>NC_053169.1:30675634-30994612 GCF_016835505.1 Polypterus senegalus | reverse complement strand
TTGCTCAGTGGCCAAAAGGGGCCCCAGATTGGTATCGGTATCAAAATTCCCAAATTCTGTTACAGCTAGTTAGGCACACAGCTTTGTGTTTCATTGGTACAGGAAGTGGCTAGAGTACAGGATATTACAAGAGGCGATTTTGGCACTTTGGTGATACCCTCATTGAGGACTGATTCACTTATTGCGAGACTCAGGCATGCTTAAAACACAAGATACGTAAAACTCACTGGGTAGCACTTTATAATACACACACTGCAAAGAATTCTGACTGTTTGCTGCTGTATAATGTTAGTGGTCAAAATTATAACATTGACATTATTCGGGCATTTATGCCTTGCCATGGACTGGTATGTCATATGCATTATCAAAAGGCAGGCAGTCAGTTATTTTCACCAATTGTAAGTAAATTTAAATTTGTACAAACACAAATTAGACCAAAAACAATAGACATGGAGCCTGTAACAAGGTAAACAACTTGTTTGAAGAAGATAAGTCCTTTTTTCTCATGTTATCATTGTACAGAGGTCTTGGCTTTAGGACAGATATCTCGAGAACTGTTTGTTCTAAAATGTTTTATCTTTGCTAGTCATTCAAGATCTGTACACCAGCATTTCTCAACCTTTAAGTATTTGTGACCCGAGTTTTCATAACAGTTTTAATCGCGCCCCTCTAACATTTTTTTTGAAACCCTAATAAAATTTATTCCTATATGTTTTCTTGCCAATACACCGCTACAAGTTTTATTATACCTATTTAACTTTTATCGACATTTATCTAACTCTGTATTTATTTTTCTAGTATCAGAATGTAGTTTAAGTTAATTTGTTTTGGTTTCAATAGACGTATTTTTCATACTTTCGATTCTTGTTTTCTTTTTTTCACAACGTCGCGCCCCCTTTTTTGTTACTTTGGGCGCACCCCACAGGTTGAGAACCACTGCTGTACACAATATAAAAAAAACTCTATATTTTCTGAGAAAAATTGTAATTGTAACACAATTGATTTTTCATTGACACCCAACACATACAGATACCATGCTAAAGTCAACTTTTCTCAACATTTTTAGCACAATAAAATCAGAATTGGAACTTAATTCACTCAACATCCATTTACATAGAAGAAATAATATTAGGCCCACTCATAATAAATATAGGCCACCCAATTATGAAATCTTGGTGCCACTAACGGCTTCAATCATGCCCATTTGAGCTCAGTCTCTAAATGAATCCCATCCATTTTCCATTCTCGCGTTCATAATTTCAGTACTGTAGAGAGTCAGAGTATCCCCAGACAGCATTAGATGCAATGCCTAAAACCACCAATGGAAAAGATGGAAGTTTATCACAGGGCACACACTAAAATCCACGTCTTTGAAATGCACAATGAAAGCAGGTATATAACAGAGAAGAAGACTGTCCTTATGGCATAACTTTCTGAATTAAAATCACTGGAGTCAAAGATCATTCAAATGTAGTGTGTATTCAAACACAAAAGAAAGGATCACACAGTAAAATTCAAAGTACGGAAGGTACAAACAAATCAAGAAAAGTTGAACGTTCTCCTCAGCCTTCCTTCCTTCATGTTTGTCAGTTTTTGTCAGACTGCTCATTTGCTCAGTTCCCCAGTAGTACAAAGCATTCTCCTTCTCATTTCCCACTTCTCCTTATGTCTCTCAACACTGGCCTGTTCCATTCATTAGTGAGCCTTTGACACCAGGCCTCCTCCTTACTTGAGGCTCAAACGCTCTTCTGCTTCTTCAGATTAATTCATGGAATCATTTCTGGGGATCAGGTGTAGCCCTCCATGACAAGTCCACCAGGCTAGAAGTCTACTGTGGGAGTCTCAAATGGGCGAGTCTCTAATAGAGACCATGTTATGTCACTCATTTCAAAAGGAGACATTGTTCTGCCACCTACGAGCCTGAAGGTCTTTGGGCCTCTTTTCACCATTAATGACTTCTTTTTCTTGACTAAAGGGGCAAAATGATCCCTGCATCTGCATCTTATTATACACATATAGGACTGGAAGGTTGTCTGACATCATACTAGCTATCCAAAGCCTTTCCCTACTCTGAAACCACCCCTGACCAACAGCATCCACCAGCCCCTTATTTGCTCTGGAAAGATACTCGGCCATTGCCATTGCAAAAACATGATGTCTTCTTTGGGATTTTTTTTATTGAGATTGTCCTTTTCTATGTTACATTTTGGTATTACTTCAGTCTAAGACAACCTCTTAACAGTTGACTAGTCTAACACATTGCAGAGATCCTACTTGAATGTGGAGAGAAAATGTAAACTCCATGCTGTTAGTAGTTCTGGTCACCATTCTGTTTCAGCTCTGAATTTTCTGCTTTAAAATAGTGCATAAAATTACTTGACTGTGCCATATCTCCTTGCGTGGACTTACAAGGCTCCTTGTACTTTCAGTCTGTAAGGGCTGATAAATTGCACGCAGCAGTTCGGCTACATTAAATAAAGAGTTCATTTATAAAACCCGTTCTGGCTTCATTTATCATTTTCCCCTGCTTAATATTGAAATACTCCATGGAAAAAGACCATTTCTTGTTTTTGCACACAGTGCCCAGTGCGTATTGCTTTAATGCAGACTTTGCAGATTATGCCTCGTCCTTAAACAAAGCTTGGTTTTATATGTGCTAATATCCTCCATATTGCAAATGCTTGGCTCTCCATCAGAAAAATGTCCATCCCTTTTCCTGTTTCCTGACCTGAAACATGTGTCTAAAAAGTCAGAATATACTGTAAACATATGAGTGCTCACCAGGTGCAAGTATTTGAGTGTGGTGTTATACAACATGTGTCTGTACGTCTACAGAGCAGCAGTCAGGTTTTGCCTTTCTTGAGGATGTCGTCAAAAGAATCCGATGGAGTGACTCTGGGGACCACATATACCATTGTCAGGACTAAAATGACTTTGCCCTTTCATTTTTTCTATTTGTGGGATTCTGTTGGTGGTCAACACCAGCACCCACTTTATAATCTTGTTGATATAAGTGACTTTTGGAGGGTCTTTGAGACACGATTGAGATGCAGTACTTTCATCGTGTTTTATCAAAAAGAAGAACTAATTGACATAAGTAGGTTTGTGGGAAGGTGTGTTAGGGTTTGTGGCAGTGCAAGGTTTTAAGAAACAGTGCAGCAGCGCAGACTCCATGAGTGTAGGTGTGTAAGAGGAACCATGTGGCTGTAGAGATTCTTGATGAGGGAATTTGCTAATTGCGTTAAACATGCTTGTAAGCAGTTAACGTAACAGAGCTCTTTAGGTTGCTGTGCACACTTAACCTTGCTGGGGTTAATAGAGGTCTGTGAGTGAGAGAAAGGGAAATCAGAAAAGACAAAAGAAATCAAGAGAAAATGTTCACGGAGTAGAGAACGGAGATCGGGCAGATGATGAGGTGTGGAGGACAGGAGGCATAACAGTGAAGAGATGGCCCTGCTTGGTGTGAGGTACAGGGGTGGGTCTCTCCTGTTGAGCATACTGGGAGCAGATGCGGCTAAAGGTGCTTCATCCGAAGAGAACATCCTAAGAACGGCAAATTATGGTGGTGGTAGGATGATAGAGTTGAGCTTGAGTCTCTCTGTGATGAATAATTGAGGTGGCTGGAATGCAAGCCATTAAAAGGGTTGACCACATAGGCCAGAGTTTTAGCTCCCATATACTGAAAGTAGACCTTTTGGATGAGCTGGGGCAGAGAGAAGGGAAGAGAAGCACTGAGGATCAGGTGAAGAGGCAGCACCCCATTTCATCCTTTTGATTTTTAGCCTGTTATTGGATTATTTATTTGGATTTTTAACCTCCATTTGGACACTTTTTTTTCAAGAATTTGAAACTGCACTGGACTTTACTTATTGTTGTACACTGTTGGAAATAAAACCACTTCTTGCACCATCTCTTGTTGCTGTGAGGTCTGGCAGAAATGTTTCCCATGATGCACAGTATTTCCTGTTGTTAGATCAGTCCCTTACAGGATCACATTTATGCCTCACACAGACCAGTCCAATTTTCTCTTGCTACCACACTGAGACCACCTTTTCTTAAGGATCGCAGTCTGGTGTGGTCAAATATTCCTTAAACAATCAGGCTTACTGGTGGGGGTAATATCGCTTCAGATTTTGCAAAAAAAAAAAAAAGAAACTGCTTCAAATGCCTTCTGAGCTTGAAAAACCTGCTCCAAATGAACTAGATGTGAAAACACCCTGAGTGTTTATTGATCAAGCCTGTCTACCTACCTCCCTGTCCACCTCCCACTGCTTCTAAATAAATACTTCTATGCTATGAGTTTTTGCAAAAGTCTGAAATACAATCATCTGAAAGACAGATATGAACTATTGGAAAAAGAGTGTGGTCTATGACACCCTACAACTTCTTCAACATCTTCTACTCAGTTCCAATTAAAAGCAAAGGGAGGACGATTGTGATCAAATAGAAATGGCCACATACTGCAAAAAAGAATTTAAAAAGTTTTTTAGCAAAATAATTGGTATTTAGTATTAGTGTGCTATGTATAAATTGTTACAGACAGGTAGATTGGTTCCTGGAACTTGACTAGAAGGTATGTGCAGATAAATATATTATTTTTAAGATGGTGAAGCAAATACCATATCCATTGAAAGTCAGTGTTATGATTGCTCTGGCAGCCAAAATAACAAAGGGGTAAATAGCTCAAAAAAGCTCACAAAACAAATCTCATCATAAGGCAAACCTGACCCCAAAAATACAGAAGGCTTTAGGCCTGACTAGGACTCAGAAAGGACACTAGGCTTTTAAATTCAAAACAACAGCAAAAAACAGTCCTAAGACCCTTGAAATACACTCACCTAAAGGATTATTAGGAACACCTGTTCAATTTCTCATCAATGCAATTATCTAATCAACCAATCACATGGCAGTTGCTTCAATGCATTTAGGGGTGTGGTCCTGGTCAAGACAATCTCCTGAACTCCAAACTGAATGTCAGAATGGGAAAGAAAGGTGATTTAAGCAATTTTGAGCATGGCATGGTTGTTGGTGCCAGACGGGCCGGTCTGAGTATTTCACAATCAGCTCAGTTACTGGGATTTTCACGCACAACCATTTCTAGGGTTTACAAAGAATGGTGTGAAAAAGGGGAAAACATCCAGTATGCGGCAGTCCTGTGGGCGAAAATGCCTTGTTGATGCTAGAGGTCAGAGGAGAATGGGCCGACTGATTCAAGCTGATAGAAGAGCAACTTTGACTGAAATAACCACTCGTTACAACCGAGGTATGCAGCAAAGATTTGTGAAGCCACAACACGCACAACCTTGAGGCGGATGGGCTACAACAGCAGAAGACCCCACCGGGTACCACTCATCTCCACTACAAATAGGAAAAAGAGGCTACAATTTGCACGAGCTCACCAAAATTGGACAGTTGAAGACTGGAAAAATGTTGCCTGGTCTGATGAGTCTCGATTTCTGTTGAGACATTCAAATGGTAGAGTCAGAATTTGGCGTAAACAGAATGAGAACATGGATCCATCATGCCTTGTTACCACTGTGCAGGCTGCTGCTGGTGGTTGTGTAATGGTGTGAGGGATGTTTTCTTGGCACACTTTAGGCCCCTTAGTGCCAATTGGGCATCGTTTAAATGCCACGGGCTACCTGAGCATTGTTTCTGACCATGTCCATCCCTTCATGACCACCATGTACCCATCCTCTGATGGCTACTTCCAGCAGGATAATGCACCATGTCACAAAGCTTGAATCATTTCAAATTGGTTTCTTGAACATGACAATGATTTCACTGTACTAAAATGGCCCCCACAGTCACCGGATCTCAACCCAATAGAGCATCTTTGTGATGTGGTGGAACTGGAGCTTTGTGCCCTGGATGTGCATCCTACAAATCTCCATCAACTGCAAGATGCTATCCTATCAATATGGGCCAACATTTCTAAAGAATGCTTTCAGCACCTTGTTGAATCAATGCCACGTAGAATTAAGGCAGTTCTGAAGGCGAAAGGGGGTCAAACACCGTATTAGTATGGTGTTCCTAATAATCCTTTAGGTGAGTGTATGTCTCTCCAGCGGGAGAACCACGCAAGCTCAAGAGGTAGTTAAGACAAGTCCACAAATTTTAACACTGCGACCATTGCTGTCACTGCAACTGAGACGTTTATTCATGCTTTTGTCACCTCGCAACTTGACTATTGCAATGCATTGCTGTTTGGTATCCCTGCCTCGAGTCTAAACAAATTACAATATGTACAGAATTCAGCAGCTAGAGTGGTTACCCACTTACAACACTAGGAGCATATCACTCCTACGCTTCTAAAATTGCATTGGCTACCTGGTCCCTTCCATATTCAATATAAACTTCTCCTTTAAGTTTTTAAGGGTCCTCATGGTCTATCCCCACCCTACTTGTCTTCTTTAATCTGTCCATATACTTCATCACATCCACTTCGTTCTTCTAACTACTTGCCATTAACCATTCCATTATGGGCGACAGGGCATTTAGTGTATGAGAGCCATGGCTATGGAATGCCATGCCTTTGGAGCTCCGTGCATGTACCTCATTTTCTGTTTTTAAATCTAAACTTAAAACCTATCTTTTTAATATTTCCATTTGTTGTTCTTAACTTTGCTTGTACATTGGATTGTTTGGTTTTATGTTGTATTGTTTTACAGTGGCCTTGGGTATCTTGAAAGGCACTTTTTAAATAAAATGTATTATTATTATTATTATTATTATTTGATAAAGTGCTGAAGTTGCAGTAGGCTGATCGTACATGGAAGCTTGTAGCACATAAAAAGATTTCCGAGATCATCTCTAGAGAGATGGTGTGCTAAACTTTATGTACATACTTTACTAAGTTTTAAAGATGTTCAAATCTGACAGACTGGTGGACTCAAACATCTAGTCTTGAAAGACATACAGTTGATCCAGCAGCATCCTTTCAGTTAAATAATGAGTTCCACACTGAAGGAAGCCAAGAAGCAAAGGGTCATAGAAATCCGTACCCAGTAGATGAAGCAGAAACCCTATCAACTTTAATAAGTACCCTGGATGAGATAGTGAGGCAGTTTAGATGTCAGGTAATCAAACAAGACTAAATTCTTGCTTGTCATACTGCTTTATGTTCTTATGTTCAAAACTCCTAAGTCCCAGAATCAAACTAGTTGTTCTTCTCTGGATTTACTACCACTGCTGTTTTTTTTTTTGTAATATGGAGACCAAAACTGCACATAGTACACCAGATGAGGTGTCACCAGTATGTTACAGTATCTAACTTAAGCACACCCTTGTTTGACTTTCACACTACACATGGTGCTGTATAATCTAAAATCCTATTAGCCTTTTAATCACTTCTGTGCATTATCTGGATGGGGATAGTGATGAGTCCACCATGGCACCTAGATCCTTCTCATAAGGTGTACTGTCTCTAAGTTTCAGACCTCAAATCTAACATTTCTACTTCCTATATGTAATACTTTACATTTATTTACACTGCATTTCATCTGCCATAAATCCTCACAAAACTGCATGCTGTCCAAGTCCCTCTGTAACAATTTAGCTGATTCTCCATTACCTGCCCTTCCACTAGTTTGGTATCATCTGCAAACTTAACCAGCTTATTAATTACATTCTTGTCCATTGATATATTTTAAGCACTTATCCCTGAGGGACACCACTTTTAACATCACCTAATTCTGAAGACGTTCCCCACACCCAAACCCTTTGCTTCATGTGTTTGAGCCAAATTTGCATCCACCTATAAACTGTGCCCGAATTCCCACTTCTTTTAGTCTGACCATAGTCCACTCATGTGGCAACTTATCAAAACACTTCTGAAAATCAAGATAAGTAATATCATAGGTCCCTCTCTTGTCGTATGCTTTTGTTGCTTCCTTATACAACTACAGCATAGTAGTGAAACCCAACATTCTTTGCCTGAACCCAAGGTGATTATTTGCAAATATGCCTGTTCTAGACATGTGCTTCTCCATTTTTTCCTTAATAATCACTTCTATTAATTTACCTGTGACGTACGTTAAGCTTTTGGGTCATGACCAATGTTCCCGCTAAGCTGAGCGCGTGAGCGATCGCTCACACGAATTCAGAGCGTCACTCATACTTCCCGCACAATCGCTCATTCCGATGGCGTCGCTCATACTTATCGCGAAAATTGGTGCTCATAAATTTTTGGCTTAAACAAAATGTCGCTCATAAACAATGTTTTTTGCTCACTATATGCTACTCCTTAGAGGGAACATTGGTCATGACTGCCTGACTTTGCATATGAAGATAAAGAAAACCCTGGATGACAAGAATGTGAAGTCCGAGTGAGAAGAAGAGGCACCAGTCTTTGTCATCAAATTAAAAAGCTAGAGTGGAGACGAGAGCTAAAGATGAATGTATTAGAAAAGTTAACAAGCTGCTTCCATAGCTGTTCAGAGGCCCAAACACTAGGTAGAGGGAAACCCAGACAGGGCAAATTATTATTTAAAACATGCTTAAATATTTTCTTTACTTTCAGTAGCATTGTATTGTGTACTTTTGTTCTGGCACTGGTATAGTGCCAAGATTGCAAAGCGTTAACAAAATTCAAAGCCAGATGACTTGTCTCATGGCAATTTCCTGCCAAGGCCACTTCATTGAAGAAAGGAATCTGTAAAATTGTTCAGCTGATATTTCCCTTATGATTTTTTATGAATGTATGCTGTATCCTTTCACAATATAGCATTGTTTTACCCCTAGCAGAAATACCGCTGAACAAAATTTACGACAGTGAATTTACCCAAACACACTAAATTTAAACTGGCAAGTGAGAAGTGTATTAATGTCTAACAGCTTAGAATTCTTTACTGTCAGTTCAGAATATTGCAGGAAAACTGAAATTATTTTTTTTTTTTATTTTTATTTATTAATTTTATTACAATCAATACATAGCAATCAAGTTTTTACAAAAAAAAAGAATTATGCTAAGAACAGATCGATCCCCACCCTTGAGAGAGAGAGCAAGCCAAACGGTGTAAAATTTAAGGCTTTTAAAAATACCTAAATCAACAAATTCTCTGTGCTTTATAAAATCATTTCAAAATATTACTGATTAGATCCTGCCATGTTTTGAAAAAAGTCTGCACAGATCCTCTAACTGAGTATTTGATTTTTTCCAATTTTAAATAATATAACACATCAGTTTCCCACTGACTTAAAAGAGGAGAGTTTGGGTTCTTCCAGTTTATCAGAATAAGTCTGCGTGCCAACAGTGTAGTGAATGCAATCACAGTTTGTTTGTCTTTCTCCACTTTAAGACCCTCTGGAAGAACCCCAAACACAGCTGTTAATGGGTTAGGAGGGATTGTGAGTCCAAGACTGTCTGAGAGGTAATTAAAAATTTTTGTCCAGAATAATGTTAATTTGGAGCAGGCCCAGAACATGTGACCTAGTGAGGCTGGGGCTTGGTTGCAACGTTCGCAGGTTGGATCATGCCCTGGAAACATTTTGAGAGTTTTAGTCGAGACAGATGTGCTCGATATATAATTTTGAGTTGTATAATTGTATGCTTTGCATATGGAGCTTGAGTGAATTCTCTGCATTGCTACTTTCCACTCCTTTTCTGATATATTAATTGAGAGGTCATTTTCCCAGTGTCCTCTTGGATCTTTGAAAGGAAGGGATTGTAAAAGGATTTTATATATTGTAGAGATGGAGTCTAACTCCTTGAAATTGAGCAATAATTTTTCCAGCGTGGATGAGGGTGCAAGATGAGGAAAATCTGGAAGGTTCTGTTTAACAAAGTTCCTGATTTGAAGATAGTGAAAGAAATTTGTAGCTGGAATGTTAAATTTGGAACGTAATTGTTCATAGGATGCAAAGACGTTGTCTATATAAAGGTCTCTAAGCAAGTTAATTCCAAATTTTTCCAGATATTAAAACTGCATATGTTTGTGAGGGTTGAAAGAGGTGGTTCTTTTGCAGGGTGCCACAGAAAGAAGCTTCTCCGTCTTAAAATGCTTTCTACATTGGTTCCAGATTCTAAGTGAGTGGAGCACAATTGGGTTATTAGTGTATTGCCGATAACGTGTGTTTATTGGAGCACAAAGCAAGGAATACAAAGAAGTACTGCAGGATTTTACTTCTATTGCGGTCCATGCCTGTGTATGTTCTTCTATTTGTGTCCAGGTTCTTATCGACTGTATATTTGCCCAGTAATAAAACTGGAAGTTAGGTAGAGCCATGCCGCCTTCTGCCTTTTGTCTTTGTAGGGTCGCTCTTTTGATGCGTGGATGTTTAGAATTCCAAATAAATGAGGTTATTGTTGAATCTAATTGCTTAAAGAACGATTTATTAATGTATATTGGTATGTTTTGAAATAAAAAAAGGAGCTTAGGAAGAATATTCATCTTAACAGTGTTAATTCTTCCAGCTAGTGTGAGATGAAGGGTTGACCATCTATGCAAGTCTTGTTTAATTTTTTCCATACAGACGACGAAATTTTTTTGATAAAGAGCTTTATGTTTACTTGTGATGTTTACCCGAGGTATTTAAACTGTTCTGCAATGATAAAAGGAAGGGTGTCTAATCTAATATTATATGCTTGCGAATTCACCGGAAAGAGTACACTTTTATTCAGATTAATTCTGAGACCAGAGAGCTTTTGAAATTCTGTGAGTGCTGCTAAGACTGCAGGCACAGAATTTTCTGGGTCCGATATATACAGTACCATGTCATCTGCATATAATGAGATTTTCTGTTCCAGTCCTTCTCTGCTAATCCCCTTTATCTGATCAGTATTTCGACAATGTATTGCCAGTGGTTCAATGGCAATTGCAAACAGCAGTGGTGACAAAGGGCATCCTTGTCTTGTGCCACGTTCTAGTTTAAAGTAGTCTGAGCAAATGTTATTGATGCAAACTGAAGCTTCTGGGTTAGTATACAGTAATTTAATCCATGCACAAATGTTCGGGCCAAACCCAAACTTCTCCAAAATAGTAAAAGGTATTTCCATTCAATCATGTCGAATGCTTTTTCTGCATCCAATGATAATAATATTTCTGGGGTGTTTGATTTAGTTGGTGAGTATATTACATTAAACAGGCGTCGAAGATTTGAAGATAAGTGTCGGCCCCTAATAAATCCAGTTTGGTCTTGTGATATTATTGAGGGGAGCACTTTCTCCATCCTTCTAGCTATGATTTTAGAGAGTATTTTAACGTCGTTATTCAGAAGTGAAATTGGTCTGTATGATGCACATTGTAATAAGTCCTTATTTTGTTTTGGAAAGACAGTGATTAGTGCTTGGCGAAAGGTTTGTGGAAGAGATTGGTTATCTCTGGCTTCTGTAAATGTTGCTAATAGGAGGGAGCTAGCTGAGCGGAGAATTTCTTGTAAAACTCTGCAGGGTAGCCATCAGGGCCTGCTGCTTTTCCACCTTGGAGTGACTTTATAGCATCCAGTAATTCTGATAATGACAGAGGTTTATCGAGCTCCTCCACACTAATAGCGTCAATTTGTGGTATCTGTAATTTATCCAGAAATGCATTAGATTGTATATTGTCTTCTTTAAACTCAGTAGTATATAGGGATTTATAGTAGTCTCTAAAAGTGCACATTATATTTTTGTGTTCGATGATTTTATCTCCATTCGTGTTAGTAATTACGAGATTGCGCTATGACTTCTTGCTTGTGAATTTGTTGCGCTAAAAGCTTATTAGCTTTCTCTCCATGTTCATAATAATGATGTCTGGATTTGTAAATTAGTTGTTCGGTTTCTTTAGTTGTCAAGAGGTTTAATTCTGAATGTAGAGCCTGCCTCCTCTTATGTAGAGTCTCGCTTGGTAGTCTGGCATGTTCTTCATCTATTTTAGTAATTTCGCTTTTATCTCTGCTACTTTCTTCGCTTCGGATTTATTTCTGTGGGAAAGATATGAGATAATCTGTCCTCTTAAGAAGGCCTTAAGAGTTTCCCAGAGTGTTCCTGCAGAGATCTCAGGGGATGTATTTGTCTCTAGAAAGAATTCAATTTGTTTGGATATAAATTCAGTACAATTCTCGTCAGCTAATAGAAGCGGATTGAGACGCCATCTGGGGTGAGTGTATGGGGCTTAGTAATTTCAGCTCCAAGATCATCGGAGCATGGTCTGAAATAACAATAGCATCGTATTTACAAGATTTAATCTTAGGCAAGAAGTTATTATCTATAAAGAAGTAATCAATCCTTGAGTAGCAATGATGTACTGGTGAGTAGAAAGAATATGTTCTTGAATTTGGGTTTAAAACCTCCAGGGATCTGATAAGTTGTGATCAGTTATAAACTTTGTAATTATCTTTGCGGTGTTAGTTGCCGTTCCCCCTGTGGAGGAAGTCTTATCTAAAAGTGGATTTAGAACACAATTAAAGTCCCCAGCCATTATAAGTTTATGAGTGTTCAGATTGGGAATGGATGCAAATAAATTTTGTATAAATTCCTTATCATCAACATTAGGTGCATAAACATTTATCAAAATCATTTTACAGTTAGATAAGTCTCCCATGACCATCACATATCTCCCTTCAGGATCCAATACTACATCTGATGCTACAAATGGTACTGTTCTATGTATGAGAATTCCCACCCCTCTAGTTTTCTTTGTAAAACTAGAATGGAACATTTGGCCAGTCCAGTCTTTTGCAGCCGGAACTGATCCTTACTTAGTAAGTGGGTTTCCTGTAAAAATACTATTTTAGCATTTAGACCTGTTAGGTGAGAAAGTACTTTCTTTCTCTTTAATTCGTGATTCAGGCCTTTAACATTCCAGCTTACGGTTAACTGTCCCATCATGGAGACACTGATTCTGAGTTTTTGGTGTCATATTATAGTCTTAACTGGAAGTGAAATAGTTTAGGTCTTAATTTCCTATTCCCCCAAGAGTTGTTGCCATGCAGCTTATTATTACGTTGATAGTTATAATTATAAAGATTGAGATGATAGATTAGATATAGATCAAGCCTGCTCTCTTTCTCTTCCCCCCTTAACCCCCCACCCTCCCTTTTTGCCTCCCCAGGTGAGGCTAAAACCCACTTCATGCAGTCCCAGTCCTCTGACATACCCAGAGACAGAGCACGCCCAAAGCACATCAAGCCCCCATGCAGTGGCGCTTTAAGGTTAAAAGATAGAGATATCTGTTACCAATATAGTCTTTAAAAGAGGAAAAAGAAAAAAAAAAGAAAAGAATTTTGCACTTATATATATATATATATATATATATATACATATATATATATATACATACATACATACATATAATCTTCATCAATTTTAGTGCATTAAGATGATATCCCCAGATAATAAACCCAGGTGATGGTGTTAAAGATGTGTCCAAAACAAGCATAACAAGTCTTAATGCAGTAATAGCAATAACAGCAAACCAAGGGTATGATATTGAACAGTCTCATTTAGGGTACACATGAAATAATTAGAAAAGAAAAAAAAAAAAAAAGAGGAGGAAAACGTAATTAAGCACAATAAAACACAAACATTTAGCCCTAGTAATACTAAGTAATGATAAGTAATAAGTAAGTAATAATAATATAAGAATATGAGAATATATGCTGATAAAAACCCGTATTTTAAAACAAATAGATCAGACAGTAGATTATTAATCCTAGCTTTATCATTTACCGCCATGACTCACAATTATGTATCAGAATAGTCCCGGATCAGCTTTCTTAACTCATTTTCTGCCTCCTCCTTGCTAGCGAAAACATAGAAATGCCCTGCCATTCCACTTTCAGTTTTGCCGGATACAGGAGGCCGATTTGACATTGGCTTGCCGTAGCAGCTGTTTAATATTATAGAAGGCGCGTTTGATAGCTGTTGCTGGAGAGAAGTCAGGGAAGACGCAATTGGCAATCTTCATATATAATATCTTCCTTTTTTTCCTGAGGAGTTCCATCACCTCTAACTTAAATGATAATCGTTCAAAACGGACTATAAAAGATCTTGGTCGGGTCTGACGGTGTTTGATCCGCGTACGCGGTAAGCCGCTGCTATCTCAGATTCTGCTTTAAAGTCGCCCCCGATTATTTTAGAAAAAAGTTCAGTTGCGAATTTCACCGGGTTTAAACTTTCTCGATTCTCCGGCAAGCCTTCAATTCTGACATTATACCTTCTATTCCCATCTTCTAAAGCAGCCAGTCTGTCTCCAAGTTTTTCTCCGAGTTTTTACATTCAACTGACATTTACTGCTCTTTCCTCGGCACTGGCAGCTAGATGTTCGGCTATTTCGATCCGATTCGTGAATGTCTCACTAAGATGCTCCAATCGCTCAGCAAGCGTGCTCAGTTTAGCGAGTTTTTCTCAATGCGCTCTTCAATTTTACCCAGCACCTGTCGAAGTTCAAGCTGTTCCTCTTGACGGAGCCTTTCATTTGCCTGTTGGATTTCCTGTCGCAGACATTCATTGGCCTGTTTCATCTCCTGTTTCAGTCTCTCATGTGCCTTTGCCGTTGCTTTCTCATTAGCCTTCTCGCTTTTCTTTATATCTTGCCTGAGGTCAGCGAGCAACACTTTCAGTTCAGATAGCTCAAATGTGCCTTCTTGTACCGTAGATGAAGCAGCAGACTCTGCTGAAGCGGTGTCCCGCTGCTCCAGTCCCGCGTGATTGCGTAATTGAAGCCGCGGACCTCCCGGCCTTTTCCAGTTTCAGGTAATCCTCTCCAATCGGCGAGCTATCCACATCTGCACTCACGATCGCACCTTCGCTCCCCTTTTCGCTCTCAGCAGGCGACGATGTAGCGGACCGTGGTCCCGAGGAGTCTGTACTTTCCCATCTGATCCAGGTCTGTCTCTGAGAGGCCGATCTCGAACTAGGGCTTGCTGATCGCAGCTTGGATGTAGCTTTAGTCTTCGATTCTTTCGGACCCCCCCTTCTTGTTGGCCATGTTTATATGTGTTTACATATACTGTAGCGGTCCCTCTCGGGTTGAATAAATACAGGATATCTCAGAATAATAAGCAAATAATATGAAAAATAGCACCACTGCTAGCGGAGCTCCACTTCAGACGTCCATCTCTCGCATCGGAAGAGACCAAAAAGGAAAACTGAAATTAAACTAAAATATAGAGTCCTGCCAGGTCTGTGCAGCATACGGATGTTTCCAGGCACTCTGATCGCTGGCTCACAACTAGCGAAAGGTTGTTCCAACCTTTAAGACCCCTTCACCATGAGACACAGAAGTTTATTTAAATGCAAAATCCCATTGATATCTTTAGTAAAGAAATATAGTATTTTTGCCTAAAACTGTCCAATGGTCAGTAAAATTCCAAGGATTTATGAAATATAGAAAGAGCATTCTGAATTGAACCTTTACCCAAATGAAATACACTGAAGTTGTTAAAGCTGTTTTATCGTGACAATGTCTGCGAAAGGCACTTTAACCTCCAAAGTTACTTTGGATTGGTGGACACATTAATCTTAAAAATGCCTAAATTATTAGCCTTGTTTTACATGTACACTCTGCAATAACCCCCAATTTTCTGAAATCCACATTAAACCTCTGGAAAACTTCAGCAAACGTTTATATCCTTCCGCTCCCACTGGGTTACCTACATCCTGTAGCTTCTAGATCACTACCTCTGAAAGAGATTGCCTTGAACAAAACACAACTAATTATATTAACACATCTTGCATGAGTTAAAATTGCTAATGTCAGTAAACAAGGCAGATTCAGTAAGATAACACCCAAAACTTATGTGGATTTTCAGAGAAACCAGGCATATCAAATACTAGAATTCAAAATAGTGGAAGCATATAACCTGAACAAGAAATGAAAGTCCATAAAGAAAGCTTCCACATAAATGTCCATGTAAGTTGAGTATTCTTATTCTTATTCGTTGAGACGTGTTTTCATTTTGTAGGTGGCACAGTACATTCTACTTCCATTAGCATAATGTTTTGTTTTGTCTTCAAAACTGTCTATGCCCTCTGTCTCTCTCATATTAAAAACGGTGCCTCCACTCACTCTCTTATCCAAAGCTGTTTGTCATCTCTCTTACATGTATATGAAAACTGTCTGTCAATAGGTACTCTCAAAACAATTTTTATATACAGTGCCTAGGTAGCTGACCACCTCCTTCTTCTTCTTTTAGCTGCTCCCATTAGGGGTTCCCACAGTGGATCATCTTCTTCCATATCTTTCTGTCCTCTGCATCTTGTTCTGTTACACCCATCACCTGCATGTCCTCTCTCACCACATCCATAAATCTCCTCCAAGGCCTTCTTCTTTTCCTCTTCCCTGGCAGCTCTATTCTTAGCATCCATCTCCCATTAGCATCTCTCCTCTGCACATGTCCAAACCAATGCAATCTCGCCTCTCTGACTTTGTCTCCAAAATGTCCAACCTGAGTTGATCCTCTAATGTGCTCATTTATAATCCTGTCCATCCTTATCATACCCAATGCAAATCTTAGCATCTCTAACTCTCCTATATCCAGCTCTGTCTCCTGCTTTCTGGTCAGTGCCACCGTCTCCAGCCCCTATAACAAAGCTGGTCTCACAACCGTCCTGTAGACCTTCCCTTTCACTCTTGTTGATACCGGTCTGTCACAAATTACTCCTGACACTCTTCTCTACCCATTCTATCTGCACTCTCTTTTTTACTTCTCTTCCACAATCCCCATTACTCTGTACTGTTGATCCCAAGTATTTAAACTCATCCACCTTCGCCATCTCTACGAGAAACATGATGGCTACAAAGACCCGCTTTCACATTTTCAAATGGGGGAAAGCTTAAGGGCTCTAGTGATTATAATTCCCAGTGGCTCCAGGAGTTGGCGTTGTGTTCTAATGCCTTATTGAAATCCTAGATTGTGAGGTTTGTAATCACCTTTTCTGGTTAAAAGCTAAATATATTCTAAATAACTCAATTAAATTATACTTTATGGGTTGAATTTAATAAATGGTAAAAAGCAACATTTTTTGTCCCATTACAAAGGTATGTTGGGATTTTTAACTTTTTAATTTGTTTTTTAATTGTTAGTCTTTTTACTTTAAAAGTAAACAAAATATACATAATATAAACTGTTACTACATCATCCATGCTTACCTGGAATAAGATTTTAAGGTACACAATAGCGAGAAACATAACATATAAGTTTAGAGTTTTTCATGTCAAAGTTTTTTTCTGCACAAATATTGGTATATATGCATTTGCCAGAAGAAATTGTGTTCTAATGTTAAGCATATTTTATACATTTTAAAAAACACATATCGAGCAGATAATGCTACGGTTCTTACCCTATCACACATGTCTTGTGCACCCAGCTCTATTTGTTTCTGTCAGCCATGTCGTACACCTTGAATTCTTTGATCATATATGACATTCCATTGTGCTTGGAATGCATCCAGTTGGCCTATGCGATCTGTGTCAACAGATGTCACCGTGGTTCTTTTCAGATCAGCAATGCTGCCTACCTGTGCCACTGTCCTTTTCCTGTCAGCCACAGCTACTTGCCATGAGAGGGACCCAAAGTCCAATTACATGGCTGAGGTAGTCTGGGTCTGTGTTACACATATCATGTTGTAAACTCTCAATTGAGACCAAGATCAAAGTTCAAGGCGCACCGATGCACAGATTTTTGGATGACAGAAGACCACCCCTTAGCCTTTTACATGTATATATAGAAGATAGGAGAAGAAGATAAGTTAGGATGCCTTAATCAGGACTGCAGGATTGCTATATGGGATTGCCCATGGACAATTCTGGTAATCCAGAGTTTCTAATAGACTTCACCTTTTCCCGGAAAACATTTAACACAGAGTAAACCAACTGGTGAGTTTTCTTTTATTTTTTTTATCCAAGACTGAATGTTATAGGTTTTATTTATTTGGTGTTCTGAAGTTGAATGTTAGAGCATCTAATAATAGTTCAAATGATGAGTAATATAATTTAGAACCAGATGAGTCATCAGTCTGTTGCAATATATGTGTGTATATTGAGCACCCTTCTATTCATTTTCTTACTGTGCCTGTTTCAATCCAAGATCATGAGGCACCGGAGACTATGTAATGTATGACAAGAAGTTGGATAGGTAAGTAAGAAAGAGTGTTCTCTGTGTGTGCCATCAATTTCCTCTGTTTTCTATGTAACGTGTTGAGTTGCATTTTTCTTGTGAAGAAACCCACCCTCTACCTAAATGAACACAAATATTATGGATCAATAAAGTGTTTATCTATCTATCTATCTATCTATCTATCTATCTATCTATCTATCTATCTATCTATCTATCTATCTATCTATCTATCTATCTATCTATCTATGAGGGGCATTCAATAATTTACCTCAGCAGGAAAGAAAAGAGTTTTCAAAACATTTTTGTTTTATTTTTCATTATAGTTCCCTGATAGCTCCATACACTTCATCCACTTTCCTGCAATGGCTTTAACCCCTTTTGAAAAAATAAAATCTTCTGTTTCACCTTCAAACCAGAATGTCACAGCTGCCTTGATGTCTTCATCACTACAAAACCACTCTCCATGGAGAGATTTCTTCAAAACTCAGAACAGGAAATAATCTGAGAGATCCAGGTCACGACCGTGGGGTGGATGGTTGAGCTGCTGAAACCCACATTCTAGGATGGTAGCCTGTGATTGACGTAACATTTGAACCAACTCATTGTTGTGAAGAACCATGACACCTGCTGTGAGTTTTCTTTGTCTTTTCTCCATGATTGACTCCCACAAAGCGATCATTGTGTTGGTGTAATTCTCCCTGGTTATCGTTGTCTTGTGAGGCATGAACTCTAGAAGTAAAAGTCTTTCAATATCCCAGAAGACAGTCACAATGACTTTGCCTGCAGATTTTCTGTCTTTTGGGGTGCAGGATGACTTATCCTTCCACTGCATTGATTCCGTTTTTTACTTTGGTTCTCTTATGATAGACCCACATCTCATCTTCAGTCACCAAATGATGAAAAAATTCACTTGATCTTCATAGACCACCTCCAAGTTCTCCTAATAGCACTGGAACCTCGTGGCCTTCAGGCATGGTGTCAGCATTCTTGGAACCCATCTTGCACTGACCTTTGACATGCCCAACTTTTCGTTGATTATTTCCCAAACAGTACCTGCTAAGATGCCCATTTCTTCAGCTATCTGGGAAACTTTAATTCGCCTGTCAGACAAAATTAAATCCTTGACTTTATTTCACATTTCAGCATTTAGTAGATGCAGCTTTGGCAGCAATGACAGCCTTGAGTCAGTGTGCACAGGCCCCTGGCAGCTTTGCACATCAGCCATTTTTTCCCCATTCTTCTTTGCAAAACTAACGTCAGGCTGTATGGTGATCATGAGTGAACAATCTTTGTCAATTCTCACCAGAAATTGAGTTGAGATATTAATATTGTTTGAAAACCATTCCTGTGTAGTTGTGGCGTTAGGCTTGGGCTTGTTGTTTTCTTGGAAAACAAATCTCCAAGGCACAGGTTTCCTTCCAGACTTTTCCTGTATATTATTACATTTAGTTTACCCCCGTAAGCCTTCCACAGCATTTTGCAGAGATGGTGCAAGCCCGCCACCACCTTACTTCATGGTGGGGATGTTGTGTTTTTGATAATGTGTAGTGTTTAGCATAATAATTAGTCTGACGGTCAAAAAGCTCAGTTTTGATCTCATCACACCACAGAATCATATTCCCGCTGATTTCCATGTCTTTGATTTGCCTTCTAGCAAACTTTAGCTGCAAGATGCAACTGGTGAAACTCGTTGTCCACACAGTCTCTCCACTTTCCATCCAGATAGGTTGTAACCGCTTTAGAGGACTCAAAGGTCCCCTGTCTTCTTGCACAATCACTCTGTTTTTGCTCATGGCCTGCTGTAGGCAGAATTTAATGAGTTAGATTTATCTATGCTATACTCGTTCCATTTCTTCATGATTGGTTTAACTGGACCCCAAGATATTCATTGAATTCGAAATTTTCTTATCTTCATCTAATGACTTGTGCTTTTCAATCACCTTTTTATTCAGTTGCTTGAAATTTCCTTTTATCTTCAACTAGCTGTCCACCGTGGCTCCACCCATGCAGCAGTGAAACAGGACAAACTTTTAAAAAATCAATCAAAAAAATGCAATTCTGGCCAAGTGGAAGGTAGGTATGCTCGAACGTGAAACACTGGCACTTTATCTGATCATGTTCAGCTCTGACGGGAGAGCGTCCTCAGCACATGGCCATGATATCACTGGCAATCACCAGTTACCCTCTAAAACACACATAGCTCTGATGTCTCTCTCAAAAATGTCAAACGTTGCTCCTTAACAATCTGTAGATGATAATGTCTTTTGAACAAACAAGTGTCACTAGCTAAGTGGAGGCAAGGTACGCTCCAACATGTGGCAAGAGGTAGAGCGACTTGAATGGAGTGTTTGTGTGTGAGTGAGGAGGGCCCCACCCACCTTCTCTTGGCCTGTAGCCTCTCTGTCGGATTCACACAAATAAATCAGTAACGTAACCGAACTATGATACTTAGCACGATGAGAGAAGTCTCAAAATCAACCAAAATGTTTGAGGAAATTATAGAAAAGAACCGAATCTAAATCTATTAAGTAGTTCTCTCGTGAAAAGCAGACGGACAGACAGACACACTGATGTTGTATTTTATATAGGCCAACATACTGACTCACCACAAATTGGACCTTCCAGATAAAGTCCATTTATACACTGTAATCAAATGCAACCCCATAGAGGTGGTGATCTCCATTGATCTAATTATGAGACTCCCATCCATCCATCTATCTATCCATTATTCAACCCGCTATATCCTAACTACAGGGTCACGGGGGTCTGCTGGAGCAAATCCCAGCCAACACAGGGTGCAAGTCAGGAAATAAACCCTGGGCAGGGCACCAGCCCATCATAGGGTGCACGCACACACACACACACACACACACACCAAGCACACACTAGGGACAATTTAGACTCGCCAATGCACCTATCCTGCCATTGAACAAATTACAAAACCAACTGACTGCACCAGGGATGATTTAGAAATGTCATATTAAAGGGGATGAATGCATATGAAATAAACTATTTTGTTGTTTTATATTTGTGTTTAGATTAACCGTTTGTTCCACCAGTTGTTTATTACAGTCAGGGCAGCAGAGATGCCACATCTTATTGTAGCAGCTAAGTTTTCATGGCAGGAATTCAGTCTGAATAAAATGCTAGCTGACTGAAAATGTCCAGACAGTACAGACACCTTAATATCTCGCACCAAGCCCAGTTTAGGCTCTGAAGGTAATCACAGCAAGAAAACTATTTTACTAAAAACTATAAAAAATAAATTTGTATTTTTTCTATAAGGAATGTCAGAAAGGGCGGGACGGTGGTGCAGTGGTAGTGCTGCTGCCTCGTAGTTAGTAGACCCCGGTTTGCTTCCCAGGTCCTCCCTGCATGGAGTTTACATGTTCTCCCCGTGTCTGCGTGGGTTTCCTCCAGGGTCTCTGGTTTCCTCCCACAGTCCAAAGACATGCAGGTTAGGTGGATTGGCAACTCTAAATTGGCCCTGTTGTGTTTGTGTGTGTCCTGCGGTGGGTTGGAACCCTGCCTGGATTGGTTCCTGCCTTGTGCCCTGTGTTAGCTGGGATTGGCTCCAGCAGACTCCTGTGTTTGGATTCAGCAGGTTGGAAAATGGATGGATGGAATATCAGAAAGCCTTCTCAGAAGTTGACAAGAATTTACAAATACTGTTTTAAAATAAACAAGCAGGACCTCTGTTAAACTTTTTGATTGCCCAGTATCTACAAAAAACTAATTCATCTTCGGTTCGTTGATTACACAGCCCTCTAAACCCGGAAGGGGATGGCTGTTCAGATACAAAACAAACATTTATGAGATATTGCACTGGTTGTGTCCTTGAAGGATTTATATCACATTCACTGTGAGAAGTGTATGCTGTCCCCATGTTGGGTGTGAACCTGGCACAAAAGCATTCAGAGCCAAGGTATAGAATAACTGAAATGCTAGATTTCAGGTCTAAGGAGTACTTGTAACTCAATTTCTAGTGGCAAATTACATTTTTTCTATTTGCCCTGTCGCGCATGTGTGCCAGAGGGTCACTTTCCAGACTCACCTAAAGTAAGTAGTACCACCCTGGGCCAAGAGGGGGTGCTGTTGCTAAAAGTCAGGTCTCCTTTTTCTCTTGCAGCCCCTTGAGGGCAACAAAGCCAAGGAGGTTGTTACCTCTTCTTGTTAACTCAGTATAAAAGGAAGACGCTCCTAGAAGGTGCTCACCATGATAACGTGCAGACCAAGACTAGAATGTGTTGTTGAGTGATAGCTAAAGTGAATTGTCCCTTACAAACAGCAGATACAAGCACATCCTTTATCGTTTTTTTGTATTTGGTTTGAATTAAACGAAGTTTTGCCTGGTCGACACCCCAAGCATTTGGCTTTTGTCCTGCCTCATCATTCGCCCTGCTACAGCCGATTCTAGTCAAGTGTTTCTGGGGAAACGTCTGGAAAGCTCTTTGTGTTTCTAACCCACCACCAAGAAGCAGAAGGCTGGTAGACGAGCCAAACCAAACATGAAACTTTGCAGTTTTCTGCAGTTAGATTAGAAGACTTTACAATAACCTCTCATTGTTACTGAACCCAAAACAGTAACCTTTAGACAAGGGAGCTTAAGTGCTGAATATGAAAATATAGAAAATGCCAAGTTTAGTTACCTGGCAAAGTGCATATAATGTAAAAAATGTAGCCCTCCCACCACCTATATTAATCACAGTATTTTTGGCCACTAAGATTTTGAATAATTTGAATCCTTTCAGAAAGAGAGTAGTGGCTTTAGCTTCAGGTGAGAGTTGCTGCCTTGCAGTTCTTGGTCTGCTGTTGAGATTCCCGATTGTTGTATGTTTTGTGAAGATTTTGTGTTTTTTCCATGTTGATGTGAACTTTCTTTGGTAAGCTGGCATATCTGTCATAGTCTCAACTCAGGCTGCCAGGTCATTTAGTGTTTTAAATAAGCCAAGCATGAGTGATCATGTGGGTGTGCGATTGTGTTTGTGAGTGTCAGTAAATTAGGGTTAACTTGTGGCTGCCAAACTGGACACCTACAAACAAAGGATACACACCTCCAAAAATAACATATTGTAGCAACTGACTCCCAAAAGACATCTAAAATTCTAACTAGAGTGGGAAAAAGTGGTAAATCCCAGCTAGAAACAAAATGGCAAATGTATAATCTTTATAAATAAAGAATTAATTAGCCAATATCTTCTGGAAACAGTGAAGCACAAAGAGTACACACAGCAGGGGATGCCTGAAAGGGTAAAGGCAATCTAAGGCAAACAAGTCCCAATACACAAATCCAGAATATAAAGTCAAAAACAGAGCATACGATTTAAAAAATTCCAGTAATGTCACAAAAATATCACTGAATAATCACAAAAGAAACTTAGCAATGTCAACGCATTCACTGAACCACAGGAACTGAGTTTTTCTCAGCCTTTACAGGGCTAAGGGTAGTCCCTGGACAATGATGGGCAGGAGGCTCTGCAGCTTTGGAACCACCGACAAAACATGTGGTACACAAACTACCTAAACATAAAGAACCTACATGACCAACAACATTAATATATATAAAAAAAAACTTACATAAAAGAGACGTTTGAGTCCAGTGAGGCTTAGCCTTTCAAATCTAGCCCCAGGCCAATCACTCAAGAAGGGCCTATTTTCCTAAACAATAAAATACAAATAGGGGACGTCCAGAATCACCACAATCCTGAATAGGACTGCTATTCTCACACCCAGTAGAACTTTAAGTTACACACAACAGAGTCATTAGTCCCAGCAACCAGACATGCTTGCTATACCTACCAAGATCGCTACCTCTTTATTTTCTTACCCTATAACATTCATTTGCACACCTTCAGTTGGGTTAGGTTTGCTTTGTCCCTGTTTCAAATGCTGCCATAAGACTTTTCATTTCCTTCCTTCAGCTAAAGTAAGAGACTAAATAATTTTGGGGATACAGTAATAAGTGAACATACAATTAAAATGAGAATGCATCAGACTGATCACACTCATAGCCTCTATTATTAAACATTCGTTTAGTCATCCATATTCTATACCTCTTTCCACCGATATATGTTGTGCAGACTCACACACATCCAGTGGATTCAAAAACTATTCAGACCCCTTCACTTTCTGCACACTGTGTTGTGATGTACATTTAATATGAAATGGATAAATTTGCCAGTTTTGCCCATTAACCTTGTGGACCACCAGGCAGGTACACCATGTGAGACTTGCCCAGACACCACCAGTCGGAGACCACATCTTTATAAAAGTCACACATTTATTTAACATCAAATAAACACAGTCCCAAACACGACACAAAGCACACAGCAATAATCACCCACAATGAACTCAATCCTTCGCTGCCAGTCTCCTCCTGGGAGCTTTGTCCTGCTCCCACTCCCGACTCTAGCTCCCAGATTGCTGGGAGGCGGCGCCTTTTATTCCCGCCCGGATGTGCTCTAGGTTGCTGATGACGAACTTCCGGCAGCACTTCCTGGTGTGGCGTAAGTGCTGCCCTTTGCACCGGAAGCACTCCGGGCATCCCTGGCAGGTTCCTCCGCCATCTTGCAGAGTGGGGCGGAAGTAACTGTCTCCAGGTTCCTCGAGGCTTAAGATGCCCCCTGGCGGAGGCCACGGTTCCAAACAGTCCAGAACCCTTTTTTCTCCTTTCCCGTGGTCCTCTCCTTCTCCAGGGCGGTTGCCCCCTTGTGGCCCGGAAGCTATTCTTATGATATTCCAGTCCATTTAGGCGTCCCTGCCGGGTCAGAACCCCAGTCGTCCGTGACAACCACCACCCAAACCCGACACAGCCACACAACAGAGACACAAGTACAAGCACAAACTTTTATTTTTATTTTTTGATCATGGGAAACGCGTTCCCCCGTTTCCCACAAGCACAACACAGTTCAGCACAGTCACAGCACAATACAAATTTCTCTTCTTCTTCTCTGCCTTTTCTCCTCCACTGATCCTGGCAAGCTTCATCTCCCTCCTCCCGACTCTGTCTCCCCAAGTAGTCTCAGCTGGCCCCTTTTATAAGGCACCTGGAAGTGCTCCCGGTGCTTGTTGTTCAACTTCCAGCAGTATTTCCGGGTGTGGCGGAAGAACTGCCCATAAGGACTCAGCAGCTGCGGCAGCACCTCCTGGCTTAGCCCACGGATCCCAACAGGGCTGTATTACATTCCACCTCCCATGAAGCCCTGTGGGAGTCTGAGGCACTGCTGCAACCCAGAGGGGCTACCATCTGACGTTCTGGGGGAGGTACTGCTCTGGATATGCTTCCTCCCCCAGTAACTTCCAGTGTGGAGACGTCCCGGCCGTGAAAACCTACATCCAGAATCACATAATGACAAAGTGAAATTATGTTTTTGTAAAGGTTTGCAAATTTATTAAAAATCAAAAATTGTAATCTCTCACTTCTGTATGTATTAAGGCCGTTTGCTGAGGTGCTCAAAGTTGTGGTCAGGTGCTTCCTGTTTGCTTTAATTATCCATGAGATATGTCTAAAGCTTGACAGTAGTCCACTTGTGTCAAACTGAATTGATTGGACACCATTTAGAAAGGCACACCCCTATGTATATAAAGTCCCACAATTCACACTGCTTGTCAAGAAAAACACCAAGCCATGAAGTCCAAGGAACTCTCTGTAGACTTCCATGATTCCAGATCAGGGCAACAGGATTAAACCTTTCCTAAAGCTCTGATTGCACTGGTGCTCAGTGGCCTTAATGATTGTGAAATGGAAGAAGTTTGGAACCACCAGGACTCTGAGTAAACAGGCAAAATGGCCTTGGCCAGGGAGCAATGTTCCCTCTAAGCTAAGTGCGTCAGCGATCGCTCACACAAATTCAGAGCATCGCTCATACTTCCCGCATGATCGCTCATTCCGACGGCGTCGCTCGTACTTATCGCAAAAATTGGTGCCCATAAATTTTTGGCTTAAACATAATGTCGCTCAAAAATAATGTTTTTTGCTCACTATATGCTACTCTTTAGAGGGAACATTGCCAGGGAGACGACCAAAACACCAATGGACACTCTAAAAGAGCTTCAACATTCATCTGCTGAGATAGAAGAACCTCTCAGAAGGACAACCATCTCAGCAGCACTCCATCAATCAGCCGTTAATGGTAGAGTATCTAACTCCCACTGGGAGTTTGCCAGATGGCATTTAAATGACTCTAAAAGCACGAGGGAAAAGATTCTCTGGCCTGGTGAGAAAAAACATTGAACTCTCTGGGCAGAACTCCAAGCACTTTATCTGCTGAAGACCAGGCACTGCTCATCATCTGACTAATACCATCCCTATGATGAAGCATGATGGTGGCAGCATCATGGTATAGAGGGGTGTGATACCAGGGAGACTTTGAGGGAAGGATAAATGCACCTGCAAGCAAAGAGTTCCTCAACGAAAATCTTCTCCAGATTTCATGTAACCTGTGACTTTGGTGATGGTTCACCTTTTAGGATGGCAATGATCCAAAGCATGCAACCAAGACAACACTAAAGTGGCTTTGGGACAAGTCTCTGAGTGTTCTTGTATGGTCCAGCCTAAGCCCAGACTTAAACCTCATTGAACATCTGTGGAGAGACCTGAAGATGACGGTTCACAAACTCTTCCCTTCCAATTTAATGGTGCTGAGAGGATTTGCCCGGAAGTATGGGATAAAGTGCCAGAGGTGCAAAACTTCTATTGGCTTGCCTAAGAAGACTTGAACTCGGAATTGATGCCAAAGTACTGAATTAAGAGTCTGAATACTTCTATGAATAAGAAATTTCAGTTTTAAATTTTTAATATATTTGTAAACCTTTGTGAAAACATTTGTTAATTTTGCCATTATGGGTTATTGAGTGTAGACTGATGGGTAACAATGGCAAATTTATCTTTTTTAATCAAACTAGCCATCCCCCACAGCTTCACCCACGTAGAAGTGAAACAGGAAAGCAAGGCAGGGCCCCACACGGCTCCCCACTCCTGACGTCACGCATCCCCCTCCCCTCGGCCTGCAGTCTCTGTCTTGGATTAGTGTGAATATATCACTCCTGCAAGTGAACTATGATTCTTAGAGCAATGAGGGGAATCGCAAAATCAACTGGAATGTTCAAGCAAATTATACAAAAAAAACCCCGATCTAAATCTGTTAAGTAGTTTTCTCATTCACTAGCTAAGTGGAGGTAAGGTACACGACCCGAATCAAAAAATCAAAAGGAATGTTCAAGCAATTTATAGAAAAAAAGGCGTTAAGTAGTTCTCTCGTGAAAAGCGGACAAACAGACAGACAGACATATGTTGGATTTTATATATAGAGAGATATACAACACAATAAAACATGCAGAAAGTGAAGGGAGCTGAATACTTTTTGAATACACTATACATCCAAGCTTTCACATATTAAGCAAGCTTAACTTTGCTGATCAATATGTCTTGCATGTCTTTTGTGATATGAAAGAAAAAAAATATAAATACACGATTTTTCCAACCTGTATAGCAGTAGTGTCTGGGTTTGGATTTGAACCCTGAGTCTTGAGCTACTGAGTCAGCAACAATATACACCACACTCCAATATATGACACCTTTCTACAGTGAGCATCTTCCCAAGGTGCTTCAAAAGTAAAGCACTACAGCACAATTACTCTTATATATTCTTTATTTTTTATAATTGGAGCTTGGGCAAGAGAATTGTAGTCGGTGTCACACACTCTCTCAGTTGTGGGATTTATCTGTAAACCTTGTGTAAAGTCCGGTGCCTCTCCTACAGCCTGTCTCTATTAATATGAATGTATGATTTCAAGTTCAAGACTTGCTGTTGCCATAGAAGCCTTCTGTCAGCTTCTCTTGCTGTTTTTTAATATGAAAGTCACAATTATTTGTGGTCTGACTTCATTTGTCAAATGTATGTTATTATGATCTAACTTTATTTAAGGGATTTCCATTTTACTAATAGTGTGTGAAAATAGTGCAACAAGATGTCCGTATAAAAGTAGTTTAAAGTGAAGACAATGTTTAATGATTTAGCAGAGCGTCTGTTCTTCTTTTCATTAGTCTGGCTTCAGCCGTCCATTACGCAGAGAATTGATGTGCAGTGAATGACATGTTTTAGGATAAACAGATATTTTAAGATTTTGTATCCAGTTCCAAGGAAAACATATCTAACAGTTTTTTTAATCTTATCTCAAAGCTCTGGCTGACTGCACATGGTTTTTTTTTTTAGATTACTTTGTTCCAAAATTGAAATGGATATCAGATACTGGGCTGTAGGTCCTTTTATTTCCAACTTCAAACAGTAGTATCTCTGGGTGCTGTTTGAAACTGAGATAGCACAGCACAGGGAGACCCAAGTTCTATATATTCTCATGACCCACATATGACCCGCTAGATAAATATTTTATTCTTACACTGCATATCGTGTGATACACCCATGGAAGGTCTGTTGGCTAAGCAATTTTCTGCTACAATGTCATGTGCAGTATTTATTTCTACTTGTGCCCAGGGTGGTGCAATGGTTAAAATTGCTTACCCACAACCCTGAAGTCAATGGCTCCAGTCCCATCATGTGTGCATGTGTGCTCTGATTTTCCACCCAAAGCCATGTGCATCACGTTAATTTGTGACTCTGCACTGGTCCTGAATTGAGTGAGTGTGCATGAAAGTGGACTTGCACTCTATACAAAGCTGTTGACAGCATATTCCATAATTTGAATAAAGAAAACAGTTCTGAGAAGCTCCTCTCCTCTCTAGACAACCTCTGATGAGGAACATTAGAACAGTTGTGACAAGAACAGACCATTTAGCCCAACATGCTCGTCCATTCTATTAAAGCAGATTGTACAAAATAACATTGAGTTGAGATATAGAGGTCTCTAAAATCCTAGTCTCTACTACATTACTTATTAATCTATTCTTTGTGTGAAGAGAAACTTTCTAACAATTGTGTGAGATTATTATATATATATTATAATATCACATACTATACTGTATATATATTATAATATCACATACTATACTGTATATATATATATATATATATAAAATAAAAAGACGCTATATAAGCGTCCGACCCGGCACAGACTGACTCAGAGGCACGTACAAAGTAATACCAAAGTTTATTAATTTTCTTCAGCTGTAGGACATGTCTTCCCCATGCCACACAGCTCAACACAGTCCCAAAGCACAAATACCACCAAAACACTCTTTCTCCTGTTCAACCACTCCTCCTCAAGCTTAGTCCTCCTCCTCCCGACTCTGGCTCCTTGAGTGGTGGTGGCTGGCCTTTTTTATAACCCACCTGGAAGTGTTCCAGGTGCTTGACCACCTGGTCCTGATTGCACCTCCGGGTGGGGCTGAAGAATCGTCCAGCCAGGCTGCTGAGTCCATGCAGCTCCCCCTAGCGGCCATCCTAGCCCCCAACCAGGCTCTGGAGGACTCCATCTCACATGGAGCCCTGCGGGTGGTTGGGGAATCGCCGTCGGCCAGGGAGGCTGCCACCAAGTGTCTTGGGGTAGGTACTGGACTGCCCATGGTGGTTCTCTCGTAACATAAGCAGCAGGAGCGTCCCTGCCGGGCATAGGACCCGGCTGTCCTTCACAATATATATATATATATATATATATATATATATATATATATATACAGTGGTGTGAAAAACTATTTGCCCCCTTCCTGATTTCTTATTCTTTTGCATGTTTGTTACACAAAATGTTTCTGATCATCAAACACATTTAACCATTAATCAAATATAACACAAGTAAACACAAAATGCAGTTTTAAATGATGGTTTTTATTATTTAGGGAGAAACAAAAATCCAAACCTATATGGCCCTGTGTGAAAAGTAATTGCCCCTGAACCTAATAACTGGTTGGGCCACCCTTAGCAGCAATAACTGCAATCAAGCGCTTATGCGATAACTTGCAATGAGTCTTTTACAGCACTCTGGAGGAATTTTGGCCCACTCATCTTTGCAGAATTGTTGTAATTCAGCTTTATTTGAGGGTTTTCTAGCATGAACCGCCTTTTTAAGGTCATGCCATAGCATCTCAATTGGTTTCAGGCCAGGACTTTGACTAGGCCTCTCCAAAGTCTTCATTTTGTTTTTCTTCAGCCATTCAGAGGTGCATTTGCTGGTGTGTTTTGGGTCATTGTCCTGTTGCAGCACCCAAGATCGCTTCAGCTTGAGTTGACGAACAGATGGCCGGACATTCTCCTTCAGGATTTTTTGGTAGACGGTAGAATTCATGGTTCCATCTATCACAGCAAGCCTTCCAGGTCCTGAAGCAGCAAAACAACCCCAGACCATCACACTACCACCACCATATTTTACTGTTGGTATGATGTTCTTTTCTGAAATGCTGTGTTCCTTTTACGCCAGATGTAACGGGACATTTGCCTTCCAAAAAGTTCAACTTTTGTCTCATCAGTCCACAAGGTATTTTCCCAAAAGTCTTGGCAATCATTGAGATGTTTCTTAGCAAAATTGAGACGAGCCCTAATGTTCTTTTGCTTAACAGTGGTTTCGTCTTGGAAATCTGCCATGCAGGCCGTTTTTACCCAGTCTCTTTCTTATGGTGGAGTCGTGAACACTGACCTTAATTGAGGCAAGTGAGGCCTGCAGTTCTTTAGACGTTGTCCTGGGGTCTTTTGTGACCTCTCGGATGAGTCATCTCTGCGCTCTTGGGGTAATTTTGGTCAGCCGCCACTCCTGGAAGGTTCACCACTGTTCTATGTTTTTGCCATTTGTGGATAATGGCTCTCACTGTGGTTCGCTGGAGTTCCAAAGCTTTAGAAATGGCTTTATAACCTTTACCAGACTGATAGATCTCAATTACTTCTGTTCTCATTTGTTCCAGAATTTCTTTGGATCTTGGCACGATGTCTAGCTTTTGAGGTGCTTTTGGTCTACTTCTCTGTGTCAGGCAGCTCCTATTTAAGTGATTTCTTGATTGAAACAGGTGTGGCAGTAATCAGGCCTGGGGGTGGCTACGGAAATTGAACTCAGGTGTGATACACCACAGTTAGGTTGTTTTTAACAAGGGGGCAATTACTTTTTCACACAGGGCCATGTAGGTTTGGATTTTTTTTCTCCCTAAATACTAAAAACCATCATTTAAAAACTGCATTTTGTGTTTACTTGTGTTATATTTGACTAATGGTTAAATGTGTTTGATGATCAGAAACATTTTGTTTGACAAACATGCAAAAGAATAAGAAATCAGAAAGGGGGCAAATAGTTTTTCATACCACTGTATACTAGCTGTCTGCCACGGCTCCACCCGCGTAGAAGTGAAACAGGACATTGAGGAGGGCCCTGCCTGGCTCCCCACTCCTGATGTCACGCTTCCTCCTTTCCTCGGCCCGCAACCTCTGTACTCAGATTAGTGTGAGTATATTGCTCCTGCAAGCGAACTATGATTCTTATTGTGATGAGAGAAGTCACAAAATCAGCTGGAATGTTCAAGCAAATTCTAGAAAAATCCTGAACTAAATCCATTAAGTAGTTCTCTTGTTCGCTAGCTAAGCAGATGTAAGATATGCCCCAAGGTTGGTGCATGAGTGAGGAGGTCCTTGACCCCATCCCTTCGGCCCACCGCGCCTCTCTCAGATTCGTGCATATAAATCGGCACCTCAAGCAAACTATGATACATAGCACAATGACAGAAGTTGCAAAATCAACCGGAATGTTCAAGCAAATTATAGAAAAAGACCTGATCTAAATCTGTTAAGTAGTTCTCTCGTGAAAAGGGGACAGACATACAGACGCTGAATTTTATATATATATATATTTTTTATATTTATAGATATACTGTAGATAGATATAATATAGATGTAATGTTTCCAACCTTGTCCTTGTGTTGTTGTTGAAGAATTTATTTTAAAGTAAAAGCTGGGATGCACTGTCCTAATTTCTTTTATAATTTTAAGTACTTTTATCATGTCACCTCTTAATCTACATTTGCTTAAACTGAAGGTTCATAGCTCATACAGTAGCTCATACCTCTCAGTCCCAGAATCAGCCTGGCTGGCCTCCTATGGACTTTCCCAGGTACCTCTGTGTCTTTTTTGTAATATGGAGACCAAAACTGTATACAGTACTCCCAGTGAGGCTTCCCCAGTGTGTTTTATAACTTAAGCATGACCTCCTTTGACTTCTACATTCATGCTATATAACTTAACAACCATCTTGACCGCTTCTGCACACTGTGTGGATGTAGATAGTGGGGAGACCACTATGACTCCTAGATCTTTCTTGTACTTTTAAGTTTCAAACCTCCGATTACACATTATGGTCGAGTGAGGTACGACACAAGTTCCAGAATAAATGTTGGGTCATCAGCTGGGCTGGCTGTTTTAATAATGGTTCCAGCAACAACAGAAATAGTATGCAATGGCACAAAAAGCAAACAAAAACACTAGGCTGCAGTAACTGTCTTGAGCAGTCAGATCTGAGGTAGAGCTCAGTCCTGAACTAGGTCTGCAACCAAATGAGATGCCACCTTCAGGGATCTCCTTGAATTTATAGTTCTCAATCTGGAAGGAGCAGAGTCAGTTGCCCTCAGTAGGCATAGTCACTGAGCTGTGTGTAGAGAAAGAAATTATACCGTTAGTAACAGGGCCCCCCTCCCGTCCCAGTGTGGTATTGCTTACCTCAGATTATACTGGAAGGTGACACACATGTGTGACACTATTCAAATCTAACATTTCTACTTTCTTCATATAATACTTTGCATTTCTGTGCATTTAATTTAATCTGCCTAAGCCTGTGTGCTGTCCATATCCCTCTGTAACAATTTAGCTAATTCTATATTATATGTTCATCTACCTAGTTTGGCAGTATCTGTAATGCTCTCACAGCACCCCAGATGTACTGGTAGTTTATCACTTTCCTTTTGTCTGTTTCTATTCTTGTTTACGTGGGTTCCTCAGAATACCTCATCTAAAGGAGTAACTGTCATAAGTTACTGTATATCTTAATTTTTCTTGGATGCTCTGGGTGTTTTTAAATTATACTATTATGTTGTCTGGGTTGGCTGTAGCTGGCATCACTCCCTTGAACCCCAGACATCGATAGTCATAGACCAAGGATGGACTATGGATAGACACACAATGACAACAGATACTGCAAAAGAGTGCTTGTTGCTTTTGTTTAAAAAAAGATTCCAAAAATAACGTGCAGTGCTTCTTCATGAATAAATAAAACAATAAATAATCCAATAATCCAGAACAAAATAGTGTATTATTGAGGATAAAAGTATAAAACCATGCAGACATCTGGTTACTAATCTCCTGCCAGCCAAGGACATCTTTCTTTCTCTGTCTCCCCAGATCACCCTGCAGGTCTTACAGCCAGACTGAGACAATGACAGCTGTGGTCTCTCTCTCTCCAGCTCTCTTCCCAACCGCCATCCTTTGGCATTCTCCAGGAAACTGTAAGGTTTGTATCCATCTTCCACCTTGGCATTTATGAGATCCTTATGAGGCCTCGTAATCACCCCTGTTTCTCTTATTGATCAGCAGGAGATGATCCACCCCAGGAGTGCCATTCCTCTCACTCCCACGCGGAGGCCACTGTCCACCTGCCTCCTCACTAACGCTCTGGCTCACACTCCTGATCCTGCCTTTGCTCTTTCTCGTACCTTGGCTTTTCCGCATAGTCACTTTTACCTACACTGTAAATTTATGGTAAAAAACTGTAAACTGCGGTTACCAAAATTTTCTTGTCAAAAGTAAGGTGGTTTATGTCATAACTTTATAGTGAATAACTGTTCTTTGTTTACAGCACATTACAATAGAAGTGAATGTTCAACCATAAAGTGAAATCCATGCACTGTAATAAATCTGCCAATCATTAAACCAGCAGGAAATGCTGTCAAAAAACACAGACCAATATACAGTTTGCATAAATACAATAACAACAATCAGCAGCAAATATGTTATACCATTTAATTTTATATATTGAAAAGATTTCAATGTTCAATGAAGTTATGGCATGTTGTCCGGTGGAGAAGTAATCTTTGCTTTTGTGGTGTCTGGTATCAGAGAGGTAGAGGTTGGCCAGTTTATCGAAAACAACCTACAATAAATCATAATAAATCAGTTTCCATAACTTCAAAAAAAAACTAAACATGAAGTCTGCTAGCTCTGTTTAAGTTTTTTTTCCCCACTATGCAAAGGTATATGATTCACAAGGAGCAAAATGGTAAAAGGGCGGGGTTTCCTTATGCAAATATTGCAACTCTATGCAAATTTAGAAATTGGTGCCAAGAGAAAAACCAAGAAAATTTTTAAGTTTTGAAAAGATGCATCACATGGAAACCACACAAACTTATTTTACCTTGGGTGCATGTTAATCAAAAGTAATTTTGAAGAAACAGCTACATAAACCAAATACATATGATCATTTTGAGTCAGAGTTAAAGAATACAGTGATCCCTCGCTATATCGCGCTTCAACTTTCGCGGCTTCACTCTATGGCGGATTTTAAATGTAAGCATATCTAAATATATATCACGGATTTTTCGCTGGTTCGCGGATATCTGCGGACAATGGGTCTTTTAATTTATGGTACATGCTTCCTCAGTTGCTTTGCCCAGTTGATTTTATACAAGGGATGCTATTGGCGGATGGCTGAGAAGCTACCCAATCAGAGCACGTATTACATATTAAATAAAACTCCTCAATGATATATGATATGCTTCCTGTGCGGTGCTTCGCATACTTGAAGGCCCAAACAGCACATATTGATTTTTGATTGTTTGCTTGTCTCTGTCTCTCACTCTCTCTGACATTCTCTGCTCCTGACGGAGGGGGTGTAAGCAGAGGATGTGTTCGCACACTGGCCGAGAGGATACGGACGCTCCTCCAAAAAATGCTGAAAGACTACCTTCACATTGCTGCCTCCCTTGCAGCTGCGGTGCCTTGCATATTTAAAAGCCCAACAGCATGTATTGATTTTTGATTGTTTGCTTTTCTCGCTCTCTCTCTCTGACATTCTCTGCTCCTGACGCGCACTCCTTTGAAGAGGAAGATATGTTTGCATTCTTTTAATTGTGAGACGGAACTGTCATCTCTGTCTTGTCATGGAGTACAGTTTAAACTTTTGACTAAAGGGTGTTATTTCATGTCTAGAGGGCTCTAATAATGTTAGAAAATGTATTTAGAAGGTCGTAAACAGGTTTTCTATGCTCTAACTGCGAAAATATTCGATTTATAAATAAAGAATCCTACTTTGCGGAAATGTATTTATCGCAGGAGAGTCTGGAACGGATTAACCACGATAAACAAGGGTTTACTGTATATGAGGGGGAGTCAAGCTAAAGTCAAGCTAGAAAATGGGATTTATAAGAAAATGGAACAAACCATCACAAAACTGATAATGTCATTTCTCAATGTAGTCTTCTCAAAGCACTTGGGCCACCTGTCCGGAAGTGCAGGGATTCCAGCAGAATAAAAGTTTTTGTCTTGTCCTTGCCACCATTTGTGCACCACTTTCTGCACATCTAAATTTGTCTTGAATCGACGACCACCCAGATGTTTTTTTAACGGACCAAAAAGGTGAAAATGAAACTGTGCCAAATCTGGTGAATAAGGAGAATGTGGCAATACCTCAAACTAGCAGAGTGTGGGCAGGTGGGCATTGTCTTGCGGCCAAAGGACTCCCTGAGACAGCAGTCCCCGCCACTTGGATCGAATAGTAGGCTTCACATTGGTCTGCAGAAAGTCACAGTAACATGCACTAGTGACTGTAGTACCTCTTAGCATGTAGTGTTCAATAATAACTTGGGTGCACAAGTGGTGGAGAGGACAAGACAAAATCTTTTATTCTGCTGGAATACCTGCACTTCCGGACAAGTGGCCCAAGTGCTTTGAGAAGCGTGGAGACTACATTGAGAAATGACATGATCAGTTTTGATCAGGTTCATTCCAATTTCTAATAAATCCCATTTTCTAACTTTAGCTTGACTCCCCCTCGTATATTCTTGTGACCGTGTTTTAGAGCAAACTACACATGGTCAACAGACAGCAACCTTTCTCTAAACAGCTTTGTGTTGTCCTTTCTGATGGCATTATCTTGTTTTTTGGTGCCGTGATTACCATTTTCACAGAAAAAGAATATATTTTTATGGGTTAACAATGTAAAAAATATTACATTGGTCTGTGAATTTCATTTCAGTGCCTCAGTGTTACTGAAACAGTACTTTACCGTTTTACATTTTACAATGGTTTACCATTGCTATTTAACAGTTTTACACTGTAAAATTAACAGTGTATATTAGGCTCCTTTCTATCCCCCTACTGGCACAGATGTGGAGCCAAAACTTGACCGAAACGGTGCCATTATGTGCACTCACTCCTCTGGCTCCCAGTGCTGTCTTGGCACCATTCACTCACATATCAAGAAGTGTGTGTCAATGTCATAATTTTCAAAAAGTGACATCAATACCCTGGATGGCCCAAGCGCCCTTTCCTATTACAAGGTGAGTTGGATTTTTTGTTCTCTGACTTGGACTTGTGAGGACTGGATCTCCATCTATCTGCCACTATCGCTTTTAGATCTACCACCTCCATCACCTTCGGTAGTAATCTTGCCGACTACACCACTGTAAGAAAATAAATACAAGTAGAACATTAAGGGTTGGGGCACCGCAGTGACGTATATTATAGTAGATTTTTTTTTTTTTATATAATGGTGGCTTTCTCTTTGCCATAAAGCTGTGACTGGTGAAGCAGCGGGGCAACTGTTCTTGACTAAACAGTCACTCCCCTCACAGCTTGTAACTCCTTCGGAGTTCTCACAGTTTTCCTTGGTGGTCTCCGTCACTAGTCAACTTCTTTCACAATAACTTGTGTTGGCGGCTTGCTCTAGGCACATTTACAGTTCTGTCATAGTCTTTCCTCTTCTTAGTAATTTAACCTGTACTCCAGGGGATATTCTGTGACTTGGCCATTTTCTTTTTTTCCATCATCTGATTGTGTTTTACACTCACCTGTTCACGGAGTTGCTTGGAGTGTTCTTTTGTCTTCATTGTGTAGGTCAGGCCAGCATACTGACTGTTGGACCTTCCAGATAAGGAGTATTTATACAACAATGAAACCCCAGACAGGTGCTCTCCTTTGAACTAATCATGTGACCTTCAAAAACCAATTGGCCGCACCAGTGACAACTGAGGTGTGTTATATTTATGCAATGAATTATTCTGAGTTTTATATTTCTAATTAATATAGACCACTTTGCAGAGATCTGTTTTCACTTTGGCTTTAAACTGTACATTTTGACTTTACACACATACACTTACTTGCACAATTGTCTCAGTCACGTCTTCCGCATCCAGACCATAACAGAGGGTAAACATTCTCATTGCATTCCAAAACATTTGTCACTCAATTCATTTTGTTACCAGGCTTTACAGTTCAGAATCACAAGGAGTCGTATCCTGGCAACAACGGAGATGTTTTCATAGTCAAAGAGTGTAACTTTATTTTGTCATCACTATTTTGATACTGTCCTTGTTGAAAAGCACTATAGATTCAGCTTCTCACTTTGTCTTGAATTGTTTTTTAGTTAGCATGTAGCATTACCACAAAAATGCATTTTGTCCCGCATTGCACTAATGCAAGAAAAAAATACTTTTTTTTTTTTTTTAAATGTTTTCCTTTCAACATACTGTAGCAACCAAGGTAAAGTAAAAGAAACCTTAATCCTGGTCTTAGTTTTTTCATTTAAATTTAAAAAATAGAGAACATTCCTACAGATTATAATTTAAACCTCCTTTTGGTTAAATGCCATGTTGACTGTGTGTTTGAGGACTAAGAGACTACACAGTGACACAAAGAAGATGCTTCCTGGAATTCCTTTGTCTTCATGTAAACACGGCATAAAAACTCCCTGGGGGTTATATTACAGCACGAGAAACTGCATTTAATAGCCAAGTGGACCTGTAAGTGTTTATATTATGGCGCTGAATCTATACACTAGAGATTCCAGAAAGTCTTTGAATACAAAGAATTGGAAAAACTTTCCTGCCTTAAAATAAAACCCGGCCTTTTCAAAATATAAAGTACGAATTCTTGAACCATACAAGTGGAAATTCTGCTTTTGCTGTATGTACCGTTATACTGTATATATCTCACATTACAAGGTTTTAACTCTGGTAATTTACAGTATATGGTTTTCTATTCTTCCTTGTTTTATGTGTGACCTTGAAATGCTACTTTGGCATCAGCGTTTCCTTTTTGTCAATCACTAAATACCTCCGGACTATCCTGCTCAGATGTTCACACTCATGTTCAAAAACATTACGTGTCCAAAGCATGTGGCGACAGGGGCTCAAGTCATTTTCTGCTGCTGGTCAGTAAACTTCTCTCTCTAATTCAATCTGCATTTCAATACCAAAACATAAAATCAAATCGAAATCTTACTTCAGGGTGGAATGTGACAGAAGTGGTAAATAGTTCATAAAAAGAGAATTCCTATATACCTTACATAAAACTATTAGCAGTTGCATTTTGAGAGTCAGATGGCATGGTGGCTCTAGATAGATAGATAGATAGATAGATAGATAGATAGATAGATAGATAGATAGATAGATAGATAGATAGATAGATGGATGTGATTGGGAAGCAGTCAGAAAGCCCAAAGGTGAGTGAAACATCGTGAGATGAAGGATAGTCACATGGTACTTACCTGAACCTTTTATCTCAACAGGAAAACTGAAGAAAATAATACCCGTAATTTCCGGGTTTCAAAATGGTCACCATAACATCACTTCCGGCAACTCCATTTTTCATTACTTCTTCCTGTCACCATGGACATCACTTTCTGTTCCTGCCAACCAGATCCTGTTACCATAATGCATTTCTCTATAAAAACGTCATCTTGCCATATACACTTTGTCATCTGTTACTGTATTCCAGTGTTTTTGATCGATTTTGCTTCTATTTGTCCGCAGGACAATATATGGGGACGGTCCCAAAAACTTTATTTTTGTGGATTTCTTTTCTTTATTGAATAATTCTCCGCAATAGATAGATAGATAGATAATCCTAAATTAAACTGCAGGGTTGCAGCAGAAGACAAAAAAGTCACAAATATAGATATAATAAGAATGATCATAATCTTAAGTATGGTAACAAGGCACATATACAGTTAGGTCCATAAATATTTGGACAGAGACAACTTTTTTCTAATTTTGGTTCTGTACATTACCACAATAAATTTTAAATGAAACAACTCAGATGCAGTTGAAGTGCAGACTTTCAGCTTTAATTCAGTGAGTTGAACAAAAAGGATTGCATAAAAATGTGAGTGAACTAAAGTATTTTGTTAACACAATCCCTTTATTTCAGGTGCTCAAAAGTAATTGGACAAATTAAACAACTGGAAATAAAATGTTCATTTCTAATACTTGGTTGAAAACCCTTTGCTGGCAATGACAGCCTGAAGTCTTGAACTCCTGGACATCTCCAGATGCTGGGTTTCCTCCTTTTTAATGCTCTGCCAGGCCTTTACTGCAGCGGCTTTCAGTTGCTGTTTGTTTGTGGGCCTTTCTGTCTGAAGTTTAGTCTTCAACAAGTGAAATGCCTGCTCAATTGGGTTAAGATCAGGTGACTGACTTGGCCATTCAAGAATTTTCCACTTCTTTGCTTTAAATAAACTCCTGGGTTGCTTTGGCTGTATGTTTTGGGTCATTGTCCATCTGCATCATGAAACGCCGCCCAATCAATCTGACTGCATTTAGCTGGATTTGAGCAGACAGTATGTCTCTGAACACCTCAGAATTCATTCGGCTGCTTCTGTCCTGTGTCACATCATCAATAAACACTAATGTCCCAGTGCCACTGGCAGCCATGCACGTCCAAGCCATCACACTGCCTGACTCCACCGTGTTTTACAGATTATGTGGTATGCTTTGGATAATGAACTGATCCACACCTTCTCCATACTCATTCTGGTAGAGGTTGATCTTGGTTTCATCTGTCCAAAGAATGTTTTTCCAGAACTGTGCTGGCTTTTTTAGATGTTCTTTAGCAAAGTCTAATCTAGCCTTTCTATTCTTGAGGCTTATGAGTGGCTTGCACCTTGCAGTGCACCCTCTGTAGTTACTTTCATGCAGTCTTCTCTTTATGGTAGACTTGGATATCGATACGGCGACCCCTAGAGAGTGTTGTTCACTTGGTTGCCTGTTGTGAAGGAGTTTCTCTTCACCATGGAAATGATTCTGTGATCATCCACCACTGTTGTCTTCCTTGGACTTCCAGGTCTTTTTGCGTTGCTGAGTTCACCAGTGCTTGCTTTCTTTCTCAGGATGTACCAAACTGTAGATTTTGCCACTCGTAATATTGTTGCAATTTCTCGGATGGTTTTTTTCTGTTTTCGCAGCTTAAGGATGGCTTCTTTCACCTGCATGGAGAGCTGCTTTGACCACATGCTGTCTGTTCACAGCAAAATCTTCCACATGCAAGCACCACACCTCAAATCAACTCCAGGCCTTTTATCTGCTTAATTGTTAATGACATAAAGACGGACTTGAACACAACTGCCCATGAAATAGCCTTTGAGTCAATTGTTCAACTACTTTTGAGCCCCTGAAATGAAGGGATTGTGTTAAAAAAATGCTTTAGTTGCCTCACATTTTTATGCAATTCTTTTTGTTCAACCCACTGAATTAAAGCTGAAAGTCAGCACTTCAACTGCATCGGAGTTGTTTCATTTAAAATTCATTGTGGTAATGTACAGAACCAAAATTAGAAAAAAGTTGTCTCTATCCAAATATTTTTGGACCTAACTGTAAAAAGAACTGTCTATAAGTAAATTACCAAAGTGTAGGTACTACTAAGTGTAAAGTGATTAGAATCACACATACTTTATTTTGCCAGTTACATTTTCACAGTACATGATGTCAGTCATTGGCACAGTATATTGAATATGGCATTATTGTTTGTAAGATATCTTCTAAAGCATCTCAGTACCTTTCTACACACAGGGAACAAGACCACCTTGGCTGTGGGGTGACTTATTATAGAGCCTGATAGCTGAGGGTGGAAATAACCTCACACAGAGTCCCTTGGAGCAAAGCAGTGGTGTGCGTCTGTTACTAAATGTGCTCCTCTGTTTAGTCAAAACCTCATACAGGGTGTTGAAATTACTGACCCGGATAGTAAACAGCTTCATGAGTGACCTCTGTTCTACTTCTTCCTCCAGTGGGTCCAGCTTGACTCTTAAGAATGAACCAGCCTTTTTATTCAGTTTGGTTAGTCTGTTGGCATCACTTGTACTGATGCCATTTCACAGGCACACTATCGCATAGAAAAATTGCGCTGGTTACTACAGACTGGTAAAAACATGTGAGCGTGGCTTGCATACAACAAACAACGTCAACCACTTCAGAAAACAAGGCGACTCTGTCCTTTCATGTATACAGCCTCTTTGTTGGTGCTCCACTCAAGTCTGTCGTTCAGATGCATTCCAAGGTTTTTGTATGTCCTCACCACCTCCACATCTTCACCACCAATGAGAACTAGGGGTAGATTAGGTTTGACCCTCCTTTGTCTTACTAATGCTGAGCTGCAGGTGGTTCAATTTGCACCACTGAGGACAAAGTCCTTCACTAGTGTCCTGTACTCATTTTCCTGCCAACCTCTGATGACTACTGTCTCACAGCTCCAGAGACCTGGGTTTTCATACTAGCACTGTCATTATCTCTTTATGTGCTCTCTTGGGTACTCTGACATCCTCGCTCTGCAGGATTGGCTCTTACCTTGTGCCAGATGCTGCCAAGACAAGCTTTGATCAACTTTCACCCTGAATTGCATGAAACAAGTCTGTTAAATTAGGATATAATATGTATGTTATGCATACTCTTAATATTTTAATTTCCTATCTGCTTCTATTAAACTGTCAATGTTGGCATTTTTTAAGAAATTTTAAACATGCAGCATTCTAATGTGAAATCATAATATAAAACTTAATTAGTTTAAAGTGAATAAATGCTGGGCTGCACTGTGGGACAGCAATTCATTCTGTGTCCCCACAGGACCTGCCAATGCATCCATACAGTTCCTATGAAAACTGTCTTGGATGTTTTCTCATATAAAGTGAACTAAACTATTTAAAAATAAAAAATACTCAAAATAATTGATCAGAGAAGTAATTATCCCCTTCAAATCAGTATTTTATATCTAGAGGAAGTAAGGGATGGTTTAGTGAGGTCCTCGGATCGGCCCTGCCACGGTCGCTCATGGCCTCTGGTGGGGTGCCGAGAAGACAATCCAGAGCAGTGTTTCCCAAACTCAGTCCTAGGGACCCCCTGTGGCTGCAGGTTTTTGTTCCAACCAGCTTCTGTTTTTAAATTAGACTCCTGAGCTATTTAAGTGATGTGTTATTTCCCAAGTTCTGTGTTTTGGGAATATTGAAATTAGAAAACTGAGTTTGGTAAAAAAAAAAAACAAAATATATTAAAATGTACCAAGCAGTTATATAGGAATAATGTATTTTTTTCTTTTTAACAGTATTTTCATCTTGATTTTCATTCTACTTTTCAAGGTGTTTTAATTGTTTAATTAATCCATTATTTACTAATCAGTGGGTCTAACGCTAAAGTAGCAGCCTTTGATTATTCAGAGTTGTTTACCTGCGTCTCTGCTACTTTCATTTTTAATTGTCATTAGTAAGATACAACGAAGGGGAAAAACTGCACAGTGAAAGGGCAAAATATAATGAAATCAACAAAAGAGAGTTAAGCTTTTAAATCTATAGAAAAAACAGAAATATTTCTAAATGTCTTATTAATCTACAAATCATGCTGCTGTGCTTTTCTGAATGTAGAATAAGAGAAAAAAAAAATACCAGCTAATTAAATGAGATCAGTGTTATCAGGTGTTGCCACTGATTAGGAATCTGGTTGGAACAAAAACCTGCAGCAACAAGGGGTTCCCAGGACCGACTTTGGGAAACACTGATCTACAGGAAATCAGTATTTAATAGATAAAACTTTGTTGGCTATGACAGCCTCAAGTTGGTGTGCACAAGTCTCTCAGCTTTGCACATCTGCACACTTCCACGTTTCCCGATTCTTTTTTGCCAAACTGCTCAAGCTCTATCAGGTGTCATGGAGATCGTCAGTGATCAGCCTTCCTCAAGTCCAGCCACAAATTCTCAAATGGATGAAGATCGGGACTCGACCACTCCAGGACAGTAACATTGTTGCTTTGAAGACATTCTTGTGAAGCTTCGGCTTTACGTTTGGGGTTGTTATTCCTGCATGGAAACAAATCTTCTCCCAAGGTTCAGGTTTCCTGCAGACTGAACTGGGTTTTCCTCCAGGATTTTCTGCATTTTCCTGAATTCACTTTACCCTCACCAACCTTCCAGTAGTACCTGCTGCAGAGAAGCACTCCCACAACTTGATGCTTCACAGTAGAGATGCATGGTGTGTATTTGATAATGTGCAGTGTGCAAAACACCATTTAGTCTGATGGCCAAAAAGATACATCGTGGTTTTATCAGACTGCAGAGCTTTCTTCGAGCTGAGTTCAGAGTCTCATATGTGCCTTCTGGCAAACTCTAACCGAGGTGCCATGTGGCTTCTTCTTTACTAACCTCACCATTCACTGACTTGTGCTTTTCAATCGCCTTTTCAGGGAGTTGCTTGGAGTGTTCTTTTGTCTTCACTTATAAGTTGGTGCTTCTACATAAAGGTGTATTTATAATACAATCAATGGATTATAGACAGGCGATCTCCATTGAAGTAAATAAAAAGCCAAATTAAATCCATGGTAACTCAATGTTGTATAACAATAAAATGTGAAAACTTTGAAGATGCTTTATCCCAAAGATTGTCAAAGTTCATTGAAAACTCACCATTAGTCTCTTATAAAGTAGTGTAGGTATACGTGAGTGTGTCAGCTGATTGATAGGTTGCAGGTGCAAGCGTTTCTCTCTGCCTTGCACCCAGTGCTGTCTTGATAGACTCCATCTCCCCAACATCCCTATAACGGATTGATCTGGTACAGAAAATGAGTGAAATGCATACTTTACATACATGCATACATACTCCCTTTATCTAATTTAGGGGTTGGGGATGCCAGAAACTGTCTTGACAACACCGGCTCAATGCAGGAAGAAGCACTAGACAGGGAGTGCACACCCACCCTCACTCATACTATACCAAGTTAGAGTATTAGAATTTTTGGACCAAACCAGAGCTGCCAGTTAGACTAACCTCCATGTCTTTGTGGATGTGGGAGGAAAACCAGAGTACCCAGTGCAAACTCTAAATGGTGAATAGAATAATAAATACAGGGTGGCTTAGGGAAATGGGAAATTTTCAATTGACATTCAATGCACGAATTACAAAATACATTTAATGATGAAATATATTATACAGGATATGCAATTAATGGTGGTAATCCCTATTCATTCAATATTCATTTTATGTTTTGAAGAAAACATCATGAAGGTGTTGTCCATTTCTCCGCACATATTCTGTTGTGGAAATTCTGCATTGCTCGATGTAACATGTCAAGTGGAATGCCAGTGATTTCCTCTTCAATCCTCTTTTTTAGTTCAGCAAAGGTTGCAGGACGTGTGCGGTACACTTAGATTTTAAGATGTCCATGAAGTAAAAAATCATAAACAGTGAGATTTCGGGATCTCGGAAGCCATGGAATGTCACCGTTGCATATGTCGAGGATGCCAGGGGCCACGACCCGGCCGTGACGCCTTGGAGGACCGGAAGTGGGCGTGTGCCCATCTGGGATCACGTGGGGGCCGCCTTCCTGGTTGCTTTGGGGGCCACGGGTTCAGGGCATGGAAGCCCCACCCTGAAGGTGGCTCGTGGTTACCGCCAGGAGGCGCCCCAATGCCTTGGGGACCCTGGACCTCAGCACTTCCACAACACAAGGAAGTGCTGGGGGGGAAGAGAAGCAGGGACACCCGGAGAGCTTCTGGGAGAACAACCGGCACTTCCGCCACACTGGGGCGTGTCAGCGGGAGATTGCCGGGGAGCACCTGGAGCTCACCAGGGTGCGGATAAAAGGGGCCGCCTCCCTTCATTCAGGGCGAGAATCGTGAGCGGAAAGGACTGAGCTGGAGAAGGCAAGGAGGCGGCCTGAACAAAGGAAGGCATTGTGTGGCCAGGACTTTGGGGGTTTGTGGTGCACTTATTAGTGTAAATATTGTAAATAAACGTGTTTGTGGGTGACATGAACGTGTCTGCCTGTCTGTGTCCGGGTCAACTTCCACACATAAAATGATACTCCTTCCAAACAATCGTCAATCGTTGGGCAGTATGAGAAGTGGCTCTGCCTGGGGACTTCTTTTTTAAGGCTGAACCACTTTCTTCAAAATTACACACCCATGTTGTAATCGCATCATGACGTCCTTACTGTTAATGACGCTGAAATTCCCTTTGCACGGCAGTCACACTATCGCCATTCTTATAAAAGGCTTTCAAAGCGAACGTTCGTTGCGCACCACTCCATTGCTCCATTATAATTAATAGCAAGGCGTTCTAAATGAGGCTGCATTGCTCCTAAACAACTGCCGACACCCCAGGGTCGCCAAACACTTAGTTTCAAAATTTCCCCTTTCCCTGCGCCACCCTGCACAATCAATGAATAAAATGGTATTAAGGTGCAAATTTTAGGACGTACAGTAGATTAATAGTGCTGTCTTTACCTCAGTTCGGGAACTGTTTTTGTAGAGCTAGCATGATCTCTCCATGTTTGAGTACTCTGGTGTTCCTCCTACAGCTGAAAGATGTGCAGATTGGATGAACTGTCAACTTGAGATTGGCCCACTGTGTATGTGTTTGAGTGAGTTTACCTGTGATGGACTTCTGTCCTGTCCTGGTTTGATTCCTGCCTTCAGAAGATGTTAGTGGTGTGGACTGTGGCCCCCCTGACACTGAGAATTTAATTAAATGGGTCTGAAAAAAGATAAACAAATACAATTAATTAATACAGTTTAATTGTGGAATGAATGGATCTGATGGAATAGGCTTCTAAGAGCACATTAAAGTTGTCATTCTAGGACTAACATTTACTTTCCCTAATATTATAAAGCGGAGACTGAATGAAAAGTCAGTTTAAAAAATACCTTTTCAAAAAAGAAAAGACCTCTCCTTTGTCATTCAAGTAATTCAGAATTAAGATTCTTTGAGCATGCAGGGAAAATCTGCTTTTGTATAATTTCACAGATTTTTTAATCCATTATGAAGATAGAGTGACTTAACAGATACAATACTGTCCCTACTTTATGATGTTAGTGGCCGACCTTAAAGGTGAACGTCTTCTCTGCAACAACCCCTTTGATGTGAAACCCGATGATGATAGCAGATCTGCCCTTTCCAGCACTTTGAAGACACCTCCCAATAACAGTTTGCAGGGAGACTTTCAAGTTTATGTCATTAAGTATTTTTATCACCTACGTGTGCACTATTTTACTAGTTTTAGGTGTAACTTGGACAAAACTGGACCCAGTCTTTTAAAATTCATCATCCAATTTTTCTGCACATATAAATAAAATTAATTTTAGCAGATTAAATTCATTCCTGGATCTATTTACTGATCCCGCTTTTAGGGATGAGATGACCCAAGGCCCTCCCCACAAACCATGGAATTTAAGACAGCAGTCAGCACTGGATGGGGCACATACATTCATGCCAGGCCAATCCAGAGTCATCATTTAACATAAAGCACATATCTTTGGAACCACCAGAGCCTCGGCAGATTTATTGGCCAGAGCACTAGAAATTGAGCATTCATTTAGACAGACAACTCAAGTTCCCAGAAGAGGTTACAACACCATCTCAGAGACCAGTCTTGCTCTCCAAATCCTCTAAGCAGGTTATACTTAGTGGAGCTTACTGATACATGGGAGAATCAGAGTCAAGATCCTCCTGTAAGATGCTTACCAACCTCATTATGTATGGCAGGGGTCCTCAATCACGGTCCTGGAGGGCTGCAGTGGCTGCAGGTCTTTGCTTTTGAACCCTTATTGCTTATTATAGTCCTAAACAGCTGTATTCTTGTTTTTTAATTGCTCCTAATTAGCAATGACATGCAAATGACAAAAGAGACCAGCATTTCTCCATTTAGCTTGTTACAATTTACACCTGTGTGTATTTATCATGCACTATTGGATTTAATTAAATACCTGGAAGGAAAGTGAAGAGAAAAAAGTGAAGGACTGAGAATTGCTCGTCCATTTTAGCCTTCAAATCATTTGGATGGTATCCTTAGAAAGAGGAAGAAGATCTAGGATATGAGAATTACCTGGCATAGGAGAGTTAAAGCAGTAGCAAGCCATGAAATTAAATTATTGACAAGAATTGCTTTCTAATTAAGCAACCGGTTTACAAGAAAAACTGCAACCACTGCGGCCCTCCAGGACTGTGATTGAGGACACCTGATCTATGGGAATGACAAGAGAAGGGCTGTAAAGATAAGAACTTAAGAAATTTGACAAATGAGAGGAGACCATTCAGTCTAACAAGCCCATTTTTTTAGCTAATAGCTAAGATGTCCCAGTGCTAAAACAACATTAGAAGAATCTAGACAAGACCTAAGCCCAAAAAAGCTGGTCAGTCCTATCCACTTAATTCTTCCAAAATAACATTAACACACTCCAGCCACTGCAAAAACCTCACACTGTTCCAGGGTGGTGCTGAGGTGTCACCCATTGCACGGCTTCACTCAGGTCCCAATCTAGGTGGTTCATTGTGTGGTAGGTGCAGCTACGTGCTGTAATCTCTGTCTACCACACTACTTGGTAATTTATTCCATGTGTCTATGGTTCTCTATGTAAAAAAAAAACTTCCTAATGTATCTGCGAAATTTACCCTTAGCAAGTTTCTAACTGTGACCCTGTGTTCTTGATGATCCTATTTTAAAGTGATAGTCTTGCTCAACTATATTAATTTCCTTCATAATTTTAAGCACTTCAGTCAGGTCTCCTCTTAATCTGCTTTGTCTTAAACGGTAAAGGCTCAGCTCTTTTAATATTTCCTCATAATTCAACCCCTGTAGCCCTGGAATCAGCCTAGTTACTTTTCTCTGGACTTTTTCTAGTGCTGCTATGTCCTCCAGATGGGGCCTCACCAGTGCATTATAAAGCTTGAGCATAACCTCCTTGCACTTGTACATCATACTGTCTCATCCAGATACTTCTTCAAGGTTGTCGAGTTTCTGCTTCAAATACATGTCTCAATAGTTTGTTCCAGTTAACCATGGAGGATACTTAAGTGAACTGGGAAGAGTGCATCTTGGCTATGATCAACCCCAGCCAGGATCTGATGCCGAAAGACCCAAAACTCCTGATGATGCCAGAAACATCACTGAAGAATGTGTTGAGGTTTGCATCACAAGGTGTTTTAAGGAAAGAAATGTGGGAGAAAACTGGAGCAGACTTAAAAAATTCATATGGACATTGGAAAAATCTCCAAACTGCACAAAGATAGTGACTGGGCTGGGATTTGAACACAGGGAGCAGCACATACTACTAATTTATTTATTTAAAGCTTGGCACGCTATTCCCAAACCTGCTTAATCCAATTCACAGTTATCAGGGAGCAAACTCTATACTGGGAGCAGTGATCACCAGGAATGAACCACCCCAACCATAGGCAGAGTGCCAGTCCATTGCAGGGTCTACTTATATGCAACCACAAGAACATTTATAATCTCCCATTAGCTTAACAGGCATGTCTATGTCTCTGTTTAAAAACATTAAACTTGTATAAATATAATATATAAATAATAAATATAGGAAATGTATTAATTAAAAATAATAAATATATTTTAAAATTTTAAATACAACCATATACTCACTGGAAATCATGATGTGAGATTCAAACTGAGTACATAGGACAGTGACATTGATAACCATGGCAGCAACAATTAATTAACTATGCAATTAATCAATTAAGTCATTAAACATTTTTGAACCTATCACTGCTGTATCACTTTTGCCTTGCAGTTAGGAGACCCAGGCTCACTTCTCGGGTCCTCCCTGCGTGGAGTTTGCATGTTCTCCCTGTGTCTGCGTGGGTTTCCTCCCACAGTCCAAAGACATGCAGGTTAGTTGCATTGGCGATTCTAAATTGTCCCTAGTGTGTGCTTGGTGTGTGTGTGTGTGTGTGAGAGCACCCTGCGGTGGGCTGGCGCCCTGCCCGGGGTTTGTTTCCTGCCTTACGCCTTGTGTTGGCTGGGGTTGGTTCCAGCAGACCCCCGTAACCCTGTAGATAGGATATAGTGGGTTGGATAATGGATGGATGGATATCTTGTTTTATTTTATAGGCCATAAAAGTTGAATTTATTATATCATAAACCCAATCTGATTTGAGCAAGAAAAGTAACTCCTTATGGGTGCTGTTCTGCATTTCTTTTCAGAAACCGCAGACTCTGTTCTATTGCACATGAAGAAAGCTGAACATAATGCCATTCTCATAAATTGTGTTCATTAACTGCTTACACCATGCATGCTCTCTTCCAAAGCCGACTGTGAAGGAAGTGTTAACTAATTAATAGCACATTTCCCAAGTGAGAGCTGTCGAGAGCTGCTAAGGTCCAGGCTCTCCCAATGCAGTGCCATATGTCTCCGATTGTCTCACATATCAGGCGTGAAACATTTGAAGAATGGCGTGTTTGTTATTTACAACAAGGGTCAATGACAAACACCCCACTGTAAGATTTAGAGTTGTCTTAACCACCTGTCAGAAGGCAGTGGGACGCATGCTGTTTAATTTAGGAAGTGCTATTTCAATTTTGTTGGGAAACAAGTAGTCCAGGCAGCTAATGAATAAAAATACCAATCCATCCTATCATACAGCGACTAAAATTGGTTGAAAACAGTGTAATCTTTGGCAGCAAGGTGGTACATGGGACATAAATGCCATCTGACATATCTGGTATCTTTGGTTGAATCCTGTGCCATGTTGATTGCATGGAGTTTGCATCTTTTCCTTGTGTCTAAGTTCCGCCAGTCATTCCAGTTTTGCCCCCACATTAGTGTCACATTCACAGAAATGTAACAATTAGGTTAATTGGCAATGCCAAATGTCCATGCGTGGGCCTTATGATGGACTGGCACCCTGTCCGGTGTCCAGATAAGTTACCCTCCCCATTTTACAACAGCACATTTTGCCCCCAACACATTTTGCCCCTGGTAATTTTCACCCCCCTCCCACCCACACACACACACATATATTTCGCCACCACTATATTTTGCCCCAGTATTTATGTACATATCTATAATTGCAATTAAAAAATTTTATAAACCTTACCCCACATTGAAAATAAAAAAAGTTTACTCAGGCAGTGTTCTTATATGACTCACAGATCAACATGTTCTAGTGAAAATAGTATGCGTGATTGCCTCCAAAAAAGGTGAGTATTATACTTAAAGTTTAATCCGTGTTATGTGATATATCAATCAACATTTATTTATATAGCACATATTCATACAAAAAAATGTAGCTCAAAGTGCTTTACAAAATGAATAGAGAAATAGAAGACACAATAAAAGATAAACATAAGTCAACATTAATTAACATAGAATAAGAGTAAGGTCCGATGGCCAGGGTGGACAGAAAAACAAAAAAACTCCAAAGGCTGGAGAAAAAATAAAATCTGTAGGGGTTCCAGACCAAGAGACCGCCCAGTCCCTCTGGGCAATCTACCTAACATAAATCAAACAGTCCTCTTTGTATTTAGCGTTTTCATGGAAGGACCTGATGATGATGGTCACGTAGACTTCTGGCTTTCAGTCCATCAATGTTGGTGCATCATGATGCTTTGAGTAGGTGGTGGTGGCACAGGCCGCCACCACAAAGAAACCGGAAAAAGAAACAGAAGAGAGAGTAGGGGTCAGTATGGATTTTAGAGCCACCATGAATAGTTATTATGAAGAATTGAACATACAGAGTATCAGGATTAAGTTAAAGTGAAGTTATAAAAGGCCATGTTAAAGTAATGTGTTTTCAGCAGTGTTTTAAAGTGCTCTACTGTATTTGCCTGGCGAATTCCTATTGGCAGGCTATTCCAGATTTTAGGTGCATAACAGCAGAAGGCCGCCTCACCACTTCTTTTAAGTTTAGCTTTTGGAATTATAAGGAGACACTCATTTGAAGATCTAAGGTTACGATTTGGAATATAACGTGTCAGGCATTCCGATATATAAGATGGAGCGAGATTATTTAAGGCTTTATAAACCATAAGCAGTATTTTAAAGTCAATCCTGAATGACACAGGCAACCAGTGTAGTGACATCAAAACTGGAGAAATGTGTTCGGATTTTCTTTTCCCAGTTAGGATTCTAGCAGCTGCATTCTGCACTCGTTGCAAATGATTTATGTCTTTTTTGGGTAGTCCTGAGAGGAGTGCGTTACAGTAATCTAGTCTACTGAAAACAAAAGCGTGAATTAATTTCTCAGCATCTTTCAATGATATAAGAGGTCTAACTTTAGCTATGTTTCTTAAGTGAAAAATGCTGTCCTAGTGGTCTGATGAATATGCGATTTAAAATTCAGATTACAGTCAACGGTTACCCCTAAATTTTTACTTCCGTTTAACTTTTAATCCTGGTGCATTAAGTTTATTTCTGATAACCTCGCTGAATCCATTATTGCCAATTACCAAAATTTCAGTTCTCTTTATTTAGTTTGAGAAAATTACTATTCATCCATTCAGAAATACCAGTAAGACATTGTGTTAGTGTATCGAAAGAGTCGGAGTCATCAGGTGCTATAGATAAGTACAGCTGTGTGTCATCAGCATAGCTGTGGTAGCTCACGTTGTAACCTGAGATAATCTGACCTAACGGAAGCATGTAGATTGAGAATAACAGCGGACCCAGGATAGAGCCTTGTGGAACACCATATCGGATATCATGTGTCTTTGAGATTTGATTACCACAACTCACAAAGAATTTTCTCCCTGCCAGGTAGGATTCAAACCAATTTAAGACACTGCCAGAGAGGCCCACCCATTGACTAAGGCGATTTCTAAGAATATTATGATCAATGGTGTCAAATGCAGCACTCAGATCTAAGAGGATGAGAACAGATAAATGGCCTCTGTCTGCATTTACCCGCAAGTCATTTACTACTTTAACAAGTGCAGTTTCTGTGCTGTGATTTGTTCTGAAGCCTGACTGAAAAGTATCAAGAATAGCATGTTTATTGAGGTGGTCATTTAACTGCATAATGACTGCCTTCTCTAGAATTTTACTTAAGAAGGGCAGGTTAGAAATGGGTCTAAAATTTTCAAAGGCAGAGGGGTCAAGATTATGTTTCTTAAGAAGGGGTTTAACTACAGCAGTCTTAAGACAGTCTGGAAAGACCCCCGTATCTAATGACGAATTTACTATGTCCAGAATATTGTCAATTAGCACGCCTGATATTTCTTTGAAAAACCTGGTTGGTATTGGATCAAGGACGAGGTGGAGGGTTTCAGTTGAGAGATTATACTATGTAATTCAGGTAAATCTATCCTGGTGAAAGCATTTAATTTGTTTATAACGGAGTACCGGGGCTTTGGAGGTTCTGCAGTGTTGGGGAGATATACTATGTTATCTCTAATATCATTAATTTTTTGAGTGAAAAATACAGCAATGTTCTCACAGGTTTCACTGGAAGTATTCTGGGGCATTCCTTTGTGTTACCTGGGTTTAACAGACGGTCAATTGTTGAAAATAAGACTCTGGGATTACTAGCATTGTTATTTATAATATTAGAGAAATAGCAGCCTCTCAAGACGGACAGTGTTATTGTATTCTGTTATTTTAACTTTTAATATTTCATAGTGGATAGTTAGTTTAGTTTTCCTCCATTTACGCTCAGCTCTACGACATGTTCTTTTTAAATCAGACACTCTTTGGGTCTTCCATGGAATAACAGTACTAGAGGATTTTTTTAACTGTCTTATATATATATATATATATATATATATATATATATATATATATATATATATATATATGATATAGTATTGTACAATACGAACAAGGCCATGAATTTGCCCGTTGGGTCTGCATGATTCCGGCATTCGCATTTATTCCTTCTGCTAATGTTATTCAAGCATTTGAAGATTTAATAGAAACTGATGACTTTCCCAATGAAGCCATGGTGATTGCAAACTACTTTGAAGATAAAAATATTGGAAGAAGACAACGGAGAGGCCAGCAATTACCAATTATTATTTTTATGGAATATTTATGAACGTACGCTGTATGATCAGCAATGTATGAACAATCACATGGAGGGATGGCACATGGGATTTCAGGAAACTTGTGCTACATTATTCCCATATATTTACAGATTCATTGATGCTTTAGAAAACAACAAGGTTTGTACAAATTCAAAATTACACAACTAATTCCCGGTAATCCAGGAAATCAGAGAAACAAGAAGTATGCTGCTATTTCTGCTAGAAGCAAAGGAATAGCCCAAAATTTTGAAAATCGTAATGTAATTGATTACATTAGAGGCATCGCATACAACTTTGAGTTCTAATCAATACTTTTGTAAACAGAAATTATTTTTTTGTGAACATTAAAATTACAAAGATATTAATTTAGTAGATAATTGTATTTCACGTATATTTTTTTTTTGCAACAGCATGTGATATTAATTTTTGTAAAATCGTTGGATTCGTTTAATCGAAATAAAAATGTATACATGTTTACAGAGCATTTCATTTAAGTATTGCACTGTTGCTAACTTTTTTTTTAACATTTTGCTATAAAAATGTTTAAATTAGGAAAGTCAGTTTTGAACGCTGAGAACAATTATTCACTTTATTTTTTCTAGAAACTTCCAACACTCAAAATGTCTGGGTGTGGGTATTAGAAGTTACTGAGGTGGGGGAGAAATATCATGAAGGCGAAATGTAGTGGGGGCAAAACGTGCTGGGGGCGAAATGTGCTGGAGTGAAATGTGAGGGGTGAAATTTCCGTAAACCCCCTGTCCATGGCTGATTCCATTGTAATACCTACATGCCTGCCCACTTCCCTACCTGCTTCTTCTGTCATTTTTATAATCTTGGATATTCATTGTCCAGATTGTTGTACAGTGGTGAGCACAGTAGCTCACAAAGTAGATAAGGGGCACTTCATGGGACAGGATTTATTACATTTTAATTCCTGGACACAAATTAGTGCCTGCTTTATTTTGGCATTTTTAACTTCACTAGAAATTTAGATGTAACAACATGGACATCATAATATTCACAATCTTGGCAAAAATAAAGTCAGCTGAATAGGTAAGTACACTCCATGAAATGTTTCTCTTTTTTAACATGTGTGTACATATCTAGATTTTATTTTTGTTTAATCAGTATCTATAGGTAAAGGTGATTTAATAAAATAAACATCATGTTATATATGTATTTTGTCATCCATTGTGTAATTTAAATAAATATAAATGTAAATTTCACACATGAAAAAAATAATTGGACTCCTACATTTATCAGTACCTCAAATTAGAATCAGGTGCCAATGATTAGAACATCACTAGAGGGGATTTTGTCTGATCCTGTCTTATTTAAACCTCAGATGTTTAGTTTGGTTTGCTGTTTGTTCTTAAAGCATGCAGAGATCAAAAGAACTCTCTGAGGCCTTCAGAAAGAAGGTTAAAGGCATCTTTGAGTTTGGAAAGGGATTTTAAAAGATCTCACAACATTTTGAAATCAGCCATTCCACTGTCCAGAAAATCATCTACAAGTGGAGAAGATTTCAAGACAGTTGCTAATATGTCCATTACAGGCCGCCCCATCAAGTCCATCTTGGGACCTACAGATAGCTGAGTAGTGCATGAGTATGCCATTAGAATGATGCGATACAAACACAACCTATATTTAGGTCAGAAGGAACCTTTTGTTGTTTAGGAAGAACATCAGGACAAAACTAAGGTTTTCCCATGAACACCCAGGCAAAGATTAGAAGTTTTGGAACAATGTGCTCTGGTCAGACAAGACAGGCATAGAGTTATTTGGCTACAGGTGACATGTTTGGTGAAAAACAAAAAACAGCATTTGACCATTTGATACCAACTGTAAAGCATGGTGGTATAAATGTTATGGTTTGGTGCTTCTTTGCTATATCAGTGCCTGGACAGCATACCATAATACAGGGTGGGCCACAGAAAAGTAGCCAGCCTCTGACTATAGTACAACAAGATGAACGAGCAAGTGGACTGTCTTTATTCGCTTATCCACAAGTTACAACAGATGCTGAAAGTGGTCCCTGTTCACGTCTATGCACCTTTGGGAACGTTGGAACATGTTGGCAGGTATTGCTTGCAGCTCTTCATCAGTGATGCTGCGGATAGTGTTTGTGATGTTTTCCATGAGTTCATCCAGGGTATATGGATTGTTGACGTATACCTTCTGCTTTAAATTTCCCCACAGATAAAAAACTGCATGTGGACAAGTCCAGGGAACGTGGTGACCATAACTCCTTGCTCACAAGTTTGCTCCTCTGTAAACAGGTCATGAACCCATGCCAGTGAGTCGCGTGAGGTGTGGCATGTTGCCCCATCGTATTGGAAAAAGCAGTACATTTTTTCTTCTGGTGTTAGTTGGTCATAAAATTGTTCGAAGATGTCCAGGTAAACCACAGTATTCACAGTTGATTGTGACACAGCGAACCAAACAGCAATTTCCTGTTCGTGAAGTGGTATTTCGTGAGTCAAGTGGGGAGCGTGGCACCGGTATTGGAGGTGAGCTACTTTTCCATGATCCACCATGTAGAACCCACCATGAATTGTACCAGAGGGTGCTTGAGGATAATTTGAGACTATCTGTCAGAGGACTGAAGCTCAGCTGAAAGTGGACCTTGCAACATGACAGTGACATCAAACATACTGGTAAATGTGCCAAGGAATGGCAGAAAAGAAAGAAATGGAGGACTCTGAAATGGTCAAGTCAACTCCCATTGAGATGCTGGCTCGATTTGAAATAGGCTGTAAATGTTAATATAAGACACCCGCCCCTGAAAAATCACACAGCTGAAAAAATTCTGCATGGAGGAATGGGAACACATTCTTCCAGTCGATGTCAGAGACTATTAGACAGTTATAGGAAATGTCAGCTTGAGTATTAGCTATTGTATTAGAGCTTACTGCTTGCACAAATGCCAATGGAGTATATGCTTATTTTGCATTAAACAAATTATTACAAAGTCCAAATTTAGATTTTTTTAATTATATCACCTCTCCCCAAAAATATTGTTTAAATAAAGATCAAATCTTGATATGTCCCCGTGTTAAAAAAGAAAAAAAATGTTTTGTGGGGTCTACTTACTTTTTCACATAACTGCCCATGATTGTTGATTATGTTAGATTGTCAGAAAAGACACTACTCCTCCTCTACTGCACGTACAGTTTATTTTTTCAAATATAACACATTCAAAGGTCATACAAAAACACAATTTCCCCTTGGGGATTACTAATGTATATCAAATCAAATCAAAAATCTAAAAAATCTTAGGATGAACGAGCAAATAAAGGGGTAACACTTCAGGTACTGCAAAAATGCGTCAATTACTCATTTAGTCTAATGTAAGAACACATTAAGAAAGGCTTCTTTTGGTGTTAAGAACATTTACAAAGCAACAGTAAAGTAGTTATTCATCCGTGCAATGTGGACTAGTAAATTAACCACTTTAGAATGGTCAAGAGTGACTTAATGGACAAATTTCAGTGTGAGATCTGAGAATCCTTCATGTTCCTAATTAATTTTACATGAGTACAAAAAGCTGCTAATGTGCCATGCTGCACAGAGATGAATAACCATTTTACCGATTATGCTTTATAGGCATAATTAAGACCAAAAAGAAGTTTTTGCTAAGGTGTGTCACATGGCAGTATATGAGTAACAGATTCATTTTTGCAGTACCTAAACTAAAGTGTTACCAATAAAGAAATTCCCTTGTAATAACATGAAATACCTAACAAGCCATAACAGCAAGAGTTCACATCATATATCATCATTTTATGCTGCCTGATTTTTAAGTTAAAGGCAGATAGAATAAACTGGATGTTATGGAACACCATTGTTGTATGATGCCACAGAATGAACACCATTTTCTGTGCCACACTTGCCCTATACTTTACAGTATATGATTATGCCACTGTGTTACTATGACCTATAGCAAATATGTTTACTAGTTTGTGGAATACTTAGTGTGCAGCTATTATTAATGGAAAGAAAATCCGTAATAAGTAACAGAAAACCTCATCCACTTTACTTCTTAATCTGATCTAACATTTGTGTAATCCCAACAGTTTGCCAGAGTTTTTGCATCTCATTCTAATGATACATTAAGGAAAGCACTAACTCACTCCTGAACTGAGCCAGCAATGTCCACGTAACCCATTATTAATTACACTTATGCACAATATGAAATGCCTGTTGTCTCCTCTACTTGCCAAAAAAAGTGACAACCTCATCCTTAATATCCTACAGAAGCAGCATTAAAATAATTTTGTGTTGGACTGTGGCATGGCTGAAGTCTACAAAACACCAAAAATGAAAATGTGAGCTGTCAAGATCTGGGCATACTTTGCAAACACTTCTGTAAATTCTCCACAGTTGCGCTAATTCACAGAATCCCCACTCTCATCATGTCCCCTGGTCACCAATCAACATTCACAATTTTGAGGCCACGTCACAGTAGGTCACTTTTTTCAGTGACTTGCAGTCATAGCCTTCATTTATGTAATCTTAGGTAGTTGGAGCAGTCAGTAGCACACTCTCCCATGCAGAACAGTCGCATAATTTGACATGCCCAGTGATTCACTCAAACTAGTTCAAGACACACCCAATAAAATCTAACAGGTCTTTTTTTTGTCTTTAGTCGTAGGGACAGGCTTGTGTAAATAAGAGCCGACAACCAATGAATGCTCCTCTGGTAGTATTGCTATATATATATATAAAATTCAACATTTGTCTGCCTGTCTTTCTGTATGTCTGTCCACTTTTCATGAGAGAACTATTTAACGGATTTAGATTGGGTTTTTTCTGAAATTTGCTTGAACATTCCAGCTGATTTTGCAACTTCTCCCATTGCGCCATGTATCATAGTTCGCTTGCAGTACTAATTTATTTGCACGAATCCGAGAGACACACTGCGGGCTGAGGGAAGGGGGGCGGGACCTCCTTACTCACGTGCCAGCCGCGGGTCGTGTACCTTACCTCCACTTAGCTAGCGAATGAGAGAACAACTTAACGGATTTAGATTGGGTTTTTTCTGAAATTTGCTTGAACATTCCAGCTGATTTTGCAACTTCTCCCATAGCGCCATGTATCATAGTTCGCTTGCAGTACTGATTTATTTGCACGAATCCGAGATACACACTGTGGGTTGAGGGAAGGGGGGCGGGGCCCTCCTTACTCACGTGCCAGCCGCGGGTCGTGTACCTTACCTCCACTTAGATAGCGAATGAGAGAACAACTTAACGGATTTAGATTGGGTTTTTTCTGAAATTTGCTTGAACATTCCAGCTGATTTTGCAACTTCTCCCATAGCGCCATGTATCATAGTTCGCTTGCAGTACTGATTTATTTGCACGAATCTGAGAGAGACACTGTGGGTTGAGGGAAGGGGGGCGGGGCCCTCATTACTCACGTGCCAGCCGCGGGTCGTGTACCTTACCTCCACTTAGCTAGCGAATGAGAGAACAACTTAACGGGTTTAGATTGGATTTTTTTCTATAATTTGCTTGAACATTCCGGTTGACTTTGCAACTTTTCTCATCACACCAAGAATCACAGTTTGTTTGCAGGAGCGATATATTCATGCTAATCTGAAACAGAGGCTGTGGGCTGAGGGGAGGGGGAAGCGTGACGTCAGGAGTAGGGAGCCAGGCAAGGCCTCCTCACTGGCCTGTTTCACTTGTAAGCGGGCAGAGCCACGGAGGATGGCTAGTAATGCATAAAATGCAGAGACAAGGAATAAGGAACACTGCACTTTAGGACTTGACAAACAGAAATGTGGCCGAACTCTCCATATCTGTTAGCCCTTTGTACAGCACTGGCTCTGTCAGGCACCACACTAATGACTGTTACAAAAAGAGGTCAGCACAATTAGGCTAGAAAGTTATCACATGGCCACTAAACCTAACATGCCCTGAGATTTCCAGTCATGTAAATTGGTATGGTCCAGCCATGGCAGCTGGCAAACCTAACATACCCAGTGGCTAGAACGTCCCATCAGCTTAAAACACAGATGATTTTCTGAAGCTGGGTTGATGTATGTGTCTGTTTACTGCAGATAAGCGCATTGCAGCTTCACCTCTCGGCCGGGAATTCCACTTGATAAAAGTGCCCCAGTTCAGTGACGCCCTGTTAAAGGCCACACTCTAAGTAATGATAGCATTGAGTAGCCTACCTAACTTTAACAATGTCTATTACCTACCATTGCCTTTTCTCCATTTCTTATAATGAAAAGGAGACACACATTCCTAAAAGGAGAAATAGCACTAGGGCCAGCGATGGGAAAGGGGCAGGGGCTTGAGCCTCTGTACTAACCCTTTGTGCATATCCCTGTTCCTGCGCAATCCAGATTGTGCCAATCTGTTCCAGAATGCAGTGCATATAAGAACGTGAACAGTAGCATACACATTTAGTGAAGCCATGACATGATTTAACCATCCATTCACTATATCTGCTCAGTCTGGGTTTGGAGTTCCAAGGAGCCAGGATTTGAATCCAGTTTCCTGCAAACATCTGATACCACCATGCCTCCCATGACTTGATCAATCCACTTATCTACCATTTTCTTAAACTTCCTTAATCCAATTCAGGGCAGAACCCAGTAGCACAGACACAATGGGAGCTGCTCCTTTGCGGGACCTTGATTTGATTTATCTTATGCTTATTCCACTGAAAAGGTTTAAAAAAATTATTTAAATAGGTTTTGAAAAAATGCTTAATGATAGACCCCGACCTCCCATAACTCTGACCAGGAAAGTGAATTAGGAATTGAAGGGTGGATGGATTTAAGCATGGATGGAAATATGTTATTTGGTATTCGAACAGTTTGACAAGAATAGGCAATTCATCCCAGCAAAGCTTGTCCATCTCTTACAAAATAACAGCAGAGTACTACACCTCTGTATTTCGATAAAGGTTTCCATAAGACACTTTGAATCTTTTGCACAATTTTTTTAAAATAAACTTTAATTGTATGCTAGCACGGTAACTGTTGCAACCGCCTCACACATCCACCATTCTAGGTTTTGAATTTCCATATCCATGTGAAATCTGCAGGTTTTCCTTGTGTCTTTTTTGATTGCCCCGTAGGTGTTTTGCTCTTTTTTTTATCTCCCACATCCCTACCACCACCAACAGAGGCAAAAAGACAACGAAAAAGTCAGTGTAGCCAACTTACCAGTGAATCACGTATCCACAGACACACGTGCAAATTAATGGGAAGTGTGTTTAGGACTGAAGCCAAGAACCAGTTCTTTAGGCAAAGAGTTATGGGAATCTGGAACAAACTATCAAGGCATGAAGTTGAAGCAGAAACTTTGAGAAGCTTTAATGAAGTATATGGATGAGATACTAGGACAGCTTAGCTATTAGCTAAACAAACAAGCTGAATCGACTGAATGGTCTCCTCGGGTTTGCCAAAATTCTTATGCTCTAAAATCTACTCTCACTAATGAAAATGTTAAATTAGGTTTGATTGGATAAATTCCTTTAATCCCAAGGGGAAATTAATGAGCAGGGAGGCCATGTTACACAGTGGACAGCTATAAGTTGATTCCTAGTTGCATGTGACTTTTGGTTTTCCCATTTTCTGGTCTCTAAGATTTCAGCTTCCTCTTGCAGGACAAATGTAAGCCACTGGTGACTTGGAAGTACCTCCAGGATGAAGCTGGAGTGTGCATGTGTGCTGTGAAATTGTGATACATAAAGGAAATGAATGTTATATTCCAATTTTCTCAATAGTCTCAAAACGTCATAGTCTGAACATTTAGAGAAAGTGGATTTTCACTGCAGGAATTTGAAGGTGCTTTTCATTTTAATTGACTTTCCACGTACAAAGTGGAGAAGAAGTCATAGGCCTGTAGTCCACCCTGGTCTCAGCATAGGGGTAGTGAGGGTAACGGGGACTTGGTATTAAAACAGAAAATCGTGATGCTAGTGTAAAATTACATTGAGTGCCTTTCTCTTTTACTTAATGATTATCTTAAATAAGACTGATTAGACCATTTAAGCAGAGTCAGACATATCTGATGTCTACAGTGAAACAGCTAAGGTCATGGATGTCCCTAGTGTGTGTTTATATTGGAGGATATGGTGATTAATAGGACCACTTTTCTAGAAGCCTGGTGTCCTCACTGACTCCCCTATCTAAATCTCTGTGCCGACATGAAACACAACCGACAAAGTAATGGAAACAGAGTAATGTTACTTAGGGCTTCACATCTTGCTGATTTATGTGGTCTCAGGGTTTGTTTACTTCAAAGCTTTATTGAAAGGGATTTCTGAAATGGCGGCTCCTTGGCTCTCTTTTCTGTCTCTTGTGAAAGAGTCTTTCAATACTCCAATATCTATCGATTATTTTAAACAGCTACTTTTGCCCTTTAACTAAGGTTGCCAGATTAGAAAATTAGAAATACGGGACATTCCTAAAATCTCTCTCTATATTACTATATATATATATATTTATACATGCCTGCTAAACACCCAGACCAATATATTATATAAAAGTAGAGACACAAGTTAAAAACATAAAAAAAAGGATTTTAATGGGTTATGAGAAAAACAAAAGTAAAATCATTTGAAAATTATTTAATACAAGCTAAAAAAAAATTCTGTAAAAGTGAATTCATTTGAAAATATTTATTTAATACAGACAACTGAGAAATATTATTATTATTTAATACAGACAGTTAGAAACAAAGTGGGCCGTGACAAGCAGTAACCACACACTTTGTTGACAGTCACTGTATGTTGCAATGCTGACACAGAACTGCACAGCAGCGCGGCTGGAGAGCAAAACGGTAAGAGTGTCGCTGTCCTCAGCCAACCATAGCAAATGAACAAGTAGCAAACAGGATGCAAACACACATTTGGGTTATTTTCATCAAGAGAATCTGAGAAAAGAAAGTATAATTACTTTTAAAGTTACAACTAAATACCGTAAGAAGGTAGTAAAAATATATTTTCATTACGAAATTTGAAAATGAACTAAATACTTGACATTTGGGTGTCCCTGAAAGGTCAGTATGGGACAGGGGACAAAATGGTCAAATATAGGACATGTCCCGTATATAAGGGATGTCTGGCAACCCTACCTTTAACGTCACTTTTAGCAGTTAAAGAACTTGCAGTCTACACAGTTTAGATAGTTACACTTATACAGAACATTTGAGTTTTAATTTCATTTAACAACTTTAAGAAATATAATGACTTTCACTAACTACTGAATGTACATCAGTGTAGAGACTTTCATTAATTAATGGATTTATTTATTGACCTTTAGGACTTTCAGTAGGTAATCAATGTCAAGTCTATCTGTTACAGTGCCTATTAAAAGAATTCACATTTTAATGTTATACAGCTTTGAATCACAGTGGATCTGATTTGACTTTTTTGACAAAAGTCAAAGTGAAAACAGTTCAAGATCAGATATAAAACACAGCATAACTGATTGTGTAAGTATTTGTCTCCTTCAAGTCAGTTTTAGTAACTGTCCCTTGGCAGCCATGACATCCTTCAGTCTGTGTGCTCAGGTCTCTATGAGCTTTGCAGATCTGGACGCTGTCATCTCTCCCCATTTTTTCTAACTGCTCAGGCTCCCTCAGGTATCATGGAGATTGTGGGTGATGGCCTTTATCAAACCCAGCCCCAGATTCTCATTGAATTGAGATCTGGACTCTGAGTAGGCCACTCCATGACATTCATATTGTTGCTTTGTAGCTTTGGCCTTGTTCTTGGAGATGTTGTCTTTCTGGAAAACAAATCTTCTCCCTTCGCTCAGATTTCTTGCAGACTGGATCAGATTTTCCTCCAGGATTTCTCCATATATTGTTGTATTTATTTCACCCTCACAAGCCTTCCAGGGCCTGCTGCAGAGAAGCATTAATTAGCACAGGGTGATGCTGCCACTGCCATGCTCCATGGTAGGCATGGTATGTTTTTAAAAATGTGCAGTGTTCAAACATGGCATATAGTCTGATAGCCAATAAGATCAATTGCAGTCTCACCAGATTATAGAACATTACTTCAGAGTCTTCCATGTGTGGAGATGTCAGGTGTGTTTTTTTATAAAAGTGGCTTTCCTTTTGCCAAGCTCCCATAAAACCACAACTGTTGTTCTCTGCACAGTCTCTCCATTCCTTTCCACTGTAGCTTGTACCTCCTTCAGAGTTCTCACAGGTCCCTTAATGGGTCTGTGGTGTTATGGGTCCACAGCTCGCTTAGCAAAGGCCGTTATTTAAATAAATAATCACTGCACTCGCGGTGGCTTCGTGAGGGGGCGTAGTAGTCGTAGCAAGCCGTGGGGCAATCTGCGGTGTGGGCGTTTCTCACCGTGTGCACAGGTGAGGGACTGCCCACATCCGTGATTGTTCCCGTGGCTAATGTGCTGCAGCTGCTATGGCCCCTCGCAATATAAAAAGAAGCGCGAGTTGGTGGGGAGGGGATGAAAAGGATCAGAGAAAAAAACGAAAAGAGAATGAGAGGAAGGGAGTGAGGAAGCAAGGCGGTGCAAGAGAGACACAGACATGAGTGTGTGGGCGAGCGAACGAACACTCATGGGCAGCTGCGAAGAAGCTGGGTGTTAGGCCGACAACCGGGCGTTAGAGTTGATGTCGCTCCCGCTGAGCAAGCAGGTAGCGGGAGTGACCACAGAAAGGCGACTGGCCGTAGAAGATCAGAAAGGCAGCGGGAGTCGCGAGACTTGGTGTTGCAGTCCTTGGTGTGGGCGTCCTGGAGACCAAGGAGTCCAAGTCTCAGGTCTGGGATGAGTGCCAGAGCGAAGCCAGGATCGGGAGGTCTCCAGACCTGTGTTGGTGATATGGAAAAGGGCAGCTGCAGGGAGCGTCTTGCCTGTTGCATGGGCACGAATGGGAGAAGCAGATGAGACGCCAGCATAGAAGAGCACCAAGCTTGTTGTTGATTTTTAAAAATCGCTTCCTTTTGAACGTTTCAACCTCGATTTAAAAGGTTTATTTTTTTCTACTGTTTTAACCTCCACGATTTCTTTTATTGGATTATTTATTTATTGAAGAATTTTGAACTGCACAGCACCATTTTTTTTGAACATTGTTTTTGATTGTCTTTTTAATAAAAGCACTTTTGCACTTTTTACCATCCCCTTGCTCAGTTGTTGCCTCCACTGTCTAGCTCACCTCGGTTATATCTATCGACGGTGTTGGGTTCAAGGGCTCCTGAACAACAATGGGAGCATGGAGCAGAACCCGCATCATCACAGGGTCCCTTACTAGTCCTCTCCTTTCACGGTCACTCAGTTTTTGTGGACAGCCTGTGCGATACTATTTAAATTCTGTAATGACTGATTCAACTGGACTCCAGCGGATATTCAGTGACTTGAATATTTTCATGTTACATGCTCTAACTTGTGTGTTTCAGTCACCTTTTCACAGAGTTTCTTGGAGTGTTCTTTTGTCTTTACTGGCACCATACTGACTTACCACAAGTTGGATCTTCCCCGTTCTGCACCTGAAACCCCAGATAGGTGACCTCCATTGAACTAATTCTGTGACTTGTAAAACCGATTGGCTGCTCCGGTGTGGATTTAGGAACGTCATCATAAAGGGGGTGAATATTTATAGATCATTTTTTTAAATATATTTTATGTTTGTAATTAATTTAGACTGATTTGCAGAGATCTGCTTTCCAATTGACATTGAAGTGTCTTATTCTGGAGAGCAGTGTTAAAAAAAAACAAATTCAATCCACAGTGATTCAATGTTATGTAGCAACATAATGTGAAAACTCCTAAGGGGTCAATACTTTTGCATAGGCAGTGGATTTTCCCAGTGGCATGCAGCAAAGTGTGAAGGTCCTTAGAATATAATCAGTACTGTCTACAACAGCAGTGAGTCAGGCACGAAGAACATTTGACAAATGTTATGCTGTTCCTCAAGTCAAGCAGCTGCCAGCTTGGTATTAGCACATAGTTGTCCACTTGTTATGATGTCATATAGGTGGACACTACTGTGCTTTCATTGCATTACACAACTCACTTATGCTTTACTTTTGCTGACCTTTTAAGTATTCAGCACCTTCCTGTCAAAAAATGAGAAGTTAAAATAAGAAGCGAGGAAGGTACTGAAGAGCAAATGCTGCAGCAGGCATGTGAATGGCTCACTCAAAGCAGTTAGAAGGTTTACTCCCTCTTTTGTAAAAAAATCCTCTTTTTTGTGGTTTTTCCATTGTGCTTGAGTTGGCTTATGTTTGGTTGGTGGGAGTGTGTGTGTGTAAGTGAGCGGGCACAAATACTACTGGGACAGGCTCTGGTACCCCAGCCCCTATGGGCCCTGAATTGGATTAGATAGATTTTGTTAGATATTACCAATTAATTCCTCAAAAAAGGCTCTGAATAGTTTTTAGTACTCCATAATGATCTATTCATGATACAAACCATGTCCTAAAGATTTAGTTGGGCTTGCTGTTAATTTGGCTAATTATTGTAATTCTTCAGGGATATATCCATCCATTATCCAACCCTCTATATCCTAACTACAGGGTCACGGGGGTCTGCTGGAGCCAATCCCAGCCAACACAGGGCACAAGGCAGGAAACAAACCCCGGGCAGGGCGCCAGCCTTCAGGGATATATGCAACACTAAATTCATAAATTCTTTAATTGCTTATGACAACAGACACACGCCTTCTTTGGCTGATGGCGATGGTCTACATACCCATCCATCCATCCATTTCCTAACCCGCTGAATCCAAATACAGGGTCACGGGGGTCTGCTGGAGCCAATCCCAGCCAACACAGGGCGCAAGGCAGGAAACAAACCCCGGGCAGGGCGCCAGCCTTCAGGGATATATGCAACACTAAATTCATAAATTCTTTAATTGCTTATGACAACAGACACACGCCTTCTTTGGCTGATGGCGATGGTCTACATACGTTTGTAGCAAACACTGTATGCTCTGTTAGAGGTAACGCTTCAAAGGGCCTTTGAGCATCTTGTTGCCGTGCAACTACTGTGTTTGTTTTCATCTCTCATTTCAAAATTTAATTACAGAGGCTTAAATCTGGGATGCTTTAAAGATATTCTGGTCTGATTCTGAACATGCAATGGGAAGTGATCAAAGACATCTTAGAGTGGCTCTTCTTTTTATTTATTTGTTTTTTATATTTATTTTGGTCATAGTGGTTTTCTGACTAAAGTCATGCCTCCCACTGAGGTGGCCTGCTTGAAGTGATTTGAATGACATTATCCTGAAGAACTATGGGAACCTCGTATGATCAAACAGCATCACTATGCACAACACCACCCATGAAGCCAGTTTTGTCAAAAACAGGCCATTCAGCCCAATATACTTTTTCAACTATGTTTCCCAAATTTAGAATTATCTATCTATCTATCTATCTATCTATCTATCTATCTATCTATCTATCTATCTATCTATCTATCTATCTATCTATCTATCTATCTATCTATCTATCTATCTATCTATCTATCTATTCTGTAACGAGCCCCGGACACAGACAGGCGGACAACGTTTTGTCATCCAACACACACATCTTTATTTACACTATATACAGTCACTTTTGTGCACAACCCAGTGCCTCTGCACCGAACCCCAAAATCTAGGCCTCACAGTCCAGTGCCTGCCTTCTTCGGGCCACCTCCACTCTTCTCCAGCAAGACTTCGTCCACTCCTCGCCCGACTCCAGTCATCGAATGAAGGGAGGAGGCCCCTTTTATATAAGCCCGGGTGGGCTCCAGGTGCTTCCGGACACTCCCCTGTGTGGCGGAAGTGCCGGTGGCACACCTGGAAGCCCTCCGGGTGTCCCCAGTCTTCTTCCCCTCAGCACTTCCTGGTGTGGCGGAAGTGCTGAGGTCCAGGGCTCTTCAGGCACTGGGGCGCCCCCTGGCGGTGACCACAGGCCCCTACAGTGTTGAGCTTCCAAGCTTTGCACCCGTGGTCCCCAGTACAACCAGGGCGGTTGCCCCCTCATGGTCTGGAAGAGGCGCAAGCCCTCCTCCGGTCCTCCTGGGCGTCCTGGCTAGGTACCACCCCCAGTCGTCCACCCCACTATCTATCTATCTATCTATCTATCTATCTATCTATCTATCTATCTATCTATCTATCATATAGTGCATTTAATTTCTATCTATCTATCTATCTATCTATCTATCTATCTATCTATCTATCTATCTATCTATCTATCTATCTATCTATCTATCTATCTATCTATCTATCTATCTATCTATCTATCTATCTATCTAATTTCTTGAAGGTGCTGAATGTATTTTTGCCATTCCACTGTATTGCTTCTCAGGTTTGTCTCCTTTCCTAAAACTACTGGTGTGAGTGCTGATGAGTCTCCACCGATGAGCCAGTACTGTTTGCCACAAAGGAGGAAGAAGAAAAGCGTCACCCATTACTGTACCAACATACGACCCAGCCAGACCATGTCCATATCATTTTTCCATTCTTACATTTCTGAACTTGCTTCATCTATTATTGGTTCTTGAGGAGCTGGAGACTATCCCAGTAACAATGGGTATAAGCGAGAATCAGCTGTAGATGTGACACCAGTACCTAACAGTCCACATTCCTATGGAGACTCACATCAGTTAATATGTGAGTGTGGAGAGAATAATAGAAACACCTCACAATATACTAAAATCAAGATCCTAGTAAGGAGTAAAGCCAAACTTTGCCTTCAGAACTGTTTTAGTCCTTTTTGGAATGCTAACAAATTAAGTCTTCAGCTGTGTGTAGTGGGAAATGCTTATAGAAGAAAAGACTCTTCAAGGGATAAAGAGATAGAATTCTACTTCACACTGTGCAATCCAGAACTTCCAATTGAGAGAGAGAGAGAGAGAGAGATAGATAGATACTTTATTAAACCCAAAGAGAAATTCACATACTCCAGCAGCAGCGTACTGATAAAAAACAATATTAAAGAGTGATAAAAATGCAGGTAAAACAGACAATAGCTTTGTATAATGTTAACGTTTAATTGGGTGGAATTGAAGAGTGTGGGGGAGGAAGGATCTCGTCAGTCTGTCAGTGGAGCAGGACAGTAACAGCAGTCTGTCGCTGAAGCTCCTCCGCTGTCTGGAGATGATACTGTTTAGTGGATGCTGTGGATTCTCCATGATTGACAGGAGCCTGCTCAGTGCCCATCTCTGCCACGGATGTCAGACTGTCCAGCTCTGTGTCTGCAATAGAGCCTGCCTTCCTCACCAGGCAAACATCATGCAAGAGCAGCCATTGGAAGTACTTAGTCCTGTAAAAAAAGTCTTTGTATGACCATGGGGAGCAATCAGAAAAACAAAAGATTCTCACAAGATGGCTGTCAATACCATTATGATCAACTGTTAAACTTCTACCACGCTTACAAGTTGGTAACAACATTGTTTATTCAAGGCTTCATTCTCTAAACATAAAGTTGACTAATCTTTCCATTGCTCCACAGTCCAGATTTTGTGATCCACAGTTGTACATGTTTGTGCTTTGGCTGAATGGCAATTCTGCCATAAATTGCAGCTTTGTTGAGTCCAAGATGTGGACATGATGACTTAATTCTGTGCTGTTTCTGAGACAGTACTTTTGTTTTATTTAGAATCTATCCTGGAAAGAGTATGTGTATCTCTGTTGTTGAGTTTTGACCTGTGACCACTCTTTGTCTTTGTTGATGCAGTTTGTCCATGTTTGTCATATGCTGTCAGTTTTATAAATAGTTCCCTGTGATGCATGACATCATTTTTACATTTTTCAAAACAGATGCATGTTGAATTCAGCCATAAAGTGTATAGCGTTTTTGTAAAGTCACATATTTGTTAAACATCTTTATAGTCGACACATACTTCTAACTGACAATCAACTTCTTATGCATCACATTTTCCACTGCATTTCTAATTGTGATTTAGTTCCTTCAAAGTTGTTTTTTCACATGGTATTTCTTTTATTTTGCACACCATCTGTACTATTCTTAACATAAATATAATTGACAAATGTTTAACATTAACCTACAAAAAATATTAAACCAGACTGCAGTCTGATGTTTGCTGCCAGGCATAAAACTGTTTCAGACATTCATGTGAAGAAACCCCACCCTGCCTTTGCCCCTCCCATTATATCATCAGTCAGATGACACCAACATTTACAGTTCATTTATAATTAGCACTGCACAGTAGGGAGAGCACAACAAATGGGGTAAGTAAATGCTGGAAAAATGTGTTCCAACATTAGAACTTGGGCAAAACTATAGCAAGAGGTAAATGAATAACACTTTAGCCCAGGGGGGCTTTTTAAAGCACATTGTAAGCCTTTTTAACCAGATGTAAAACAGTGGAAAATTGTAGGAACCTACTTCAAGGGTCTTGTGTATTATCAGTATCATAGGATGAACTAAACTACTTGCAAACTATGCTACATGTGAAGTGTTTCTCTTACTGTATGTTCTGTATTTAAAGGACTAATATGCTTGTTAGTATATTAATTGATCTTTTTAAATAACAATCAAAGGCCAAAGTCTGCATTATGAGATATCATCAATCAATTATGATTGTCTTATTAATTTTGTTTAAATTACAGTATTTACTAAATAATACTGTTTTATTAAGGCCTACCTTGGCATTGGTAGCATATGGCACATGACACTAAGTGTCCCCACTCACTCCTCATCTCATGTGCTCTGCTACTAGTCATTCAATATTCTAATCATGAAAAAAGAAAGTGAAATGCATGGCTAGTAAGCTGACTATTATAAATGATCTACTAAAGATGTAATAAAGAAAGTGCTACTAATATGAAATTGTACATTTTAAAATATGACGGCTATAAAATACTTAACTTTTTCTCTGTTTTTTGGATATTTCCATCTATCTCATCTATATTTAATAAGCCATCTGAATTACTGCCATTCTTCATTACTTTAGATAGTCCATACACTCCTGTACTTACTTTAAAATCTATCTATCTATGAGCACCATTCATGTCTATGTATAATATAGTGTCTTTCATGCCTATCTATCTATCTATCTATCTATCTATCTATCTATCTATCTATCTATCTATCTATCTATCTATCTATCTATCTATTAGTGCCATTCATGTCGATGTATAATATAGTGCCTTTCATATCTATTGTGAGATGCGGCCCGGACACAGACAGGCGGACACGTTGTAAATCACCACCACACATTTATTCACACAAATATTTACAAGTCAAAGTGCACACACAAACTCCAAACACAGTCCTGGCCACACAATGCCTTTCTTCGGGCCACCTCCACTCTCTCTTCTCTTGCCTTGTCCTGCCTTCACTCGACTCCAGCCTCGACTGATGGGAGACGGCCCCTTTTATATTATCCCAGATGAGCTCCAGGTGTGTCCCTGCATTCCTCCATGGACACGCCCCAGTGTGGCGGAAATGCCGGCTGTTCTCCCGGAAGCTCTCCGGGTGTCCCTCTTCTTCTTCCCTCCAGCACTTCCTGGTGTGGCGGAAGTGCTGAGGTCCAGGATCCCCAAGGCATTGGGGCGCCCCCTGGCGGTGACCACAGGTCCCTACAGGGTTGGGCTTCCAAGCCTTCTACCCGTGGCCCCAAAGGCAACCAGGAAGGCAGCCCCCACGTGATCCAGGGTGGGCATTGACCCTCTTCCGGTCCCTCAAGGCGTCCCGGCCGGGTCGTTGCCCCTGGCATCCCTGACACTATCTATCTATGAGTGCCATTAATTTCTATGTATAATATAGTGCCTTTCATGTCTATCTATCTATCTATCTATCTATCTATCTATCTATCTATCTATCATATAGTGTCTTTTGTGTCTATCTATCTATCATATAGTGTCTCATGTCTATCTATCTATCTATCTATCTATCTATCTATCTATCTATCTATCTATCTATCTATCTATCTATCTATCTATCTATCTATCTATCTATCTATTATATACTGCCTTGTGCATTGATCTGTGTACTATGTAATAATATTTATACTTATATATATATGTGTTAGACAGTGTTAGACACCCCCACCATTGTGAATTTTACAGGGGATTTATTTGCCCATTTCACACTGATAAAGACTGTTTAATGTGAAAGTGTAAAGTGGTCTAACATTTTAAACACAAACTAATCAATCACAGAAGTGTTCACGCTCTTCAGCTCAGTTTTTAGCACCTGTAACTGCACCTTTTGCCGCCATTTCATCCTTCCGTCTGTGCGCATAGTTCATCTTTGCACAACTGGGCATTGCCAATTTTGCCCATTCTCTCTGCAAAACCGATTAATTTCTTTTAGATTACATGGGGATCGTGATTGAACAGCCTTTTTCAAGTCTAGCCACAAATGCTCATTTAGATTGAGATTTGCACTCTTAACTTGGCCTCTGCAGGGCATGAATGTTGTTGTTTTTAAGTTATTTCTGAGTAGCATTGGCTTCATGCTTGGAGTTGTTATCTTTCTGGAAAACACATCTTCTTCCAAGGTGCAGACTTTTTGTAGACTTGCATCAGGTTTTCCTTCAGGATTTCCCTGTGTTTTGCTGCCCTCATTTTACCCTCAGAAACCTTTCAGGGCCTCCTTCAGTGAACCATCCATCCCCACAGCATGATGCGGACACCATTGCACTTAATGGTGGGGATGGCATGTTTTTTTAAAATGTGCAGAGTTTGGCTTACACCAAACATGGCATTTAGTTTGAAGGGCAAAAAACTGAATTTGGTCATCATGCCATAGAACATTCTTTCTGCTGACTAGAGAGTCTCTCATGTGCCTTTTGGAAAACTGACCCGAGTCATTCTAACAGTGGCTTTCTCTTTGCTGTTCTCCTTTAAAGCTGTGACTGGTGAAGCACTTGGGTAACAGTTGTTGTCTGCACAGTCTCTCTAATCTCAGGAAGTGTATGTGGGAACTGCTTCAGAGTTCTCAAAGCTCTCTTGTTGACCTTTCTCAATAGTCATCTTCTTGTATATTCACTCAGCTTTTGTGGATGGTCTGCTCCAGGCAGATTTAGATTTACCGCTGTGCCATTCTCTCTCCCATTTTTAATTATTGACTTAACTGGACTCCAAGGTACATGCAGTGGCTTAGATATTTTCTTGTCCCAATCTAGCTTCTATTTTTCAATCTTTTCTCAATGTTTCTTGGAGTGTTTTTTGTCTTCATTATGTAGGTTAGGGCACCATACTGACTCCCTACAAGCTGGATGTTCAAGATGATGTGCATTTATACTATGTGGCTGAGTGAGGAACAACAAGTCCAACAGATAAACGGGGCGTCAAACCGACTGTCCTTTTAATTAAAGTCAACAAAAAGTAAAACAAGCTCTCATTTGAATGAGATAGAAATCAAATGGTAATAAAAAATAGAGAGCAAATTAAAGCTTACGGAAATGTTCCTTCCTGAAAATCACAAAATAGGAGCAACATCATGCAGTGTGCGCTCTGCTCACAGAGTGACGCCTCCTTACAGCGACTCTGTGCTTTATACAGTAGGTGGTAGACCTGAAACATTGGGTTCAGCTACCCTCACTGGGCGTCTTCTCGGCACTGTGGAGGGAATAGAAGAGGACATGATTAGTGTCAGTGCCCCCTCTCATCCCTGAGTGGTACTACATACCTCAGATGAGACAAGGGGAGCAATCCGCTGGCACACATGCATGACAGTACAATGAATTGACATCCCAGACAGTTGATCTACAGTGAACTAATCATGTGACTTCTAAAACCAGTTGGCTGCACCAATGATGATTTAGGTATGTCACATTAATAGGAGTGAGCGCTTAGGTCAGGTCAGGTTGGGGAGCATGCACTGGTACAGTGCGTTTGCCACAGCCACCACACAATAAAACAGCTTGGGATCCCAGTTGACAACCCCTGAGGCAGACATGCGGTCCAGTCTCATCCTTCGGAAATTACCTTCTATCTTCTGCAGCCAGGTTTTACATGGGCGTCCCCTTGGCCTGGTCCAGCCACTCAGGTCCTTAACAATGAGGATCTTACGAGCTGGATCACCCTTGGGGAATCGCATCACATGACCATAGTGCCGTAACTGACACTCCCTCACAATGCAGGTAATGGACCTCATTCAAGATTCCATGAGCAACAGCTCATTCGACACAATGTCAAACCAGTGGTACCCAAGGATTTTCCGGAGAGACACAATACCAAAGGAGTTGAGTCTTCGTCTCAGGTCACTGGACAGAGTCCATGTCTCATAACCATATAGCATGACAGGAAACACCAGGACTTTTGCATAGATATCGGGAGCACTGCAGAACCCTTTCCAGTAGCCTCATGACCCCCTCATTAGATGTGAGAACTTCCACGAGGCGAATATATTTTTATATGAATTGAGAATATGAGACAAAGAAAGTGAGTATACCTAACAACTGTAGTGACTTTGACTGCATTATTTTAATGGTGTTTGATATTCCAGCATCAGCCACAATGCCGAAGGAGTTTTCATGCATTCCAGTGTTGCACTTGAATTAAGAGTGAGCCATCAAAAAAACAAATCCACCAACATATAACAGCCTTTTGGTCAGAAAACAGATTGTTAATGAAAGGTACTGGTAGTATGTATACGACTTTACCTGTGGAGTAACACATAGTACATATTGGCCAGAATGTACAGTACATACAGTTTTTGTCATAGCTTTTCATAGATGGTTATGAAACATAATTCCAAAATAAAAGCATGTGTAAAGTGTGCTAAGAAATACAAACATATGACACTGGAGAATAGAGGATACATTTCATGATCTGATGAGCACTCTTTAATGGTGAGGGGAGGACCAGGATATGATTGAAAACCTTAGGGTCCAGAGATCCTCCTTGTTGAAGAGAGCAATGCATGATGGCGGTAGTAATGTAATGGTGTGTGCTTTTTTTGTGGAACTTTTTGGTCCCCTTGATACATGCAGACTAGCATCCACATTCCCAGACATCGCTTTTCCCCAGTGCCTCATCCTGCTACTCCAGAGGGATACTGAGGTGTTCCCAGGCCAGCCAAGAAATCTAATCTCTCCAGCATGTCATTGGTCTGCCACAAAGTCTCCACTCAGTTGGACATAAGCGAAACACCCCGTACCCCTAAGGGAGGCATCCAGAAGATATCCTAATAAGATGCACAGATGACCTCAACTGGTCTTGGCTCATGAACCTTATTGTGGTGGAGGGGTTCATGTGTTCCAGTGATCCTAGAAGCTGTATTAATATTGTCTGGGCAATTGCCCCTGGTAGGGTCAGCGAAGGCAAATTGGTCCTAAGTGAGAGACCAGATTCATTTATTGATTTCTGTGAAAAGTGAAATCAAGGATCTGGTGATCAATTTTGTCACCTTTTCCTGTAACACGTGTCCCCAGACAGTCCCCCAGACTGATGTTTACTTGATTATGTTGACCTCATTTGTAAATTACTTCAGACAGAGAAGCTTCTGCTTAGTAAATAAATGTAAGGACTCAGAAGGTTGAACAGAATCATCTACTGCACTCTCAAAAGGATGAAACTGGGGCATTGAGGCAGACTCATCTTCAGACTTTTTAAAACCCAATTTTTCGAATCATTCTCTCTAATATACATGCAAATTACCTCCTATGCATTATATCTGCGTCGCAGTAAGGAGAACACGAGTTTGCTTCCCGGACCACCCCTGCAGAGAGAGCACTTTGAGTAGTGAGAAAAGCACTTTATAAATGTAAAGAATTATTATTATTATTATTATTATTATTATTATTATTATTATTACTCACCCAGATAAGGGAAGCGGGGACACTGCCCTGGAGCCAGACCCGGGTGGGTGGGCTCAATGGTGAGTACCTGGTGGTTGGGCCTTTATCCTATGGGACCCGGCTGGGTACAGCCTGAAGGAGCAACAGGTGTTGAGTCTCCAGTGGGTCCACCACTTGCAGAAGTTGTCATGAGGGTCTGGATTTGGATGGCAGTAAGAGGCAGGTGCCCTGGTGCCCCTATCCCTATCAACTAAAATGCATTTCAGGAACACACTGCATTCTACCAAACATAACTCTGGTAAAGCAGTTGATTATTGTTTTTGTGCTTCATTCTAGAAAATGGTGGTGGTACAGAAAACTGGAAAACAAATAAGAATAGAAAAGTATATCATACTGTGATACATAATACGAAAAAGTAGCTCACCCCCACCAAGACGACTGTATTATGTGGTGAAGAGAAAAATGATTACATTTGGTACTCCCATTTACAGAAGATGCTGAAAGCGATCTCTTTGTGCGTGAATACATCTCTGTGCCCTTTTCAGCATGTTCATGTACACTCTTTGCAGCGTCACAGGATCGATTCTCTGTATCGCATTTTCAACATTCAACTTCAGTTCATTTACAGTCCGCAGATTTGTCTCATTCACACAGCCCTTTAAATGACCCCACAAGAAATAGTCTCACGTTGTTAAGTCAGGCGATCATGGTGGCCATAAACCCTTGCTAATAATCCTTTCGTCAGGGAAATGCTCCCAAATAGTAGCCATAGATATGCAGGAAGTATGGCAAGTCGCACCATCTGCCACGACAAAAGTGGTTTCCAGGGGACAAACAGCAAGGAAATAAGGCAGGCGACATGACCACAGCTGCCTATCCGTCGGCAGACGAGACAGGAGTCGTCTCGGTGGAGGTGGGCCACCCTGTATAATGTACTAGAGCTGGTGCTAAAACACAGCTATGAGAACGCCAAATTAAAAAAACTAGGTTTTTTAAGGAGCTTTTTAAAATGTCCTATGGTATTAGCCTGGTGTATCTCTATTAGTAAGACATTCCAAATTATTGGTGCATAACATCAAAAGGCCATCTCACCACATCTACAGTATGCTTAGCTCTTAGAATAACAAGACCTAAGAATATGACTAGGAATACAAAGGGAGAGGCACCCCAAAATATAAAGAGGAGCAAAATTATTGAGCGCATTATATAATATTAATGGTATTTAAATTTTTTTTCTATAGGTAACACAGATAACTAATATAAACTATGCTAAGACTGATGAGATGTGCTCTGGTTAAGATTCTTGCTACTCTATTCTGAATTAACTGCAATTAATTCATGTTAGGAGTCCATTACAGTAATCAAGTTGGCTAAAAACAGAAGTGTAAGTTCATTTTTCGGCATCTTGTGATGTTATGAGAGATTTCCGTTTTTTTTCTTGGTTTAGTGGGTGAAAATTACTACTCATCCATTCCGAAATGCAAGTAAGACACAGAACGGCAGGGTTTTGAAGTATTACAGATACGTAAAGCTTTATGTCACCTGCATAACTGTAGTAGTTCACCTTGTGTTTCAAAATAATCTGTCTAATCGATTAAAAATAACAGCAGGCCCAGAATAAGATCCTTGTGGTACACCATATACAGTGGAGTCAGACAGTATTCAGACCCCTTCACTTTCTGCATACTTTATTGTGATGTAGATGTTTTACATGGATATATTTGCCAATTCTGCTCATGAATATATGTTTAATAACTAACAATGACAAAGTGAAAACCTGTTTTCAGAAAGGTTTGCAAATTTACTAAAACTCCAAACCTGACCCTTTATTATGGCACTCCAAATTGTGCTCAGGTGCATCCTGTTTGCTTTAGCTGTCCCTGAGATGTGTCTAGATCTTGAGTCCACATATGGCAAATTGAATTGATTGCACATTATTTAGAAAATAACACACCTATGTATTTAATAGTCTACAATTCACACTGCATTTCCCGACATAAACCAAGCCATGGCATCGAAGGAGGTCACTGTAGACCTCCATGACCAAATTATAGTGAGGCATAGATTATTGCAAGAGTAAAAAAACATTTCTATAGCTTTGGCTGTTCCCAGGAGTACAGGGGCCTCAATGATTGTGAGACAAAAAACATTTGAAACCACCAGGATTCATCCTAGAGTTGACTGTCTGGCCAAATTGAATAACCGGGCAAGGAGATCCTTAGTCAGGGAGCTGACCAAGAACACAATGATACCTCTAACATGGCTTCAGAACTCCTCTGCTGAGATAGGAAAGAAGACCATCGCAGTGGCAGTCCATCAATCAGGTGTTTATGGTAGAGGGACAAACGTGAGTAAAATGCATTTGACAGCCAACTTGGGAGTTTACCACATGGTATTTAAGGGTCTCTGGTCTAATGAGATAAACATTGAAGTCTCTGGAAGAAACTTTGTGGCTGGTGCAGTCCAGGCACTGTTAATCACCTGCTTAATACCATCCCTACAGTGAAGTGTGGTGGTGGCAGCATCTTGCCTTTGGGGTGCTTGTCAAAAACAGGGAAAGGGAGACAGATCAGAACTGAGGGAAGGATAATTACAGCTAAGAAAACCTACTCCAGAGTGCATATGACCTCAGACTAGGTGACAATTTACCTTTTAACATGACAATAATAACCTGAAATATACAACCAAGACAAAGCTTAGAGACTTTGTGACAAATCTCTGACTGTCCTTGAGTGCCCCACCCAAAGCCCAGACTTAAACCCCTTAACAGATCCGTTGTAAATGTTGTTGAACAATATGATGCAGATTATTGATTTATGATGGATTACATAACTTCATAAATATATATATATATATAGTTTAAAATATCAAAATTTAAAACGTGATGTGTATAGTAAATTTACATGTTACAATTCGTTTGTTATAGTTAAATGACTTTAAGATAATGTGTATGTAAAGTAATGTGTCTTGCAAGAACGCACTTAGGAGTTATCGAGAGAACATGAGAAAGACCATGGACCACAGGTGAGCAGATGTCTCTCACGAGGCTCTGCCATGTTGCATTCAAAGTTAAAACTATAGATGCCTGAAGCTAAAGCAGACAACCAAAGTGACTCAAGGATTTAAGAGCCTCTTTTCATGACAAGCGGCCAACGAGGTATTTTATTTGTAAAACATCTTTTGTTTCATGTTTGCACTAAATGTTTTGTATTTCATCATGTGTGCACGCAAATTACTATGTATTTGCTAATGTGTTTTGTACTGATTACTCACCATGTAGTTCTCATGCCGTGGAGGCGTGACGGTGTGAGTAAGACAAGTCCAATCAATAAACGCTCATTTCAAAGAACCCGACCTGTGTCTGTGTTGTTGTGAAGAGAGCTACATCCGTTGCAGAGACATGAACATGGCATTTTATGGATGCTTCCCATTCAGCATGATGGAGCTTGAGAGGATCTGCCAGATAGAATGGAATAAACTGCTCAAATCCAGGTGTACAAAGTTTGTAGTGACTTCCCCAAGAAGACTCGAAGCTGTAACTGCTGCCAAAGGTTCTTTTACAAAGTACTGAGTTAACATTTTGAATACTTCTGAAAACATGTTTTCTCTTGTATCATTATGGGTTATTGAGTGTGATAATAATGACAAATGTCCATTTAAAATTATATGTTAGTAGAAAGCGAAGGAGTCCAAATGCTTTCTGAATCCACACTGTAAAATATCACAGACCCCTGATTTACAGTCACTAAAACTAGCAAGATTTTGTTTGCTAACTCTTCTTCTCATCTCCTTACCTTCTGTTTCTTTTTTTTTCTTAGTAATACCCTCATTGTTCAAAGCATGCAGATGGAAATTGTATAGCCAGACCAATACTGCGGTAGATTTTGGATAAGCGAGTGGGATCCCTTGTATGATCTTTACTGTTTCAGCCTCTTTGACAGACACAGAGAGAGGGAGAGGAGAGCGAGAGAGGGGAGGGCCACAAGGAGAGAGCAGAAAGTCCAGCCCACAGGGTACACTGCCTCAGTCTGATGCGCCTGCCTTCTGCTCCAAGGCTTCAAATAATGCTCAGATTGATCACAGGCAAGCAGTCTTTGTTGGCTATTCCCACATCACACCATTTGAAAGGAGAAAAAAAGACATCTAAAGATAAAAGAGATACCTGCTTCTGATCAAGACCTGCTGCAAAAAAAAAAAAAAAGAAAAGAAAAAAAAAACAGCATTCCCTGAACAGCTACTGAGACGGGAGACAAAAGACTGGATGACTTTATTATTGAGCTAAAAAAAAAAGTTGACTTTAAAGTGAAATTCAACACTACTGAAATGGACAGGAGCTAAATGACAGACTGGTGCAGGTGCTGGATACGTCTGTTAATGGGAGTGTTGGGCACAAAATAAAAATAATACTGATGACAAAACAGGTTTTCCTCCTGCTACTGTTTTCAACTCGCTTGTCGCAGGATTGTGATTAAGACACACATTGGTGCATCTCTAAGGTATTAAGCTCAATTGAATAATAAGACGCTTTGTGGAACGATTTGACAAGGAATAAGGTAAGAAAATCACAAGTTCTATTTTCATTTCATGTTTTGTTGCACTTTTGGCATTAAGTTAAATTTTTATGAGAATAGTCACCTGTGGTCACTGTGACTGACTGGACAGTACAACTTTTCACTTATAATAGTTACTGTGATTTATAAATAACAAATTTAGGAAAGATCACCGAGGAGTAGTGTTACTATCCTGTGTTGGCATGTGTCTAAGTAATAAATAATAATAAGGAATAGTCACAGATTTACATTGGAGTGGTTGGTTATTTACAGCACTAACGTATTTTAAGTACAGCTGTATATGTTACATAGCAAAGCAGAAAACAATGTTAAGGCAGAGCTATTTATAACGTGACCCAAATTTGCCATATACGATATGATGAAGAATTTTTGGAGCAGCTGGATCCTTTCAGATTGGAAGGACATATACAGTAACTCACTTTTAATATTCACTGCCGCCTCTGTTTCTTCAATGAAAAGCTCTAAAGCAGATGTTTTTTGATTGCCTCATAAAGTAATCAGATATGAGTTATTTTGAAATATTATTTGATTATTTGAATATATGAACTAAATAAATTATTTTTATTTTATCCATCGAATTACTGAACCTGTTCAATTCAGTTTTGGGGTTATCAAATTAATCTGCGCAACATCCCGGACGGGATGCCAGTACACAACAAGACACCCTCAATCACACAACCACACCAGGCCAATCTGGCAATACTAACTAAACTAACCTACATTTCTTAGAGATGGAGAAGGAAAACTGGGGCATCCAGAAGAAAACAGGGTAAAACTGCAAACATCATGCAGAGGGTGAGCTGTCTGGGATTCAAGCCCCATCTTGAGGAGCTGTTGTGCAGCAGAGGTGACTACTGTGGCAGAAATCTTATTGTATTTGAAACCTATTAGTCTGTTCTTACTGGGGTTGGCTCCAACTTCCACAAAACCCTACCATGGATTAATGAGTTAGAAAAATGGATGGATGGATCGATGGATGTGTGGATGGATGGATAGTCTAATCTCAAGCAGCATTGTGTCTAAAGCAGGACGCACTGATGGACAGCCCAACGTACCTCACACACACCACAGAAATGCCAATATTAACCCACACCAAACTGAGAGTAGACAATAAAGCTGCTATAATCCACATACCTGAGGAAAATCCCCAGTGGACAAAGTGCAAAAGTCCACATTGACAGTGACTGGGCTGGGATTTATACAAAAGAGCTGTAAGGTAGCCATTTTATTCTGTCTCCATCCATCCATCCATCCATCCATCCATCCATCCATCCATTCACTTTCAAGTTCGATTAATCCAGTTCTCGGTGCTGGGAGGTACCATTAAACATTTGATCTATCTTGTCTGCTTTTCTTAATTTTTTTAATCGGGGTGATTGATGGTTTGCCAGAGCCCACCTTTGTGGCAGAGGTACCAAGAAGGCCCCAACCATGAATGGGGTACACCAAACAAATTTAGAATTGAAAATTGAAAATTAAAGAAACTGACATGGATGTGATTAGAGAGTGCAAAGTTCACAGAGCTGGGATTTGAACCAGTCTCTCCAAAATGTGAGATAGCACCACTGTGTTGGTCATACAAAATAAGTTACGGATGAACCCTTGTCTTCATTATGTCTTGAATGAAAAACAATAGGAATGAGATGTTATCTTCGTTTAGTATACTTTGCTGTTTCTTGTTCATATTGATTGTGATGGTGACCAGGGTTCAAGTCCTGGGTTCAAGCTACATGAAGTATGCATGTGTTGGGTGGACTGGAGTTGTTAAATTGGTGTGTGTGTTGCTCATACTGTGATGGGCTTTCTCCCTGTCCAAAGATTGCTCCTACCTTGTGCCCAATGCTTGCTGGGATGCCCCATGACTCTGTTATAGATTTAGATTTAATAATCAGGTTTAGAAATGGATGGATGGATGGATGTGATCCCTAAAGGCAGTTTGTTTGTGAACAGTAGATCATACAGATAACACTTAAGATGATCAGATGTGCATCATGCAGGCCCTCAAGGGTCTTATTTCTGGTTCGTTTTTTGTCTCCTAATTATTATTGATCACTGCTGCCTGGATAGGCTTAGGTCTCCCATATCCTAAACTGGATAAGCTAGTTACAGTATATCTCAGGTTATTTTCCTGTTCCATCGTAAGATGGGGAAGAGGTCAAATATGTAGCAATGAACTTGAACCGATGGCCAAAAAGGTTCCTAGGTTTACTTTTTGTATAGCTTTATTATTTTAAAGCATGTGTTCTGCTTGATAAGGAGGTGAGGACAATGGATAGATGAATGGATAGTTCTTTACCTTAACAGTTAGGAATCTAAAACAGCTGAGGAGCAGCACTCTATTATATCCAATATGTCACACAGAAGGTAGCTTGTGCTGTTGTGTACAGCTGGAAATTTGCAATTTTGGCACATAGGCACTTGTTAGCAGCACTAGTTCATATTAAATTTTACTGTTTGACAGTTGGGTGCGACAGTGGTTTGCACTACAGGCCTCACAACTCCTGGGTTCAAATCTGGGCCGACTCTTGTCTGCACGTTGTTCACGTCCTCCAGTTTCCTCCCACATTCCACAGGCATGCATGGTAGGCTAGTGGGAGACTCCGACTGAGCCCCTGGTATGAGTGAGTGAGTAAGTGTGCCCTGTGATCGACCCCAGTGATGAATAAAGCAGGTTCATAAAATGGATCTTTGATCCAATGTCTTTAGGGCCTTCACATATTTAATACATTGTTTCCTATTTTCTACTGATTGGATTTTTCTTATTGTATTCAAGTTCAGTTGAGTCGCCTGTAGAGTAACACAGTAGTTCATCTCCTGGCCCTCTGATTATAATTACAGGACTGTGACGCGTTGTTTTTCATTGCAAATTAAATGCAGCTACCAGAATAGAAGTGCAGTGCAGCCTTGGAATCAAAATAGCTTAAGATGGCCTCACAAATTTTTCAGGGTTATCTGGAGAAAGCAATGAAATCGAGAAGGACACTGCAGAGGAGGAATGAAACAATTTGCCAGAACAACAAGATAATGTATCAGAGTAATCCAAAAATGTGAAGTATTTATGAAAATGAATGTTTACTTTTCCTTTGCCTTGGTTGAATAAAAATCATACTGACCGATAAGAGACTTGCTGCTCTATTCCCCGCTGTATTATTTAAATAGGATTATGCTTAAAAAGGAAACGTGTTATTTTAACCACGCATACTAATCCAGAAGCACATCTGATTTCTTGCAGCTAATGACAGCAGGCAGTAAACCTCCATAAGTGTGCTGGCAGCCCCCTCAGCCTGTACCATGTTTGAGGTTGCACATAATGGCCGCAGTAACTCATCTGTTAATCACACTCATTTGTGTTCACAAGAATTACTTAGAAACGCTTTGAAATCACTTCAGTTTTTTTTTTTTTTTGTTGTTGTTTTTGTTCCACCACCTGCTGACTCAACGGTGCAAGAAAACCCCTACATATGATGTACCGTTTCAGCACGACTTGATGTCTAGTTATGCAGTTCCAAAAAAAAACTTCTTTTAGACCAGGAAGTCACACCCTTATGTTAAAAGAGTAAAGCAATATGTTGTTCATGTCACATCAACCGACCCTGGGGGTTCAGTTTCTAATCGGATACAAGGGGTTGAAGTTACTGCTTGTCAGAGGTGGCTGGGGTGGAGACCCGGCCGGGATGCCCAGGAGGACTGGAGGAGGGCTTGCGCCTTCCCCAGACCATCTGGGGGTGACCGCCCTGGTTCCTTTGGGGGCCAACGGGTAGAGGGCTTGGAAGCACAACCCTATAGGGGCCCGTGGTCACCGCCAGGGGACGCCCCAATGCCTTGGGATCCCTGGACCTCAGCACTTCCGCCACACCAGGAAGTGCTGGGGGGAAGAGGAGCAGGAACACCCGGAGGACTTCCGGCTACACAGTTGGTGCTTCTGCCGCACGCTCCTCAGGAAGCACCTGGAGCCCATCCGGGCGTGCATAAAAGGGGCCGCCTCCCTCCAGTCGACGGCAAGAGTTGGGTGGAAGTGGACGGAGCTCGGAGGAGAGGAGTGGAGGTGGTCTGAGGGCTGAGCAGGGCATTGTGTTGGCCAGGACTTGAAGGGGTGATTGGTGCTGCAGCACTGGGTTGTGCACTGTAAATTAGTATTGCAAATAAACGTGTGTGGTGAACCAACATGTCTACCTATCTGTGTCCGGGCTGTACCCCACACTGCTTTTCAAAAGACTTTGAAAAAATCAGGATTGCTAATTTGGGTATTTGTGGTGTTGTTGTTTCAAGTTTGCTGATCATGAATATAATTATATGTTTGATACATGATTCTTTACTGGCTGCGGTGGGCTGGCGCCCTGCCCAGGGTTTGTTTGTTTTACGCCTTATGTTGGCTGGGATTGGCTCCAGCAGACCCCCGTGATCCTGTAGTTAGGATATAGCGGGTTGGATAATGGATGGATGGATGGATTCTTTACTGGTGGTCTTGTCCCTATGAGAGCCACTCCTCAGTAGGTTACGAAATACAGATTTCATACATAAGCATGTAGGGTATTGTTTAAGACAATTTTCAAGGACTGTGGTGACAATTATGATGTTATTTATTTTGTATTTTTAATTCTTTACAAGTGATCAGGTCCTCTATGGGCTACTAACAGTAATGACAAATTTCTATCACAATTGAGAATATTTAGGCTCAGACATTTAAACTGAAGTATACATTTTAATATTTCAAATATTTGATGCAACTGTTCTTGTTCATTGTGTACTTGTACCTCATGAACTAAATCATTATATTTCTTATGAACACACCAAATTAGACTGGTTGTGTGCTAATTGAGGCTTTTTTTACATTCCTTTTATGGCCAACGTTATTTTTAAGCTCTACCTGATAAATTCCTTTATAGCAGAGGAAGGGCCTTCTTTATTTGCACTTTGATGCTGAATAGGAGTTTCCGATTTGGAAAGTCCATGTGAACGCCCTGCAATCTCAAATCCATGTGTCGGGCAGTTTGGAGAAAACAAAGCTTAACTGGATTCTATAACTTGTGACATAACATTGACCTTTCACCTTAGTCAATTGGATAAAATATAAAATATACCCAGAAATGCAATAGTATGTGGTCAAATCACATTTGGAGTGAAGCGAAAAACATTCAGTACATTTTATTAATTTTTTAGTTCCATGAAAAAAACAGTAACGAATCAACAGCGAGCTTGCACATTAATGGATATTCCGACCGAAAATTCACATGAATACTGTCAAGTGGGAAGGTGAAATGTCACAAGTTAGGGCTCCAAAAACCTTTGTTATGACATGAATGCACGTTGGGTTGGTGTTGATGGCTCCGGCTCACCGGGGTCTTGCTGGAGCTAGTGAGCTAAACCAGTAACTTCACTTACTTCCAACTGATATTGTGATTATGGCTTCATGGCACATGGTTTTATGCTCATGATAAAACGGATCCCTCCATCCATTTTCTTAGCACACTCTTTCTCTGGCAGGATTGCCAAAAGTCATGATCTACATTAGCAGCAATGGACCTAATCGTGGATGTGATACCAATCCATTTCATGGCACACCCCCACCCTTGACCACCCTCGTCATTTTAAATTTACCATTTAACGTAACACATGTGTCTTTGGAATGTGGGAGAAAAACTGTGAAGTCTGTAGATAGAACCCGATTCCCGATAGATTTTGGGCAGCAGACTTTACAAACTTTATTCAGTTTTAGGGAGTACATTTTTATGAAAATGATTTTAAAAATAGCTCTCTGTGCAAAAAAGGTAGGTTTAGATCATTTTTTTTTTTTTTTGCAGTTGTTTTCTGACATCGAACAGGATAGAAAGTAGAGTTAAATTTCTGAGTCTGCTGTAATTACAAAGCTGAATGTAAGAGGGGAAGTTTCAGATTAATTTGTTTTAGTGCTGGCACAGGCTGAATCTTTAGCTTCACACACTGCTGGTTTCAGTTTGTGCTTTATTAAATCAAGATTTGTTTTTGTATGGCTGGGGGTGGTTAGGAAACAGTGCTTCTGCAGCATTCCTGAGAAATACCAAATGTCGCCCCCTCACCTGGCCCACGTGTATTCAAAACAGTCCATTACAGACTTAGGGAATGGATGCTGCTTCTCGTCCACAAAATCCATGAAAACAGACACCGCTAAATTCTTAGGTTAAAGTCAGTCAGCAACCTTGCTGTCCCAATGACTCCCTACAGTCATCTTTATAAAGGCTCATTCAGCTTTCTGGTGCACCACCTCTAGTCTACAAGTGTCTGTCAGTTAACCATCCATGTTCTAATCCTGCTTATTCAAAACTCAACAGGGCACCGGTCCATTAAAGGCCATGCTGTCACACTTAACGCTACCACACTTAGTCATATGGAGCCAATTTAGAGACGTCAGTTAACCTGACCTGCACGTCTTTGGGATGTGGGAGGAAAACCAGAGACACTTGGAAGAAAAACATGCAGTCGCTATGAGAAAATGAAAACTCTGTCCAGACAGTGGCTAGGCTAGGAATCAAATGCAAGTGTCCTTGAGCGGTACAGCGTCACTGAACACTGGGCCAACACACTCTCACCTGCTAGTTATAATCTTTCATTTCCATTTGAAAATATCAACCAAAGCCTCCTCTTCTTCTGTTGTTTTTGGAGACAATATAAATAATTTTCAGCGGGTTTCAAATGGAATCAATTGTGAATTTTCTTACCTGTATCTACTAATATGAATAATGAACATACTAATGTTTGTCCATTTGGATGTTCCGTTCATCTATCATTCATTCATTTTGACCTAGGCAGTTCAGGGTCATAATGAGCTTCTTACCATTATGTTATGATTCTGCACCATTGTTATGACACAGCATCAGTGCATCCCCGGAAATACCATAACTAACACAATCGACATGACGATATAAACAGTGGCACAGCAGACATGTCATTTTCAGAGTTTGCAGATAATCCAACAAAAAGCAACCTTTGTGAACACATTACATGTGCTGTTTTGACTCTGGTCCTTGAGTTTTGCTTTGATTTTCTTCGCTGTGTTTTCTTGATTAACGATTTGGCTCAGTTGAAAGGTAGAACTGCTTGTCTGGTTTCGATTATCTGATACTCTTAGTTTTATCTCTCGCAGTCTTCCCCTTTAAAGCATTGTGGCCTTTCCTGTAAGGCTTAACACATTAAAATCAAGTTGTGGGTAGTATGTTTTTATTTGATCACACGTAACAGATGCTGTAACCTTAAAACAAGCAACGGAAGCTGATCATTCGGGCAAGTTTACACGTAAAGGTGTACCAAAATTATAGTTGTTGTTGTTTAGATCTCAAAATTTGTAACAGAATGTTTTTTCAAACTCTTTTCTTTAGAGCAGGGGTCTCCAACTCCAGTCCTGGAGAGCTACTGTGGCTGCAAGTTTTCATTCTAACCCTTTTCTTAATTAGTGACCAGATTTTCCTGCTAATGAACTATTTCTCTGTATTTTAATTGGCTTTTCTTGAGACTCTGACCCGCCGAATTGATTCTTTTTTCCTTAAACGGCACCTAAACATAAATTTGATTTGAAGTGAGTCAACAGATGGGGTCTCAAACTCCAACTGAGGCCTTCACCTTTCTTTATTTTCAGTTATTGTGTAATGGACGCAGGTTGTTTTATGTGTTGGCTCATTTTGTGTCTTAACATTGTTTGGTTGCTAATTAAGGAAAAAAGAAATAATTAAGGGGCCTGAGTCTTAAGTTGTGCAACAGTTAAAATTAAGGCAAAGAGTTAATTAGCAGCAAACTCTGGTCACTAATTAAGAAAAGGGTTATAATGAAAACCTGCAGCCACAGTAGCTCTCCAGGACTGGAGTTGGACACCCCTGCTGTAGAGATTCTGTATTTTAAACTTTTTTTTCCAATTCCTTTTCTAGAGTACACACAAGTTTACTGCATCCCCTAAATGAGATGGTGCCAGAAACACCTCCAACTAACACATTCACAGTCACGGGCTACAACAGGATGGATACATACATTAACGTAATTTGAAAAACAGAATAACAACACAGTAACTAAAATGGAACAAAAATCAATGAGGAAAATTAATTTCAAAGAAACAAAATGTGGAAAAATGATCTAGAATGAAGTAAAACAAACTCAACCCACCAAAGGTCCTAACCCATATAGTTCAAGGATTTTGCTTATTATTTTCTTTTGACAATGAAAACTATGAAAAGCATTGCATTAATCTCTTTTTTTATTATTGACCACTGCCACTGTATATTTAACATATTTGAATCCCTCATGTTTTCCACATGTATTGCTTTAATACCCTTTCAATGCTCATTAATTTCTAATAAGCACCAGGCCTCATTTGTAATATCTGTGTATGCCTTTTGAAGTATCTTCACACGGTCCCATTTAAAGTTCAAAGCAAAGTTTTGAATATCGTAGCATAAATAATAATTTGGAGGGATGACTGAAGCTAACACGAGCTAAGCAGTAGACATTACCAGCGAGAGAAGCACAGAGCATGCTGTTTTCACATATAAATTACACAACAAAGCAAGTTTTGTGGAGCTGGTGCTTTGGCGCTGAAAGCAGTACAACAGTCGTGTTAGACTATTTACATTTGCAATGTCTACACCTGCCAGACAGCTGTACTTTTCACAGAGTCAGTGACCTGAGTACATTTTGCAAAGAAATTCAAGCAAACAGTACATTCAGAGTTGACGAGTTGTATAAAGCATGTCGTCAGCTTTTTTATGGGCTTTACTTTGTCACCTCTGAGAGAATCTATTTACTTCTGAACTGTTAGTTAAAGAAAGCTCCAGATGTGATGAGCTCACAGGGAAATTCTTGAATAAATAGCTAAGGACCATAAAGAGTAGCATGTACATTTAAGAAGATAAAAAGTCTTAGGGGTGAGAGTTTTGTAACACAACAGTTCAATGTAGTTGCACATAAGTGCAAATGGCATATGAAGAAATTAAAATAGGCATAGATAAACAGATAGTACTTTATCCGTAGTTTCTTAGGTGGGCTTGTCATGTATAGGATCTGGGAAGATGGTGCATACTGTATATCCCAGGAATATCAATAAAATGGTGAGAACCAACTTTCAAGAAAGTGTCTGTCTATTACAGGGTATACATTTCTGGGATAATATTTATATGTCGTAGAATATTATATGACAGTGGGAATGGCAGGTCTGTAATTAATAAACAAAATGCCCGATTGTGAGGTTCCCTCAAACTCTACCTTCCACCTACAGTGATTTTTTAACTTGCTGACTGCCCCCCACATTCAATTTCACCTACCAAGAAGCCCTGGAGGCTGTGCCTGATTACAAGGTTGGTATTAGCAAACAAAGAAGTATAAAGGAAAGAGCAAGATGGTGTCACCTCTATACCTTCTGTATTGTGTGGCCAAGTCACATCTGTTTTGTTGATTGGTTTTAATTGAAATGTCCTTCTGAGAAGGTTGGGACTACTCCTGTCAAATCTTTCTGCTTCGAGGCTAACTAGGGTTTAAAGGTGATCATGTCTAGGAAATATCACGTTCCTGAATAGAAGTTTAAGAAGTCACTCTTTTTATACGTGCAAATCAAGCATTCCTTAAAGGTATAGTCAAAGATCTTTCAAATATTTTTGGTGAGCATCTCTTACTGTAATTGTTTTATTTCATCTTATATGGTAATTGTTAATGCACAACTATTACATTTGTGTTCATTATATCTTATATGGTAATTGATAAGGAGCACTTTTTAATTTTATGTTCAGTGTACATATTGAATGCTAATTGCTAAGATCTAAATTAATTTAGACTTCATTTGTTAAGGGAGGCTTAGTGGTGGAGTAGTTAGCTCTATTGCTTCCTAGATCTAGCAAGTTTTGTTGGAATTCCAGGCCAAGTCACCATCACTTAACATGATGCACATTCTCTCCATTTCTGTATTGTTTTTTTTTTTCGATTGGTAGTCTGGTGGTTTGTGAGGTCAAATTAGATCTGAAAAAGTAAGTGACTGGACTATAGATGGATTGGAGGCCCAGCCAATGTTTGGGTCTGACGTTGTCCCCAGTGATAAAAATGAGGCCTATGAAAATTTAGAATTGGATTAGGTAGGTTTTAGAAAGTTATTCCTTACTGTTAAGAGTGTTCATTAGTTATTGTTAACAGGCCGGTGGTTTCTGTTAAAGAGGTCTTGATGGCTCCTTCTTTTGATATCAAGCATGTGTAAGAGTGGCTTAGAATTGTTAAAAAAGAAAGAGTAAAAAAAATCTTACATATTTAGTGTTAAACAGAATCTTACAATTTTATTTTTTATGGAGCATTTTATTTTGTACAGTGCATTTTTGTGTTAATTGCTAAAAAGTTTCTATCAGGATTATTATATTATACTATTATAAAAAAAAAATCTTGGAAGGAGATGAGACGTGATTTTCTCAAAGAGACACTTTCACGTCCCACGCGATATTGTCAGACACATTTCTTGTAGAGAGAAAGAAATGATATTCACGCAATTATGCGCTGCATTGTCACAATGTAATTCCAAACACGGAATCAAAATTCAATGTGATATTGATTAAAAGGCAAAAGCGAAAAGAGATTAAATATATGGACATAGGTGACATGACAGAAGTGTGATGTGTGAGATGCAGATCACCCCGCACGGCAGCAACAGTAGCAATCCAGCAGCTGATCGAGCAAAGAGGAGGTAACAAAAAAAACTATTTGTTTCTCATTGTATCACCATTTAAGAGGGGGTTTCGGAGGAGCAACCGCATCTACTTGGGGTGTGTTCAGCCTACCTCTTCACAACGCAAGCAGCAGAGACGCAAAGTGGCTGGCGCATAACACAGGCCAGGGGTTTGGCAAGCAAAGTGAGCAGGGGGCGAAGCACACTAGTTTTTTAAAAAGATAAGCAGGTTCATGTTAATCCACTAGAATTGCTGACTTGTGTCTCCAGAGTTCTCAGTTTAAAATGCTGGCCAAGGCGCTACCTGTGTGGGGACCTTATGTTGTCTACACCAGTGTGGTTTGTCGAATAATTATGTAGACTTTGTTTGCACATCCCAAAGACTGCATCTTAGGTGGCATTATTATCTTCAATTGGCCTGGAATTAATTAGTTATATTTATTTGATTTGATATTTATTTTTGATATTTTTACATGGTAAAGATTGCTAAGATGTCCAGGGGCCTCATGTATAATGCCGTGCGTAGAACTCGCACTATAACATGGCGTAAGCACAAAAGCCGAAATGTGCTTACACACAGAAAAATCCAGATGCAGGAATCTGTGCGTACTCCAGCTTCCACGTTCTTCCGCTACATAAATCCCGATCAGCGTGAAAACTAACGCTCGTGCACGCGCATTATGTAACGCCCAAATCCTCCCAGAATTACGCCTATTTGAATATGCAAATCAATATAAATCGCCCTTAAGCGCAGCCTTCTGTGAAAAGACAATGGGAAAAGCACGGGAAAATATAAGAATTTCAGCGAATACCAAGTGGAGGCAAAGGAAAAACATACTATTTGTTCAAATAAACCGTGGTATAATCAACAAAAGGAAGTTGATCGAGTGACATAGCGTGTTGGAGAAACTTGAAAGCTCACATTCACAAAATCGCACAGTGCCGGAAATAAAAAAGAAGTCACATATCAAAGTTGCCGTGAAAAGACGAGTTGTAAGCCCACTGTCTGAGTGTCATATGAAAGTTTATTAGGGTACAGAGAAAAAAGGCACACGGTGGGGAAAAAGCACGAAATGTCAACTTTAATCTCGAATTTTCCACTTTAATCACGTAGTTTATTTTGTCATTTAGTAGAACATTATAAACTTCATCTTAAAATCATTTAATTAACCAGTTTCTCAAAATTACATCGTAATTAAAGTAGCACGGTAAATCATTTAATTAACCAGTTTCTCAAAATTACATCGTAATTAAAGTAGCACGTTAAATGCTTTGTTTTGTATTTGATCTTCTACTCGTATGTGATCTATGTGTGTGAATCACTACTTGCTTCTTAAACTGGCTCTCTTCCTCCAACTGGACACAGAGTCCATTACATTTGTGATATTACAGCTCTCTGAATAACTAAAATACTGAGATGTATACGTGATGTCATTTTCATGATGATAGGAGCTAAAGCACGTTATTAAACATGTGTTTCATGAGCCTCGTGCTCATGACAAGCATTTATCCTTTGTCCAAATTTGTCGCTGCGTTTTAGCTGTGTTGTTATTTTCTCTTCTGTTTTATATTCAATATATATTGGCGTGGCCACCCCAAGAGTCCTTGCTTTTCTTTCCCCAAGTAACCGATCGCCACACAATCAGCTCTGTAATAGACGTTAAGCCATCTGTAAGCTTAGCGCCGATTCTTCAAAACGTTTAAAGAACATTGAAATATCTTCGTAGTACATGTTTAATTATTCTATCCTTCACGACACTCCCAGTGAAGAATATAGATTATTTAAATGAAGTTAAAGTTTTATGTGTATAATTTAACAAACATATTTTGCTGCATTTCACCTTAAAAATGATATCGTCATCATATGTAAATACGCGCTTTATAAAGTGGCCCAGGTTGTGAGATATTATAACTGTAGTGCAAGTTTACAGTGGGGTGATTGTACTTATAAGTACAAACCGTTCTACAAGGAGCAATTGATTGAGTGCATTTAAAGTTCTTGGGATTAAACTGTTTCTGAACCGCGAGGTCCGTACAGGAAAGGCTTTAAAACATTTTGCAGTGGCTGAGACAGCGTGTCCTTGAAGCTGTATACCGATAATTCTCTTTCCGATCAGCTGCTGCTGTGATTCACACTCAGATACAGTGATATAAATACTCCGAGTCGTGCAGTGAGAGTAATATGGAAAAAGATGATCCGCTGTGGCAACTCCTAACGGGAGGAGCTGAAAGAAGAAGAAGAAGAAGAAGAAGGAGAAGTGAGAGTAACAACGCTAAAGCAGTTATGGTATTTGGAATACTATGGCTGTTCCCTGGACCATTATATTGTTACGAGTTAATTACAATCAGATGCATTACACTAATAAACAATATGCGGTTTCTGTGTATTTATAAAGCCGCGTCATGAAAATAATGAGTAATCACACAAGAACAGTACCATTGCTTTGACGCTGGGTGCCGCCAGTTTGCAAAACCGAGCGGACAACTTGCGTACGACAAGGCATGAGGTACCGTGGAAAAGTGCGTGGCTTTACGCCAGGTGTAGGTTTTATACATCGCGATTTGAACGTGGAAAAGTTCTTACGCAACATTTCTGTGCATACGCACCGTTTATACATGAGGCCTCAGGACTGCTTACTTCATCGTGGCCATTGCTGCTGATATAGACCCTGAGTTGCTGCATCCGTAAAGGAGACAGATTAGAAAACGTGTGGCAGAATCTTAACATTATAACAGCTTAAAAGCACCAAATAGTGTTATTCTTAGAGCTTACCCTCCTGCATTAACTTTTCTAAACACTTGCTTTTTGTAGTCATTTATACTGATGAGTGAAATGATTTGAATTGATAGTCAAACTTCACAAAAAAATTTTACAAAATAAATTGTGTTTCACTTCCAATGGAATTCATCCCATTCATACAATGAAAAATGCATTTTGCTTGTGTCTGGAAGTGTTTTCATGTATTAATTTGCATTTGCCTGTCATTTAGTATTTAAATTTAAAAATAACCTGAATAAAAGTCACCAGAAGTGTGCCTAATAATCCTCATTGCTAGGTGAAGGAAGATGGGTTTGGCAGAGACAACTTTCTATGTACTGAGCTTTCCTGTGGAGAATTCACACTGCTCCTTGCAATGGTGAGTGTTTTTGTGGCCTTGTGTGGAATTGTACACAAAATGTCACATTTTTAAAACATTCTGTAAACAAGTGTCAGAACTACAAAGGGGGACCCAAAAATTCCCAGAATTGTTAAAGAATCCTCTACTATAGATCTTAGAGAAATTCCATTTTAGTCACTGCCAAAATATTCTACTTGAGATGCCCTACACTTGCTCCAGCACTTCTTCCATTCCTGGAAACACTTCCTGTATTCATCTTTAGTTATTATATCTAGAGCCCTCTGAGAATTTTTTTTCTGGATTTCTAACACGGTAGCTAATTGCATTCCCTTCAGCTTCAAACTTAATGCTGGGAACATAAAGAAGTCACAGTGAGATCTGACGAATTTGAGGAGTGAAAAACAGCAACTCGGTGAGTGCAGGTCACGGTACAAAATGCAGTTTTTCATGCGCCACTGCTTCCGGACATTTTTTTCCTGGTCTTTTCCTGCAGATGCCTCAACATTTTATTGTAATGTTAATGATTAACCATCTGTTCATGGGGAATAAACTCTTTTTTAATAAGTTCATCAGTTTGCAAAAACTAGATCAGCATTGCTTTGATGGTTGATAAGACCTGATGTGCTTTAATCAGCTTGGAGAAAAAAAAAATAGTAGAAGTCATGTGCACAATTGTAAAGTAAATGTCAGAAATACGCACTTAATTAACTTAGCACAATATCAGTACTGATTGACAAGACTGTGGGTAAACTAAACCTAGGGGCGTATTCGGAAACTGCACCCTACTCCCACGCTATTCTGGGAATTTTTGGGTCCCCCCTTATGGAATTGATTTTACCAGTTTTTGTATGGAATACATGCTTTATGCAGCTGCAGAAAATAACACACAAAACCATGTAAGTGTGAATGAGGTTTTAGGGTGCAGAATTCTTTGCTTTGTTAAAATCCCATTTAAATCCCCTTTAAAACTCCCATAAAACTCTTCAGTGAGATTTGAGTTTCACAATTGCAATAAATTTTAGTTTCAGTTTTGTGAAACCGTATGTGGATCAAAACTTGGATGCTTTTCTCATTATGAATAATTATTGTCACCTATAGAGAGTAAAGTGAAATTCCAACATGTACTGTATGTCCTAATCAAGGTGCAACATGTCACCACTCTCCGATGCCGTGATTAGTAAACGTGATGCGCATATCTCTGAAATAAGCCAGAATACTGAGAACACTGGTAGGAAACTATAATGGTGTTTAGTGAATATGAACGAACGAACGAACGAACGAACAAACAGAAAAAAGAAAGAAAGAAAGAAAGAAAGGCAGTCACTCAGTCAGTTAGAATGAACAATAATGTGAAAATGAAAGAACCTACATTATTAAAATCTATATGTTATCAAAGGATAATCTTAAAACGTTAAATGAAGAGAATTTCCAAATTCAGCTTTCTTTCACCCAAGGGAGCTTTTCCAATGTTTTGAGGAGAACTTACATCTCCAAAATGTAAGCTCGGAAAGGCTCCCTTGCAAGGTCATAGCACGGCCTGCACTTATCACATCAATGCTGCCTTTTTCAGGAATGCAAACACTCTTTGCCTTTGAATGGCTCGTCTCTGTTTGACTCGCAGCACAGCTGCAGTCCTCCTAGTTTTAGGATCTGAGGAGAGCCCCACAGGGCATAAAGAACTCCGGCTCAAACACTGATCACTTTAAAACCAAGGAAAGAGGAAAATGTGTTTTTTTTAGGTATGCAGGAACATAAGGGATATGTTAAGGAAATTTCCAAACAAAATGTATGACTGGAATTTGTTTTTATATTGGAAACATGAGAGTCTATGGGCAGAGGAAGCATTCTGTTTTTTAACAGATTACCACAAAAACTCCACAATGAAAGTTTTTAGACTGTTTTGATGACAAACATTGCCGAAATATGAACATTCCTGTGTACTTATTCAAAAGAATCTCTTGGCAAATGTAATAAGTATTTCCAAAAGGAAATTTCTTTATAGTTGTCAATGTTATTTTCTTAAGAATTATGTTGCAGTTGTTTCATACATGAGTGAGGCATACAATACTTGATCTTACTCAGGTCTGAACACATATTGAGACATCTTTACTTTGTACTTACTCAGTAACTGCAGAAACATTCACTATGGTTAAAGTGTAACACAAAGCAACACATTCTTAACAAATGTAACTACTTTTGTTACACAGGTTTCAGATTACCAATATAGAGTTAAACTATAACTAGTTAATTGTGTATGATATCAAACCATAATATATAATACTAGCTGTGTAAGCCCGTGCTGTAAAAAGCCTGGGGTTCTAGAAAGTATCAAAATCGTCAGAAAAAAAATTGAAATGTAGAGATGTCAGGTAATTGAAAGGAACTACTCTGAGCATCTCTCCCCTAGGAAGATTCGTTTTGCCAATGTGCTCACATTGCTTGTGCATTAGCAGCTAAGTGACTGTCTCTTTCTTCGGTGGTTTCATTTTGCCGATGTGCTCGCCTCGCTTGTGTATTAGTGGCTAAGCAAGTTTCTCTTTCTTCGGAGGCTTCATTTTGCCAACGTGCTCACCTCGCTTGTGTATTAGCAGCGGGAGGAAAAGTAATAGGGATACTGTTTTGGCGATGTGTTCGCCTTACTTCTGTATTAGCGCCTAAGTGAGTGACTCTTCAGAAGTTATGTTTTGCCGACTTGCTTGCATTGTTTGTATATTAGCAGCTAAGCGAGTGCCTGTTTCTTCTGAAGTTTCGTTTTGCTGATGTGCTGACCTCGTTTGTGTTATTAGCGGCTAAGCAAGTTTTCTGTTTCCTCGGAGGTGGAACCTTTACCCTAACTCCACCTCTCACTTCAGGCCCAGACAGACAGACACACACACTTCCACATGTACACGTTTATATCTACGATTAAACCATAATTAGTCAAACCTATCACTATTTAGAAAGTCATGAACTGGAGCATAGATACACTAAGCTAGATATTAGCTTAAAGTTCATAAAATATTTCAGTCAGTCAGTCATTATCCCACCCGCTATATCCCAACACAGGGTGAAGGGGGTCCGCTGGAGCCAATCCCAGCCAACACAGGGCGCAAGGCAGGAACAAATCTCTGAGCAGGGTGCCAGCCCACCGGAGTCATAAAATATTTTCAAAATTTAAATGCCATTTCACATTACACAACCTTTCCAGCAATTTTCAGTCACAGGCTTCATCATTTCTTCTTCTTCTTTGCTTATTTGGCTTACTTTATCCAAGGTGACTACAACATTTGAAATAAAATGTATATATTAGTTTAGCTTTTTCTAACAGGCAAGTGAAGTAACTTGCTCATAGTTTACAAATATACATGACCCCAGTCGCATGGTCTGACATAGCCAGCAACTCTGTCAAACCAGTCAGTGACTCGCCCCAAGTCATTGGTTGGGCTTTTTGTGCATGAGAGCTGATAACCAATGAGAACTCACCCATAAGTACGATGCATATAATGCAAGGATGAGGAGTAAAGAAGGCAGGTGCTTGACAAACAGAAGAGAGAGGCTTGGCTGTGTGTGTGTCACATATTTTACAGAATGGAAAAAAGGTTAGACAGAGACTTTAAAAGTCTTTGCATGGATACTGGTTACATCAGGCACCACATTATTAGCTCTCAGAAAAAGGAGTAGGCTCAAGAAACTTTGGAAAGGTGAAACTGCGCTAGAAGATTCTCTAGTTTGACATACATTCTGAGTTCTAGTTGCGTAATCTAATATCTTCCAGTGACAAGATCAGCAACTTGATCATGAAGTTTAGGATCCTCTCCGACTAGAAATCGCATAATGTGACATTAGTATAAAGTAGCACAATAGCACAGTGAATGGTGCTGCTATGTCACAGTTAGTTCAGGTCCCAGCCTGAGCACTTCGTGTATGGAGTGTGTTTTCCTGATGCATGTGCAGATTTCATTCCTAAACATGCACAGGTTTGAATTGGCTCAGTGAAAGTGGATATATGGACATGTTGTGAGATGAAGTTGAGCCACATTCAAGGATGGTTTCCATATTATTGTGCAATAGAGCTGAAATAGGCATTCCCCATGAACTTGAACTACATATACGGGCTGGAAAATGAATAGTGCAATGAATTTTTCTACATATGATCCTTATTATATGCATAACACTGACAATACTGTTCACCTATGGTTGACTTCATACTAGAAATGCAACTGATGATTCATAAGCCAGTAAGTGGTTTGACTGGTAGGGGGCACTTGGCAGCCAAGCTCAAAGCTTTTATTTCACTGTTCAAGGCTCAAAGAACTTTAAATGTTTCCTAGTTAACAAAGAGGCCCTCTGGAAGTAAATAAAATATGCTTACAATCAAGCCAAATGTCTTGTGTCTGCTCCCTAGTTGGCCGTGTGGAGCTCATAAATCAATAGTTCTGGCTTTTGTCTAGGTCACAGGCACACTGACCTTCTTTCTTTCCCATCCCCTTTTATCTTCTTTGTGGGGGTCACGTGACTGAAATGACCAATCCTGTCTTTCAACCTACCGACCTTAACGGGTTGGCTTGGCTCTCACCACACATCTGGCCTATATTGGGAAAGAAAGGAGAACAAGCTCTGAAGTATCTACAGCTCTCAACCCTCCTCTTAATGGTGTCTTCTGTCAGTTCCACTCATTCCGCCCATGGAGGTGGAATGAACTCTGATAATGGGTTGTTGTGTAGATAGAGACCAGCTCAACTCTTTATCAACAATACTTCATGAAAAAATGTAATTTGCTTTCTATCACCTTATAGCAGTAGTAGCTGGCAATAATTTCTTACCACTTTGGACTGTGTTTCCCAGCAGTTTTTACTTAATGGCTCAAAGCCAGTTGACAGGAGAGTTGGAACACAAGTACTGTACAGTATATTTCTCGTATCTGTCTACTCTGGTTCACCCCCACTCTTATTCTATCAGACAGTCATTTACATTCACGACTAAAAATGTGATGGTTAAAGTATCAAGCCATTATTAAGTTGGTGGCCACTGGCGCCTGCTTTCCTTGAGCTTCTGCTGATACCGGGAAGCTTAACATGACTGAGGGACCATCCTTTACAATAGACTAAGGCATCTATAATGAACTTGTTGTCTGGTGAACACAATGACCTGAGGTACAGAGGCTTAAAATAAAGATGAAAGAACATGTGATTGATGAATCAGTAAAACAATCAACTCAGTGTAAGTAATAGTGTGTAGCCTTTAGCACATGGTAAGCCAGAGACCTCTTACTGGGCCAGGGAAAAAGATAGTAAACTGTCTGCCTTCTCCACCAAAAGTCCTGTCCTTAAAAATTATTCCAAAACAGTCAATTCTCCAACGAATTGCAAGCAGATCGATTTGGAACTGATGACTATGCACCATAAAGTCCACAATGGCCCTGCACCTGACTGTGACGTCAATGTTCTCATTGACAGGATAAAGAGGCCCATCATTTTAAGATTTCCAAAAAATTGTTGAAACCCACCACACTTTGCTTTTAAAAATCTTGTTCTGTATTGAGTTACCAGTTAGAGCCAGCCAACCAAACTGATAACAAAGCTTGGCCTGAAAACTCGAGGGTGCAGAAACAGTTTCAGGTATTGCAGTACGGTTGAGACATTTCTACTTTTCTTGATTTTTGTGACGGGGGCACATCTGTGTTCCACCCTTACCCATAGCCAAAATCCTTGTGAAAAATAAGTTTTTATATAAAATAATCACCAGGAAGTGAGAAACAATGGAAGAACACAGAGTAGCAAAAGTATAGACAGAAAACAAGCCCCGTTTTCCCTTTGTATTCTGGCAGAGAAAGAACTGAAGCAGATTTTTTTATAGAGCAGGGTGCAAAAAAATAAAGTAGGCAAGTATTTCCAAAAATCAAATTCAAAAAAATCAAAAAGCTCATAAAGGAAATCGGTAACATTGATAGTTTGCTTCTGTCGACAAACTTGGATAACCTGGAAGTTATTGAGCTGACCTGTATAACCTCTGACCTCTGACATCATGGGTCACAAACTTCACTTGTCCTGCATAGTTACTTGGCTAGCAGCAGTACTTAAACAAGCCCTAAATGGCTGTGCCCATGAAAGACTATAAAATATGTAATGTCTTTAAATAGGCTTTTTAATTTTCAAAAAACTGTTACAATAGCTTTCTAAAGCCTTAAATGAACCAAACAGTCCAGGAAAAATACAAAATAAAGATAAATCATAACCCTTTGGGCCTAACAGGGTGGATTTTTAGCCCTAGTCTGCCCAGTTGGGTGGGCGGTCCACTTAACCCACTGTTTATAAGTGCCGAGACAGCTCTCCAAATTATCTTCCCAAACTCTCACATGCTCTCCTAATCTCTCACCTCCACCTTTGGCTACAATACCTCTCTGGTACTCTAAGCGCTTGCCCCACCTCTCTTCAACTCCAGGGTAGGGATTGGCATTTAATCCCAGGAGCCACTTTTGGAGTCAGGAACAAACAATGGAGGTCCAGTTGTCTTTCTCACAGGTTGCCTCTGGTTCTTCTGTATATTAGTGGGCTCAGTGGCTTATTTAAATGGTCAGTCCTCCTAGTCCATCTTGGCTTTTTCTGTCCCATGTAAAAGGGTACAGAGCATAACCTGTATAAGGAAGGTGGTCTGTACTGTAGTATGGGGAGAAACATCTGGAAACCAAATCCCAATAACCTTCTAATTAGCATCCATGGAATAGTTACAGTACTTCTAGGGCACTCCAGAAGTTTCCAAATCACATATCGATTTAGTGACTGCCTAACAACACTGTGTGTCCCCCTACCACATTCCTAAGAGGTAAAAAAGAGTTGCTGGTCTATTTGCTGTTGGCCTTCTGTGTCTTGCCTTTCTTATCCTGGTGCCACCTTGCTAACCTGACACATCTACATAACAGTATTGTAGCAGTGCTACTACAGTATAACTTAAAACTGCATCTCCCAGCAGTCCCTACAGGGGCTGTTGGGGTCAAAGGTGGTCTGAGTGGCTTAAAAGGAGGGCAGGTGTTCAAAGAAAGAAAAAGTATTTTTTGTTGTTGTGTTTTGTGTTCCGTTTACCTGTCGGGCTGCCTTCTGTTGATTAAGCCGTATTTAGTCGTGTTCTGGATTGTTTCGTTGTTGGGGTCTGGATAGTCTTCTATCTACCTGTGTGCTAAGAACTGATAGAAGATTCATGGCTTCCTCGCAAGAAAAGGAGTGCTCCTAAACCATCCATCCGTCTTCTCCCTTACAGTGTCTGTTTTTTCATCCCCTTTCAGCGTGCAGATCTCTGGACTTACTATCATCATCTTTCATTGCATCCGGTGTTGTTTTCCATGGACTTTGCTGTGTGGAGATGCTTGTGTTTATATTTTAATGTAATATCGTCGTAGGGGTACAGAGGTGGCATAATTTCATTATATTCCTTAATTTTTGTTTGATTCCCGTGTGCATTATTTTGTTTCTGTTTGTGAGTGTGTACAGGTCGGGCCAAGGCTGGGAGCGTCCCTGGGATCTCCTCTATAAAAATAAATAAATCACCATCGTATTGACGGAATTAATCTTAGCAGCACCGGACCGCTACATTATTTAGAAATACTAAACACACCAAGGAAACTTCAATGTTTTTTTTGGATCATAAGCACCTTCAAGGTCATATTTCATAATGTATTCTTGTAGGACATTGTCCTCACTGCACATACAGCACGTACTTGCAATTTAAACAAGGCAGCAACCTTGGGAATAACTTTCATCAGAGGGCAGAAAATCTTGTTACTTTGATTTACAGAAGAAATGCTTAGCAACAAACAATTCATCATGCCTGGTGAGTATGGCTAGTAACAGCTCCTTATTTCCTTCTGGCTCTAAACTGTGGTGCCACTCTAGCTACTCATTGTAGGTAGGTAGCACGTTTGAATAAGTAGGTAGGTAGGCAAAAATTAGGTGGAGTGATGAAGGGATGGATTAATAGACGAAAGGATGGATAATTGCTTGTCTGTTGTGGAAAACCATCAGATACATAGATGGATAGATAGGTAGGTAGGGATGTAGGGAGGAAGGCTTGTTTATTCTGAAAAAATGTTCTGTGTAGGTAGGTAGGTAGGTAAGTAGGTAGGATGGATGGATGGATGCTTGTTTATTCTGAAAAATCATTCTGCTATCCACTTAATAAGATAGATAGACAGACAGACAGACAGATGCTTTATTAATCCCAAGGGGAGAAAATAAACTATAGTGGGTTGGTATTCATCTGTGACATCCCTGGGCAATGACTTCTCGATGTCTCAGTTGTGTGTAGGAGAGTCTTGGCTTTCTCCAAAGTGAATCACCAATGTAGCTGATATTAGGCCTACTCAACCCCATTGTACAGAATTATCAAATCTACATTTGTGAAATTTTACCTTTCATGTATTCCTGTAGAACTGCTCTCTTTTGTTTGAATGCAGTTAAGAAAGTTAGATGAATGGTGATGACTCAATGAAAACTGAAACACAGCATCACAATATAAAATATAAGGAACTCCTTGACATTATAAGAAATTGTGCTTAATAAAATAATTTAGCAGTTTTAGACATGTTAAGATAAAGGATCTAGTGTCTAATTTTAATACTGTTTAGCTTTTTTGTTAGTTTGAAAATAATTGTGAGTGAAAGGCACACTAAAAACAGTTTACAATGTCCCCCTACCTGTAATGGAGGAGGCTGCAGGTAAATCCAATTAAAATTTTACTTTCTTATCCTTTACTTAATTTTAAAAATTTGCCTTTTTTGGTTAGAGTTTTGAGCATCCAGAGCATTTTTATCTTACAACAGTTGCTTACAAGTTTTTTGATGAAGTAATATTTATTGATAAGTAGCTGATTACCCAGTGGCTTCGCTCACTGATTACAAGGGAAAAAAATAAAATGTAGTATATAAATTATTAAACAGTAAAATATTAACATGTAAGAAGTAAAGATACATTGAGCAGTACTGGAGTGCTTTCGGATAAAGTACATTTTAAAGGCGGTATAACACAATAGGTAAATAGCACTAACAGCAGCTTAAATGTATTTGGATCAACTCTCAGTAGCAGATCCTTGTGAAAGGCGCAACACGACCTCTGTGGTATAGAAATTACATTTTCTAGGCGATCCTGCAAATTTCTGCCTGACAACCTTGTTCTACGTGCCTGTGATTTAAGAGAAAAATTATTCTGAAAAATGTGGACGCTGCCCTTCCGTGCTTAACGGGCAGAAGGTCCAAACAATTCCCAAGTCCAAAACTTAACATGAAGAGGTCCGTACATCTTCTTAGATGTAAACCCTCCATCTTCTTAAAAGAATTCATCACAAAAGCAAGCTTAAATGTTGCGGGGTTTTAGTGACCTGGACTCACCGGGATGGTAAGTAGTCGTGCAGCGCAATTTACAAAGAAAGTCTTGCTTCGATGGCTCAGATCACACTCATTCGCAAAGATTTCCACACTCCCAGGAGCCGACGGGGCACTCAAAGTGTCACAAGCAGTGCAAGAAGAGAGGATGCTGCCCGAAACTATGAAGCTCTTGACCCAGCGGAGCAGCCTGACATTCTGCACCTCCAAGTGTCCACTTTGTTCTCACGACCCTTCGCCACTGAAGGTGGTATCGTCTTCACATTATTTACAGCTCGGCGCAGTTGAAAAGTACAAAGACGCAAAGCTGTTTTCCTCATCTCTTCTACTATCAAGTACTGCCAATTAAAAAAAAAATAATGTGGCAGTTTCCGCGACAGTCACGTGGACGAATAAATAAAACTTCTTTGTCAGAACGCGTATGACGGCGGACAGCTCAGCGCTGGAGTCCAGAGAGTAGGGCTGGGAGAGGGCGACGCGGGGCGCACTTCTATGGGATAGATCGACGTGTTTGTGTTTACTTCTTTTCAATATCAGTAAAATAACTCTCACATAAATAATAATTTGTAACTACGACATAAAAATGTTGTCCACAAACGAAGTGATTAGTTCCTGTATTATAATATGTTCTGTGGTCATATGTAATTTCCGTTTTGCGTGGTCATATGTAATTTCCGTTTCAATTGCGAAAAGAGTTTTGTATATATCCATCCATTTTCCAACCCACTGAATCCAAACACAGGGTCACGCTGGAGCCAATCTCAGCCAACACAGGGCACAAGGCAGGAACTAATCCCAGGCAGGGTGCCAATACACTGCAGGGCACACACACGGGCTAATTTAGAATCTCCAATCCGCCTAGCCTGCATGTCTTTGGACCGTGGGAGGAAACCGGAGCTTCTGGAGGATACCCATGCAGACACGGGGAGAACATGCAAACTCCACGCAGGAAGGACCCGGGAAGCGAACCGAGGTCTCCTAACTGCGAGGCACTGCGCCACCGTGCCGCCCATTATATATATATAGATAATCTATATAAATATGTAAAATGGTAAGGGCTATGTCTGTCTGTCACACGATTGCTCACTAACCACTGGGGCTAAAACATTGATGTTGGTCTTAATCAAAAGTTTATGACATGATACAAGCTCGTGAAGCAAAAAATGTGGCTATCGCAACCTCCACACAAATTATCGGGGTTTGCTATATGGGTTTACTACAGCAAACTACATAAGGAAGCTATGATTTTGGTTTAATCTTTTGGCTTATGGTTACACTTGTATGTTGTGGTCTCCATTAAAACTGAAGCTTCGATCCATCTTCCTGACACGCTGATCCAGAGCATGGTGGCAGTACAGCAGGAGTCCCAGCAGTCACTGGGCACAAGGCAGGAACAGCATCTGGACAGGGTGCCAGATCATTGCAGGGTGATCTCACATGCACACACATACACATTCACTAGGGCCAGTTCACTTAATTTAAAAGTCACCCATCTGAGCACAAAAAGAACATGCATACTTCATGCAGGGAACACAGGATATAAACCCCAATCTGTGAGAGCAGTACTAAGCCCTCAAGCCACCCATAAAACTGAAACGTCTCACTTCTAATTCTCCTTCCACAGTCCAAAGACATGCAGGTTAGGTGCATTGGCGATCCTAAATTGTCCCTAGTGTGTGCTTGGTGTGTGGGTGTGTGTGTGTGTGTGTGTGTGCCCTGAGGTGGGCTAGCACCCTGCCCTGGATTTGTTCCTGCCTTGCGCCCTGTGTTGGCTGGGATTGGCTCCAGTAGACCCTGTGACACTGTGTTAGGAAATAGCGGGTTGGATAATGACTGACTGACTGACTGACTTTTAATTCTTTAGCATTTCAGAAACACGTTATTAATTGTTCTTTCCAAAGCTCTGATGCTCCCCAATGCATTCAATCATGTTAATAATGTAATAAGGGTGACATTGAATGTATACTGACATTCAATCATGTGAACAACAACTGTGGCACTACTAGCAACAATATGGCATCAGTTGCTTGGGTTAGAATGAAATCTGTAGCCACTGGAGCCCTGTTCTAGCATATGTGTAGAATCTGGTTGACTACATGCATTGACGATTTACGATAGCATGACGGTAGTAACTGCTGTGTATGCTAGTGAAACATAAAGGGTGACAAAGAACATCATCTAGCACTTCGATGTGGGCATCTTGTACTTCATCCACATTACCAATGAGGAAGTGCTGCAGAGGAGTGGATTCCCAAACTGGAAGATGTTATTTTTGGCTGTGGAAAGTGCCTAATGTGCATGTCCTCAGGCACCCAGCACACCACAACAACAAGACAGTGATAAATCAGACACCCAGAAATGAAAAAAGCAGGCAGGTGCCCTTTCAAGATGTGTCAAGAGACCTGCCAAAAAGATCTCAAAGCCGTCAACATTAAGCGGGAAGAAACTCCATTCATTGCATCTCTGGCAACAACTCTTTGCCCAATGTGCAGAACAGTGTGGAAGGAATTACGATCTAAGGCTAAGGTTCTCAATTCTGATAACTGGCATGAAAAAAACACACTGTAGGAGTCCCAAAGGGCTAAAGGGCATGTCATACCAAATGCCATAATATTCCAATGAAATTTATGGAAATAATTTGAGGACCTAATCCAATAACCTACTCCTGTTTTATCAAAGACATTGATAAAGATAATCCAGATAAATTGGTCCAATTAAATATTAAACAATTTAACCCTTCACTACCAAAAAGGAATTTGACGGACTAAATGTGAATTTCCCCTTGGGATTAATAAAGTATCTATCTATCTATCTATCTATCCATCCATCCATCCATCCATCCATCCATCCATCCATCCATCCATCCATCCATCCATCCATCCATCCATCCATCCATCCATCCATCTATCTATCTATCTATCTATCTATCTATCTATCTATCTATCTATCTATCTATCTATCTATCTATCTATCTATCTATCTATCTATCTATCTATCTATCTAGTAACTAGTAAAACCGGAACAAAAAAGATGATTAAGGTTACTCTGGTTTAAAAGAAATACATTTTTAAGGTAGGGCCTTGATAAAGCTTGCAGTTTTAAGGTTGTTTTTTAATTCTTTTTGAATTGTTTATATAAACCCAGAACACATTCTGCAACACACAAAGATCATTCTGAAGGTCAGCATGGCAGTAACACTTCATTACATTCCTCAAGTGTCTTGGCCGGGCCCCGGAGCGCTCTTATATGCACGTGCCTTACATTCTATTAAACCGACTAAATTTAGATCTGCTATGCAGGAGGCATATTAGAGGCTTTCAGACATGAGAGGTTGTACCACTTGATTGAAATTTTTTTGTGAAGCCTCTCGCCACAAGTTTAAGTGCGATTTTAATATAGAATTCTTTACTGATAAAGTCCTAACAAGATATCTGAGTGAGAGTTCTGCACTTCCGTTGCTGTACACGTGTACCAATTAAGATGAGCCATCAAACCTCTAGTACTGATAAAGTTCAAGGGAGTTGAACACTTTGTTTTGTTACTAAAATATTCATTTTGCATGAAATTGTGATTTATTACAAATGAAAAAAAAAACATGTCTGTGTGGTGACAGTCAACATAAAACAGTGACTGGCCAGACTTTTTATGTGATTTACAGAGTCATGGACTTAATAACAAGCAGACCACAAATCATAATACAATACAATTTATATTTGTATAGCCCAAAATCACACAAGGAGTGCTGCAATGGGCTTTAACAGGCCCTGCCCCTTGACAGCCCCCCAGCCTTGACTCTCTAAGAAAATAAAGAAAAGCTCCCAAAAAAATAAAACCCTTGTAGGCGGAAAAAAAGTGGAAGAAAACTTGGGAAAGGCAGTTCAAGGAGAGACCCCTTTCCAGGTAGGTTGGGCGTGCAGTGGGTGTCAAAAAAAGGGGGTAAATACAATACAATACACAGAACAGAACAAAAGTAATCCTCAATACAATTTAATAGTGCAATAGAAATATTACAAGTACAGAGCAGAATTCAACAGTACATGATATCACAAAATACGATTTGGATTTGTTTAGAGTCCTGGAGAACTCGGCCATCAAGCTGCCTCCCCCTATTGGCCATTCCACAGCTGAGTCAGCGCTGGGCCAGCCATTCCGATTAAAGGACCCCTCTACCCGACGATTTCTGTGATTCTCCATCAGAGATGACTTTACCTTAGGCAGGCAAAACAACTTGGCAGGTGGGCAGTGGCACCAAGTGCCACATTTGAGTACCAAGAAGAGAAACAGAATAGGTGAGGGTTCTGATAGTGAAGGTGATCTTATTAATGACACCATGGTGAGGCATTCAGTGTTTAACAGACATGTCAATGTCAATTTATTTATTAGCACATTTAAAACAACAAAAGAATGCTGTGGCCAAAGTGCTTTACAATAAAAGAAGAAAGAACATACAATTAACATAAATAACATAAATAGAAATAAAATAAATGAATATAAATACAATACTGTAAATAATAAATAGAAGTAAGATTACATAATCACAATGAGGAAACCATCAGTATTACTTGAAGGTCACAGAAAGCAAGTGAATAGAAATGAGTCTTTAATCTCGTTTTGAACAGTTCAATTGTAGACGACTCCTTTATATGATGAGGTAAAGAGTTCCCCAGACGAGGAGCAGCAGTTGTAAAAGCCCTGTTTTACACTTGGTACGAGGGACAACAAGAGACAACTGACCAGAAGATCTAAGCACTGTAGATGGCTGGTGTAAAACACATAATTCGTATAAATAGGCAGGAGCACGCCCATGTAAAGATTTAAAAACTATCAACAAGATTTTAAAATCTATTCAACAACTGACAGGCAGCCAGTGTAAAGAAGCTAATATTGGAGAAACAGAATCTCCAGACTTTCTTGCCCCAACCAGAAAGCGAGCAGCAGCATTCTGGACCAACTGTAACCTGCGTATCAGGGATTTGATTATAACCTAACATATCATTATCCTAACAGTGGATGTATGCCTGACAGCAAACATACAGAAAATCATTATTTTCTAAATACTGTGTATAAATGCTTCTCCATCCACTAATTTTCCAACCTGCTTTGGCCAACCTCAGCAAACACTGGAGTTAAAGAAGATGGAGTGCCAACTCTTCATAAGACATGCTCACACACAGAGGGTGAAGTTAGAGCTGCCGGTCAACCTAACATTTACAATATGGGAAGGAAGTCACAGTACTTGGAGAACAACCTACACAGTCACAAATTGATTGTGCAAACTACACACAGTAGGTGATTAGACCAGAATTACACTCAGTTTTGTAACTGGAATTCATATATTTAATATAAAAAAAAATATATATATATATATATATATATATATATATATATATATATATATATATATATATATATATATATATAAATATATTTAAATATATAAATATAAAGAACATGTAGAGAGCACAAAGTTTTGGGGTCCTGAGTTAAATAATTCCCAATTTAATAAGTGATTTGTTGGCTTGGTGTTGCACAGGCCTTTGTGGCTATTGATGCAGCCATCAGTGTGCTTGCACATATGAATGTTCTTCATTCTGTTGTCAGAGAGCAAGCTGAGGGGCTGGGGAGCTATGGACCATTGATATAGGACAATGAGGAAGAGCTTAGTCAGGGTCACTGGTCTTCTTCTAAACTGACTAGTTCCCGTCTCTTGAAGAGAAACAAATAGGTGACTTTTGGTGCCACCTCAAACACTGTTCCCATTGTAATCCCTGTCCAATTGGCCCCCGTTAATGCGAACAAACAGTCACATGCTGGATATGAGTGAATAAACTTAGAATGAACACATAAGGGAATGTTATGTTATGCTATAAAATCTAAATTCAAGTCACAAAAATGTATTTACAGTCTGAGGAATATCATTAATATTTCTAACAGATATGTGGTGCGGTGATCAGCACTGTTTCTTCTCCGCTCTTGGGACCAACACCATAAAAATAAAGGTGCCAAAATGGTGACATAAGAATTTTGCAAAAGAACCATCCACATGTAGGCTCCAGAAAAAAAACTTTGATTTATTTAGATCTGCAACAGGTTCCATAAATAAGCATAAATAGATGATAACAAATTTTGAGAGATACCAGTGGACTCGGGATTTTAAAACAACTCTTTCTGCACACAATAACTCAAGCTAAGCTCAGGTATTCTTGGTATCCTGCTAGGTAGCCTTCTATACATTAACCATTTGTGTTTTGTCCATGTAGTAGGAGCATTTTCAAATTCTAAAGAACAAATTTCATATGGAAAGAACTCTTCCCAGAATTAAATAGTTTTTTGTCACAGAGTGATTCTACAAGAACCACACAACCCAGCACAGTACCATTCAAGAAGCAGGATTTTTAAGAGTGTACAGTAGACTCACTCCATATCTCAGTCCAGTTGCTGTCTCTATAGTGTCTGAATGTGTATATGTGCGTTCCCTACAGAATCACCTGTTATAGAAAATGAGGGTGTTTCAGTTTTTATCTTGTTGGTTAAAGTAGCCTCTATTTAATCAGGCAGGCAGGCCGGCGGACAGGTAGTTCATTGGATGGGTTGTTCGTTGGGTGGGTGTGATATTGTAGGTAGGAAGGTGGGTGGTTGAGTAGGTAGGTGGATAGGTAAGGAGAATAGGTGGGTGGTTGGGTAGGTAGGTGGGCATGCAGGCATGCAGGCAGTCAGGCGAAAATGAGAAAACCTACATGGCCAAAGTACATACTTTTTTCACATTTGAACAGTAAACAAACTTAATGTCATTTTTTTGAAAATGTTAATGTACAGTTTCAATTTATTTGGTGAACTAAAAAGTAATAAAAAATAAGAATAAATGTGTCATTTGCAAATATTTGGGTAACCTACTAGGTTAGTATTTAGTAACACCCCATTTGGCAAGCTTGCAAATATTTTGTTGTTGCTAGCTATGTGTCTTTGAATCTTTGCTTTGCATGTTTCACCCCATTCTTCCTTGTTGATGACTTCCAGCTGTGAGATATTCTTCGGCTGTCCTGCAGGTCCAACATATGTAAGATATATCTACAGATTTTCATTGATGTTCAAGTCTGTGGACTGTGAGGGCCATTCCAAAACCTTCACCTTGTTTTTCGTGAGGTACTTTATTGTACATTTTGGAGTTGTAGAAGCCATCCTTTATTTAGGTTCAGCTTCCTGACTGATTTTCTGACATTTTCCAGAAGGATTTTTTGATAATTAGCAGAATCGTTTCTTTACTTGTATTCACACAATGTTTCCCCTGCCTGTAGCTGCCACACAACCCCAAAGAGTATTAGATCTACCCCTATACATAACAGTTGTCAAGGTGTTCATTTTTTTTCAAATGCTGCTCCTTTTTTTTTCAAAGAAGCCTTCATGGATGTGGCCAAAGAGCTTGATTTTAACTTTATCTGTCCACAGTACTTGGTCCCAAAATGCCTCTGTCTTATGCAGAAGTGGTTTTGCTTACTTAAGATGTTGTTGATTGCAGGTATACAGTAGCTTCCTTATGATGGTTCCTCCATTAAGACCATGTTTGTGTAAGTAAAGTTTCTCAGCTGAGCAGGGCACCACTATACATTTCTCAGCTAAAGCTACCTGCAGGTCCCTTCAAGTCAAGCAGAGGGGTTTGCTTTGCCTTCTTGCACAGAATACAAGCTGTTCTGTCTCTTCTGGATCTTATTGTGACTTCCACGATTAATCTTAACTGCCATTTCTTTGACATTTTGGACTGTATAAATTGCTGCCTGGAAGTGTTTTCATATTTTTATAGCCTCCCCCCGCTTCTCTTGCTTCATAGGCCACAATGAATTTAATTTTCAGATCCTCAGTCAGTGGTTTAGGATGTTAAGTGTTGCACAGTGTTTGAAGAGTCTGAAAAATGTATTGGGCTCTGGACTTGTCATCAGATGCCATTTCCTAATAGCCATTCTTGACCAGACTAACATCTAACAAGTTAAGTTATACCAGCTGTGGCAGTAGGGGGCGCTAGTGCTCCCTTGAACCCTCAGGTATAACTCCAGACACCGGGTAAAAGTCCAAGACTCTTTATTTTCTTCTATCACAAATGTGCACCAAGCACCCTCCACACTACTCATACAATAAACTAACAATAATGAATACAATAACCTCTCCTCCTCGCCCAGACACTTTGCTCCTCCACCTCCCAGCACAGCTCAGTGTCTGTACTGAGGCACCATCCTTTTATAGCCCCTGACCCGGAGGTATTCCTGTCCTGAGAGTCCATAGTTCCTTACTCCTTCCGGGTCAGGGCAATCAGTCCTTTTCTTTAACCCGGGAGCACGTTGTTCGTTCCTGTCACGTGAACATGACGTACTCCCGGGTCATAGGGCATAAAAGAGCCCATAAGCCCCCCCACAGCGACTCCTGGTGGCCCCCAAGGTATCCAGCAGGGTTGTGTAAAAATACTACAAGGTCCATAATGCCCTGCTGGACCTCGGGGCATGATCCTGCTGTCGGGAGAGCTCCTCCTGGCGGCCTGGGGGTGCGGACCGGCATGGAAAGCCGACAATCCTCCACACAGCGTAATGGCCAAGTGGGTTCCGAGACCTTACAACTGCAAGGGTGTAACCGATTTTGCAAAAACCACATTTACTCTTTTTTCACTTCATCAAAATCACAACATTAAAAATGTTAAAGTTTTAGTTTTTTGCCATTGCAAAGTTAATATTTACTGTTTTGTACTTCAAATGTCAAATATGTTATTTGGCCAGTAGTGTTCAAACATTTGCATCTGCATGCATTTTTACTACAAATGTGATTGACACTATTTGTTTTTGGAATATTTCGCTATTATACAGTGAAAAAAACATGCAGTAGTGGGTGGTGATGGCTGGTTTACAAAAACTTTCTGAGTTTCTGATCTATCTATCTATCTATCTATCTATCTATCTATCTATCTATCTATCTAGAACCCAATGGTTTAAAAAAGTGCAAAATGAAATCAAGTTGGCTGTCATCCAATGTTGTACAGTAAATAGTGGTGTTGCTGTTCATAGTCCCACAGATCTTACCAGAGTCTACTAGTTCTTTCTGTAGATTGTCTAGTTTCCTTCCATATCTCACAAACATTCAAGTTTGTTGTTTACAGTCATTTCTTAATGTCAGTATCAGTATGGCCTATGATGAACTAGCACCCACTCTACATTTAGTTCTTGTAATGTGCTCAATGTTGCCACAAACGTTTTATGACCTGTTCGTTCCCTAGAACATTCTATACAGTATATGGACACATTAGGTATCTATTTGGGGGGCTTTAGGGTCAAGGATTCTAAAAATAACATCAGTTTCCCATTTGAGGATGATATAGAAAAGTTGCAAAGTATCGTCATTATGCTTCAGGTGCTCACATGGCAATCACCTCCTAGAAATATCTGAAAAGCGCAACAAATGTGACATCATCATTTCGACCATATTTAGATCAGTATGGACTTTTATCCCATATCTGAGATTGATGGATATAAACCTTAAAACGCATGCATGAATAATCCTTTCTCTGTCCTATTTGTATTAAGATTCTTTTTTTCTGTTATTTGGTTTTTAGTGTTTGGTTTAAAATTTTAATTCACTCCTTCTGATCAGTTTCATTTCTGACTTTGACCATGGCTTGTTTTGACAACTTTATCTCACGGTTCTATTCATTAAATAATGCATATACTGTCTTGCTCCATAAGATATGTTATGGCTTTCTACTATCCTGTGACACAGAATGTGCTTTTTAATAAAAATGAAACAACACAGAAAAGGGGTTGGAGTTCCCAAAGTTATGCCCCATAAAATAAGGAAAAAATAAAGAGTAGTTAAACAAAAGATACAAGGGACTACCATGTACAGCAGGTCAGACCCAAGTCTCAAAGGTTCGCTCTTGATGTAACAAACCACAATCAGATGCGGGTGCTACAGTTCAGAGTTCTTCATATTGAGTATATTCATTTGTTTCCGCTGGGTACTCCAATTTTCTACTCATGTCCCAAGCATGTGCATGCTGTGTTAACTATTAGCTAAACTAACAGTGTGGTTGTGTGCCAGAATGTGTCCATTCTGTGCCCAATGGTTAGGTCTCAAACCAGATGGGGTTTTTTATTTTACTAAATTTCACTTTTACCCCAAAGTCGTTCATCGCATGAACATTTTCCGCCTCGGCATCCTGATCCTAAATCACTGATGTAACTGAATTCAGCCTAAACACATCTAGTATTGCATTACATTTTATCATTAGCTATACCCATAGATAGTGACAATTGGAATAAATTTCCTTACAAATCCTGTACCCAGTAGTACAGCAGTGTAAACATGTTTCTTGCTTACAAAATCTTTCAGAAATCTTAGCTGTAAAATAATAAATGCAAGCACAACTGATGCTGTAAACTCTGAAAATAATGCATTGGTGGCAAGTGTGGAAGAAGGGCGTTCAGCAGGTTCAATGAATTCATTTATTTGGTTTGTTTTTAACTTGTGTAATGGAGGGAAACGATAACATAAGCCTAATCTCGACGAAAGAGTTGCCAGTGGCATTATAAATTGTTTTCATAAAACACCAGTTAGTGAGCCATGAAGGACTGCTTAGTGATAAAGTGTTTCTTTCTTCTCCATTTAGGCTTCTCACAGAAACACCACATGGGATTTACTCCTTCTAAAGTTTCATTCCCTACAAGAAAACATCCTGGGTTGTGAAAAAAAATAGAACTACAGAGTTTCATCAATCTGAGGAGCACAGGGTTTGCCCCAAGACAAAGAGACATCGACGACAACATTTGCAACTGTTGGTCTACAGAGCATTTGTGCCATCCAAGAATGTGAAAGAAATGGTAACCCTAAAGACTGTGATGTAAAGAACTGCCTGCTTGTCAAGAATACGTGTTGTATTATTTCTTTCCCTGAACCGTTGCAAATTCTCTGCAAGGATGCCTGCTAAAACACCCATCTATCTCAAAGTTTCCAACAACAAAAAGGGCAAGAAATGTAAACTGCGCGACATTCTATCTCCTGACATGATAAGCCCTCCACTTGGTGATTTCCGTCACACTACTCACATTGGAAAGGGTGGCGGGTGCGATGCCTTTGGTGATATGTCTTTCTTGCAAGGAAGGTATGAACTTTTGCCAGGTCAGGTGGAAATAAAATCTCAGAAGTACAGCACACATGAGGAGTTTTTAAGGGATAACAGTCTCCCAGATACTTCTTTTCCTGAGACGCCCTCACCAGTACTCAAAAATGCCATTTCTCTCCCTTCAATTGGTGAATCCCAGGCTCTAACTCTGCCCCTCCTATCAACTGTTACGATTACAGATCCCTTTGCACATTCAAAGTTCACCAGCGGTAAACCAAAGGAGCCACAGTTACTTGAAGAAAACGACCTCCTCCTCTCAACTATGACTTTTCCATTAAACCATGATTCTTTGGAGGAGATAATACGATATCCGTCTTCGTTTGAGAAGGCAAAGGAGCCTGTCCCACAACAGAATAGCACACCAATAGAAAATGGCAAATCCCACTTTGGGGAGAATGGATTTACATGGTCTACTTCACATCAGCCTATCAAAAACGGCAAGATTCCACACTCTACAAATTGCAATGGATCCTACTCTGAATGGTTTAACATGAACACTGCTAATGGCAACCTTGCAGACTTACGGTTTGAATTTACAAAAACTAAAAGTGACTCAGAGGAGTCAATTTCAAAAATGACTGGGTCCCTCTTGTCACTGGAACTTGATTTAGGACCTTCCATTTTGGATGATGTCCTCAATGTCATGGATAAACCCAAATTTACTAATCAGCAGTAAATGTCATGCTGGAAGCACAGCTCAGTTACCATTGTAAAACCTGCGTTCATCTTCTTCAATAAAAGGGAGTAGCAATATGTACAATTTTTGGTACTTTGATTACTATAGTAAGTTATATATATATATATATATATGTTAAAATATTGATAAGCCATTAAGTATGTTTAGTTATCAAAAACTGCATTTGCCAAGTCAGTATGCAGCCATGAAAGTGTTACGTTTACTTTTCCCAATACTTTGCAGCTCTTGAACAGCTTTATTTATAAGATTGTTCAACTCAGTGCCTACCGTTAGATATAGTGAGACATATGCAGTATTATTTAAAGCACATGTGAGCAATATTCTCATTTTCGATAGAATTCTCATGTCTCCATCTCTGTTCTGATTTTCTCTGCTTGTCTGTTGGCTTTGTTTTCATTTTTTTATTTTATTTTTTTTTTTTACAGTACACTTAACTATAGCTGTAAAATGCAAAGAAACTCAAGAAAATGTACCTTATGTTTTATTTTTGATGTTGGTAACATCCACATTCATTTAGAATAATAAATAAAAAACAAATTTAAAATGTGTTTTTCTTTTTAATTTTTATATTGGCTAAAATGCACAGCTGTTTGTTCATAATAATGAAGGCACAATTCATTCGAGTCACCCAAAATCGAATGTAAGAGACAGAACAGCAAAAGGAATATGGATGTATAGTGTCTGGTCTGGAAATCCAGTCAGGTAACCAGGCTCGGATTATAATTGAGAAAAACAGAAAGTCTATCTATACTATATAATAAGACACTAAAGTCTGTGTGTCCAGCCCCTCTGAGCAATCCGATTGGTCAGCTTAGCTATGGTGTGATTGGTCAGTTTGGCTTTGGTGATACAACAAAAGAGGAAGTTTGAATGTGAGGCGCATGAGGAGGAGTAAAGGCATATGAGGCACACTGAGAGAGTCGCCTTCAAAGACGGAAAGAATAAAAGTGGACAGGAGGTGAGAAAGGCGTCTTGAAAATAATGACAGAGTCTGCGAACATGTTCAAGAGATGCAGTGCTGGTTAAGACACATTCATGTATTCAAATACAGAAGAAAGGCACTGAAGGTACACATAGGGCAATAGGCAACTATTTTTAAAATATTCTATTAACTGTCTGACAAGTACCGTGGCTTGTCTATATATAAACGCAGGACAGCAGTGTGGTGTAGTGGTTAAGGCTTTGGACTTCAAATCCCACTACTGACACTGTGTGACCAGGAGCAAGTCACTTGACCTGCCTGTGCTCCAAATGGAAAACCGAAAGAAATGTAATCAATCATATCATAAATGCTGTAAGTCACCGTGGGGAAAGGCGTCAGCCAAATAAGTAAATGTAGAAAAGGCCAAGGCCTGTGTGTCTGTCATGAAAATACTTGGCCAATAAAGTTTGATCTTGGCCTCAGTTGACAAGTTGAGCTGGTATATGAGCAACACGACCCATGAATTGGATATACAGACTACAACAGTTTTATCATTAATGGGTTATTGTAAATTTATTTTCTTGTAAATTACATCTACAGCACAGTATCCTGTGCTGACTGAATCTACTGCAAATGCACAAAAACATTTCACATTAACACATTCAACTTTTTATTATCCCCTCCAACATTTTTGTACAAATATTTTTAAACAGGTAACCTAAAATGGATTAAGAATAGGTTGATTTAAAAAGAATGTTAAAAATAAGAAAGTAAAGATCATGTGGCATAGTAGTTTGGACTTGTAGTTTGCAGGTTTTATCACAGAAACAACTGTTTTTGTGACCCTGAATCTCATTTTTAAAAAAATCAACATAGTTATTTAGAGGCTTTTTTTGGATTAAAGGTCTCAGTCCCTACAGGTGATCAACCTGAAGTCTGAAGATAAACAAGCTGCCAGTGAATACGGAGTCATGGCACTGATGTCAAAACAGATAATTCCAATTATCGTCTGGATGGCCTTTTGTTTTCATGGTTTGGGTTTACGTTTACTGGAAACAAGCAGCAAAAAGGCTCAGATGTCAGGTGAGTGTTTACCTTGAAGAAGGTCTTTTATAAATGAAATCTTCACAAATACTGAAGCCAAGATTGGACCAGATAACCTGAAGGCATGGGCACAGCTTATCAGGGGTCCCCCACAAGCTAAACAATTACTTGTAGCTGCAAAAATCATGAGTTACATCAAAAACAAACTATTACAGTTTATTTAGGCAAACGTTTTCCGTGAAAACACAATAAGGAAACAAATTACTTATATTTAAATGCATCTAAATTTTTGCTTTCATATTGTATTTGGGATAAGCGCAAATTAGGAATTTTTGCAAATTCACTAAAAATATCACATTGAGACAAGTATTCGCACTCTTTGCTCTGACACTTGAAATCTGGCTGAGCTGCATCCATACACCTTTCTGGAGTCTACCTGTGGTCAGTTCAATGAATTGGACATGCATAAGAAAGACACACACCAGTCTATAGAAGGACCCACAGTTGAGTAAAAACCAAGCCATGAAGTCGAAACAATTGCCTATAGAGCTAAGAGACAGGATTTTGTCGAGATACAGATCTGAGGAAAGCTACAAAAAGATTCCCGCAGTACCAAACATTGCCAAGAGTACAGTTACCTTCATAATTCTTAAGAGGAAGAAATATGGAACAACCACCATTCTCCCTAGAGCTGATCAAACTGAGGCATGGTAAGAGAGGTGACCAAGAAGCTGTTAGTCATTCAGCCTGAGCAAAATAGAACTTGTGTATAGATGGGAGAAACGTCCAGAAGGACACGCTTCTCTTCAACACTATTATTAAAAATTAAAAAAGCTGATTATCAAGAAGATGTTTCTATACCTTGTGCGGTTAATTCTATTCATTGCACAGGATTAGGGAAGGCACACACCTGTCTACTTAAAACCTCACAAATGAGCAAAAAATCAAACCACGAGGTTGAAAGAATTGCCTACAGAGCTTAGCGAAAGAATTGTGTTGAGGCACAAATCTGGGGATGGCTACAAAAAAATTTCTGCAGTATTGAACGTTCCCAAGAGCACAGCTGCCTTCAAAATTCTAAAATGGAAGAAGTTTGGAACAACCATGACTAGAGCTGATCACCTGGCCAAAAATGAGCAATCTTCGTAGTAGGACCTTGGTAAGAGAGGTGGCCAAAATTGGTTACTCAGGCTGAGCTTCAGAGAACCTACTTTGCCTTTCAGCTTTCCCAGAATACACTTCACTTCTGCTGAGCATGACAAAACTTTCAGGCTTTGACCTTGTACCTGAAATCTGACAATTTTAAAAACGCAGCTACAGAGGAGATCACAGATGAACACAGACATATGAACAAAGCCAGACGTGTGAACAAGGCTTTAGTATTTCACGTTTTCCAGGAGCAAAAATGACTTTAAAATCCCATAACTCTGCGTTTTCACATTTTGCAATTGCAAACTACCAATTTTGTGATATTTTATACAAACTGAAACTTAACTGTGTGATAAGGACACTATATAGCGCCCGACCCGGCACAGAATACACAGAGGCATGTGTTCACACTCACAGGTATTTATTTTTGTTGCTCTTCAGCCGTGGGCACACGTCTTCCCCGTGTCCCACCGGCCCAACACAGTCCCAAGCACCAAACCAACACAAACCCACACTTTCCTGCTCCACCACTCCTCCCAGGCAACCTCGTCCTCTTCCTCCCGATTCTGGCCTCGATTGCTGGGAGGCAGGCCCTTTTATACCCCACCCGGAAGTGATCCAGGTGCCTGACCAGCTGGTCTTAATTGCACCTCTGGGTGGGGCTGATAAACCGTCCAGAGTGGTGGCTGGCTCTCTGCAGCACCCCCTAGCGGCCACCCCATCTCCCAACCGGGCTGCTGTGGTGGACTCCATGTCCCATGGAGCCACGGGGGAGATTGAGGAGGAATCCACTGCCAGGGAGAGTGCCCCCAAGCGCCCCGGGGGAGGTATTGCAAAGTCCATGATGGCTCCCCCGGGACGTATGCATCAGAGGCGTCCCGGCCGGGCATGGGACCCGGCTGTCCGTCACAACTGTTTCACACATCTCTAGTGATACAGTAACAAAAATTGCTCAAACTTTTAACTTGGTTAACTAAGTACCTAAAATGCAAATGAATGTTACTCTGTGCACACATTTTCTAACTTGTTTTCTCTTGTAAAACTTTATACACAGTTTTTTTTTTTTTGATGGATATGTAAGAGTTACAAATCTGCCTTCTGTTGCACAGGGTCCACAATTTGTTTCAGAAGTATTGAGTTTTCTTTACTTTCTGCACACTTAACTGTGTTGATTTAATTTTAAATGGATAAATTAGTGATGTCTGCCAATCAATCTACACTCAGCTATCCCATAATAGCAAAGAGGGGAGAGAGAGGTTAGGGGCATGCACTGATACAGCGTGTTGTTGCACTCACCACATGACAAACCACCTCAGGATCCCAAAATAGGACTCAAGTGCGGTCGTGCAATGGGTGACACCTCAGCACCACGCTAGTTCAGATGGAGTTGGTGGCTGGAGTGCCAATCCTGCCACCAACCCCAAGTTTTCCCTGCAAGTTGGAGGACCATAATGACAAAAAGTGAAAACATATTTTCAGAAAGGTTTCCAAACGTATTAAAAATCAAAAACTGAAATCCCTCTTTCATATAAGCATTCAGACCCTATGTTGAGACTCTCCAAATTGTGGTCAGCTGAATCCCATTTCCTTTTTTTCTCCTTGAGATGTGTCTACAACTTGATTAGAGTCCACCTTTGGCAAATTGAACTGATTTCACATTAGTTAGAAAGGCACACACCTGTGTATACAAGGACCAGCAATAGACACTGCATGTGAGGACAAAAACCTAGACTTGAAGTTCAAGGAACTCTATGTAGACCTTCAGTGTAAATACAGGGAAACAGTCCCTGGAGGGACCACACATCCTCCCACACTCAAGTGAATTAACCTAGCAGGCACAGCTTTAGGATGTGGGAAATATCTGAAGAACTTAGAGAAAGTCACATGAACATGGGAGAAACATCAAACCTTATAAAATTACCAGGGCAGTGTTGCCACTGTATTACTGTGCCACCCCTCTGTTTTTATAACATAACGTACTTGAACCTGTTTATTCCAGTTCAGGGTCACGGGGAGCCACACCAGTCAATAGCAGGTAAGAAATGACTATGAATGGACACCGGTCCATGCCTGGTTCCACTCAAACACCTAACAGGCCAGTTTGAATTTGTAAGTCTATCTAACCAGCACTTCTTTGAGGATGTGGGAGGAAAACCTGAGTACCTGGAAGAAAAGTTATGCAGGCATGGAGAGAATGTGTAAACTCCCCCAGACAACACCCTGGCAAAAGATTCAGAATGGATAAAGCAGCAGCATTAATCACTGTACTACTGTGTTGGCCCTTATTCATATGTTTCACTTCTAACAATCATAGAATATTATTTGGAGTAAGTGGATGACACACATTCATTCATTAATTCATCATCCTTATCAAGCCCATTGAATCGATTTGAGGGTAACACCCATTCTGTCAGCAATGAGCAGAAGGCGAAAAACTATCCTGGATGGAGTGGCAGTCCTTTGCAGGGCACACTTCCATACCCACAGTCACTCGTTAAAGGTCAGCTTAAAGCTGACAACTAAATTTATATGCACATCAGTGAGATGTATGGAGAAAATGTGCGTACCCAGAGAGAACATGCTAACTTCATACAATTACCGTCATAGGACTTTAGAACTATAAGGCAGCACCATTGTGCCGCACCAACATTTATCCTGCGCTCTTCACTGAAATCAAGAGTGCTTACCCTTATTTACAGTACCAATAAGCAAAGTTACATATTTACAGTCATACAGCTTGGGAATACTGGAAGACCCCAGATGCTTAGAGAAAACTCATCTGGAGCTGGGCAGCACATGAAAATGTCATCCAGATTGAATGCCTGCTTTGAATTAAATCTGAAGTGCAAGTCCTGCGAGGTTGTAACTCCACTGGTCACACCACCCAGCCACCCCAGTGTTAAATAAAGGCAGCTAATCTCAAGCACAAAACTGAGTATGACCAAGCTCAAGGCATTTAAATGAAACAGAGAAAACCTGGCCATTTTGTCTGTTCTTTTTATATTGCCCTATGGTAATGGTCAGTAATAAGAATTTTTCAAACCAGCAGCTGTGAGATGGCATAGCTAATTTAGATTTGACTGATAGTCCCTGCTGCTTCTCACATTCCCCACATACCGATCATTTGCATCCCCCAGCAGGAGTTCTTTGAGGTGCTGGGCCCATTTGTTTGCACCGTTACAATGCTTCTCTAGATGCTACATTGAACTACTTAAAATTCCCTAAATGCCTGTGTCATGCTAACAAATTCCTTATATCCAGTAGTGACCATAAATCAATTTTGAAACTCAACGGTTGCAAGAAGATGGGAGCCATGCCATGAGCTCATTACAGTGTACAGATAACTGCTTCATTTACAATTTGGTAGATTTTCTGGATGTACTCACTGCAACTGAAACATTTCGGACAGCAAAAGGATGCAACATTCTAATGAGGAATTGTGTGAAGATGTGTGGGCAACTGGCAACATGGAATGGTGGAAGGCAACCTGAAGATGAAGACATTTTAAGAGAAAAAAGAAACAAAATGTGGCGCCATGATTAGCACTGCTACTGCTCCATTAAGAAAGACAATGCCTCTAATTTACCATCCAGATGGTTCGTAACTTGCTCGAGAATTGCCCCTGGCTTTCTGTGATTCTATGATGGCAAACGTTGGTTGAAAATACAGATGGGCAAGCAGATTAGCTTTGATTTAAAAGTTAGCTGTCAACTTCTGAATAAGGCAATTGACCATCATGAAGGAGCATTCCTAAATCTATCTCTAAGGAAGAGCTTGAACTCAGATGTGTCTGTCGTAATGACTTTAACATTGGCAAAAAGAAATGGTAAAACTGTGCAGCGTTTGTGGGAAACGACATGGTTCACTAACTAGGTATTGTACTGCCATGGAAGAAAACAGGCAGATAAACGAAAACAAAATGCCAGAAGGAAGACCTAGCAGTTCAGCTAAGATGGAACTTGCAGCATATGCAAAGCCCACCTGTTTTTATTTTAACCCAGACATCCCTGCTATGAATAGAAGATGGCAAAAAGGAACCAAGAAATGAATTATTACCTAGCATGTAGCAGAATTCAAAACCGGAAGATCAACAAATACTACAAAACGCCAGGCAAAATTTGTAGTCGTAATAGGCTTGCTATGATTCTTAAACCGAAGATAAATGTTAGAGGCAAACACACTGGAAACTAATAACAGCAACCTCAAATTCTCCATGAGAATGCGGTGCCACCTTTTAATTCACTACACCTCTGAAGTCACATGGTGTGACTTCTGGGGTATTTGTGGCTTAACAAGTGGGACCCACATCCTAGCAACAGTTACTTAAAAAGGCAACACCAATGAATAAACAATGAGCACATAGCACATAATAATAATCAACAAATGCTAGCAAGACAATGTCAAAAAAATCTTTGAAAATGTATTAAGAGCAAAATAAATTATTTTTTGTGAATCAAAACAGGTGTGAAGGATCCACTTGAACTTTTACTATATCAGAAAGATAGCAACACAGAAAGTATATTGACCTCTTTTCCTTTTTCACATTTTATTATGTTACAGCCTTCTGCTGAAATCATTTAAATTCATTCAATACCCTGGAATGACAAAATGAAAACAGGTTCTTAGTACTATTTGCAAATTAATTAAAAATAAAAGTTGAACTATCACATTGAAACAAATTTTCAGACTTTGCTATGACATTTGAAATCTGGCTGAGGTGCTTCCAATTGTGTTAATCATTATTGAGATATTCCTACAACTTTCTGGAGCCCACTTGTGGTCATTTGAATGGGATGGACAAGATTAGGAAAGACGCACACATCCGTCTAAAAACCAAGCGACGAGGTCTAAGCAATTGCCTATAGAGCTAAGAGGCAGGATTTTGTTGAGGTACAGGTCTGAGAAAAGCTACAAAAAGATTCCAGCTGTACTGAACATTCCCAAGAGCACAGTTGCCTTCAGAATTCTTAAGTTTGGAACAAGCACCATTTTTATTAGAGCTGAAACTGAGCAATCTTGGGAAAGGGCCATGGCTAGAGAGGTGGCCAAGAAGCTGTTGGTCACTCTATCTCAGCTCCAGAGAACCTGTGGGTCATGGGAGAAACTTCCAGGAGGACAACCATCACTTCAGTACTCCATGGATTAGGACTTTATGACAGAGTGACACGACAGAAGATTCTACTCAGTAAAAGCCACACAGAAGCCTACTTGGAGTTTGCAAAAAAGCACCCGAACAACTCTGAGACTGTGACAAATAAAATTCTCAGGTCTGATGAAGATTAGCCACACATCTGGAAGAAACCAGGCACCGCTCATCACCTGTACAATACCATTGCAATGATGAAGCATGGTGGTGGCAACATGGTGTTATGGGTTTGTGTTTTAGCAGGATTAGACTGGGTTGAAGGAAAATTGGACAGAACAAAGTAAAAACATATCCTTAGTGAAAACAAGCTCCAAAACACTCTGGACCTCAGAATGGGATGAAGGTTCACCTTACAATAGGACACAAAGCAAAAGCAACACAGGAGTGGCTTAGGGAAAACTCTGTGAATGTTCTTGGGAGGCCTTTTCAGAGCCCAGACTTGAACCCAATAGAACATTTCTAGCTGACCATTCTCCATTCAGCCTGACAGAACTTGATAGGATCTGCAGAGAAGAATGGCAGAAAATCCCCAAATCCAATTGTGCAAAGCTTGTCAAGGTTAGTCCCAAAATGTCTCCAGGTTGGAATAGCTGTAAAAGGGGGTTTTGATGACCTGCTGAGATAAGGTGCTGAATACTTGTGTCAATGTGATGATTTAGTCTTTTCTTTTAAATAAATTCTCAGAGATTCTTTGAGAGAGGACATGCAGGTGATGGGTGTGACCCACAGAAAGATGCAGAGGACAGGAAAATATGGAAAAAGATGATCTGCTGTGGCAACCCCTAATGGGAGCAACTGAAAGAAGAAGATTTTTAATAAATTCTCAAAAATTCCTGTTTTTGCTTTGCCATTCTGGGGTTTTCAGTGTTGCTTGATGTGGGAAAAAGTTAATTTAAATGATTTCAGCTCAAGTCTGCAACATAACAAAATGTTAAAAAGTGATGGGGTATGAATCTGAAGGCACTGTATCAATCTAGAAATAAATCTGTTTATACCTATCTATAACTATATGCTCTTTCATGTCAATTTACACAGAAAGATCACAAATATCAGAATAGAGAATTGGTTGATTTGTTACACACTTAGTTTTGTTAAACTTGACTTGCTTGTATGGAATGTTATTTGATTTTAATAAAATCAATAAAATGCAAAAAAAAAAAAAAAAGAATTGAAAATTGGGGGTCTCAAATAGGCAAAATCCAATTTGTTGAATTGTATGAAATGAAAGGGTATTTAAGTGTAGCACTTTTAAAGACCTACTGCCATTACCACAAGTGACAAGGTTGCTACTTTAATGCAGAGCAAGCCAAAGGGTGGAGTCGCGTGGAGATCAAAGATCATCTTTCAGGGCGTCGACTTCCAGACTGTGAAGGAAACAGACGGATATGTCATTCTTCCATTATAAGCCTCAGCCCCTTCCTTGATATAGCCCCTGTAAGCAAAGCTGAATATTTATAAAGCAGCATGCCACAAAGTCAGATATCATGATTATATAAAGCAAAAAATGTAATCCATTGTTTATAAAATTATTAACATACATTTAAGAGAGAAAAAAATTTAAGTCACAGCTATTCACATATACTGTAAACTAAAGAAAACCCGACTCTTCTGTTATTTTCACTGATATGTTTTTCCTATGAAAAGCAGAAATTACTTGAAATAAGCTTTTTTCCCCAGATCCATTTTTCCTTTTAATGCTGAATTAGGCAAATATAAACATGACATTTTTGCCTTTACATAATAAACCATTCTTCAATAAAACCACACACTGGAAGCTTATATTTCAAAGACACAAAGAGCCTTATTTTACAACTGTGATGAACAATAAAAAGCTTTAATACCCTAAAGACCTGTAAACACTCCCAACTTGACTTTGAAATTTTATGTTTAATTTTTCTACAGGAAACAAAAATCTTTATGTGCCACTTTTATTTTGTAGATTTATAAATCAATCATCTTGTTTTATTCCTTTTTTCACTTCAAGGAATATGGACGCGCATATCCAATCACACATATTTCTGAAAAGTCTGTTATTTTAAGTGTTAATCTGTTATATTAGGTACTTTTTACTGTTTTTTTTTTGCATTACAGTTCAAATATCACAGTCATAACAAGGTGTAAAACATACTTGCTTTATTTCAAGCTGTCACGGTTCAGTCATTGACACTTGTTTGATTATCGGATTGGGAGAGTGGCACCTTGCATGGCTGCCTCGTAGTTCCGGGTCTGAATGTTCTCTTCATTGACTCTGCCATAGCTTTCTTCTTTCCCCTTAAAGATGTGCAGGCTTCCTTGTCATCCTTAAATGGGCTAGCGAGGGGGTGAATGCCTTATAAGTGGGTCGGTTGCTTAGAACTAATGCTGTTGGTGACACTGATATGGAAAAAGTCATTTCAGGAACAAGGTGGATGTTTACCTATCTGTGTATACCGCACCTTCAGAAAGTATTCAGACCCCTTCAACTTTAGTTTTTATATTTGTTTCAACCTTGTGCTAAAATTGTTTAAAATTATTTTCTGCCTACATCAAACAATACTCAGTAGTGTAGAATGACAAAGCAAACAGGATTTTTGGAATTTTTGTGAATTTATTACCAATGAAAAAACAGAAATACCACATTGACACAAGTATTTAGACCATTTGACACTTGAGATGTGGCTCAGGTACATCCCATTCCAGTGATCATTGAGATGGCTCTACACCTTGTTTGGAGTTCACTTGGGGTCAGTTTAATTGATCTGACCTGATTAGGAAAGACACACACAACTGTCTATAGAAAGTCTCACTGATGACAATGTGTATCGGAGCAAAACCAAGCCATGCGATCAAAGGAATTGCCTGCAGAGCTTAGGATTGTATTGAGGCACAGGTCTGGGAAAAGCTACAAAAACATTTCTAGAGCAGTAAAGGTTCTCAAGAGCACAGTGTCCTTCATAATTCTTAAATGGTAGAAGAGCTCTTCCATAAGTTGGCTGTCCAGCCAAACTGAGCAATCAGGGGAGAAGGTCCTTGGTAAGAGAGGTGACCTTCAGAGAACCTGAGTGGAGATGGGAGGAAGATTCAGAAGGACAACCACCACTGCAATGCTCCACTAATCTGAGCTTAATGGCAGAGTGACCAGACAACCCATGAATGCTGCTTAGTGCTTGCAAAAAGACATATAAAGGATTCTCGGCCTATAAGAAACAAGATCCTGTGGTCTGATGAGATCAAGATTGAACTGTTTGGCTTCAATTTTAAGTGTCACACCTGGAGGAAACTATGGACCAAACATCAAATGTTTAAGAGCATTCCAGTTGTGATGCATGGTGGTGGCTGCAGATGGGGTTGTTTTCTAGCTGCAAAGACTTTGATAGTAGTCATGGTTAAGGAAAAGCTGAACAGAGCAATGCACAGAAATATACTTAAGGAAGACATACTCCAGGGTGTTCTGGACCTCAGAATGGTAACTTTCCAACAGGAGAATGACCCCAAGCACAAAGTAGTGGCTTACAGTCAATTCTGGGAATGTTCTTAGGTGGCTCAGCCAGAGCCCAGACTTGAACCCCATCAAACATCTCTGGAGAGACCTGAACAAAGCTGTCCACTGACAGTCTCCAACCAACCAGACAGTGCTTTAGAAGATCTGCAGTAAGAAATGCCAGAAAATCCCCAAATCCAGGTGTGTGGAGCTTGTTGTGTCCGACCCAAAAAGACTCCAGACCTGAATCGCTGCCAAAGATACTTTAACTAAGTAATAAGGAATGGCTCTGAATATTTTTGTCAGTGTGATATTTCAGTTTTTATTTTTAATGAACGGGCATAAATTCCCAAATTCTTGCTTTTGTTTTCTTATTCTGGGTATTGAGAGCTGTTTGATGAGAGGGAAAAAATTATTTTAGCATAACACGGCAACATAACAAAATGACTGAAGGGGTCTGAATACTTCCTGTAAAAGGCTGCAAGGTGACATACAGTACATGGCCTGCAGTCACAGTAAGGTCATAAGACCATACAGTCCCTGTTAAAATTGCTAGTCTCTGTAAACTTGACCAGGCCTTCTCCTTCCATTTCCTCACAAGTATGTTAATATTCCAGATTAGAAACTATAAAGTGAACTGCAGTTTTGCTTGCTGGTTACGATGAACCTTTCGATATGTTTTGATATGAAAGCTTTCTGTTTAAGGTAACAACAGTCTGTGTAAGGAAAAGGTCAAGAAAACTCCTGCCAAATTTCTTCAAAGCTCTTAGTAAAACAGTCAAACTGCAGGTGCAGAGTCCACCCATCTCATACCAGATGTGCTGTTACAGCAGCTACTTTAGGACTAGAAAGATACTCACCGGCCATGCTCAAGTCTTGAAAACAACTTAACTCTGAGAAACTCTTCAAAGGAGATAATACACATCAGGAAATAGAAACAATGCCATTCTTGTGATCCTCATGACATAAAATGCTCCATGGATATGAAATAAATCATTAACCAGGGCATGCTTTGAAGCTTTCATGCATCACCAGAGGGGCTCAGTACTATAACTGGAGCACACAGGAAAGTGAATGGTAAATAATTTGAAATGCATCGCTAAGTTAGTTAGATGGAAAGCAAAGTTCATTCACCCATTGTTTGTCTCATTTCTCATTACAAGGTGCCGGGGAGGCTGGAGGAAAATTTGGAAACATGCTGTGCAAGCCAAGATGAAGCAATAGCTCATGCACACTTTTGCCGGGTCAACTTAGAATAATCATATATCCAGTATGAAATAAGACAGTTTTCCTCAGAGAACATTCATGTAAATCAAGCCAAGACAATGAATAGACTGAGAATGAAATTCAGGTCCCTGGTGATGACAGCTCTAACCATCACAGAAAAGGTAAGTGTATATTCCTGAATGCGTATTCCACTCCCAGAAAAAATCCAACTTAATTAAAGGATATGTTTATATGTATCTGTGTGTCATTCCAACAGATGGTGCATCACAAGCACTTGTAATAATAAAAAACATCGCATTCGTCATTCTAACAGATGGCGTATCACAGACATTTGTAGTAAGAATGGGGGATATGCAAGTGAAAAGAAAAATGTTGAAAGAGTGTTATCTGTTATTAGAATGTATGTGTTTAAGCTTAGATAAACTAACCTATTTATAAGAAGATGTGACATAGTGGCTTGAGATTTTGTTGTTTACTTGTCTCTCATAATTAGATTCAAGTAATTTTATTGACAAATAAGTAAACCATGGAAATGTTTCAGTTGTCCAGTTTTCAAATGATGTAGCCTTACTTAAAATATCCATCAGGTCACACTTTAGGAGAAGACACCACTATCGACTTGACAGAAATGGCACACAGCTTTAGATCTGAGAGATGCAGTGTTTGGTAAGAGCGAGAAAGAGATAGTTTTGAAGACACAATTAAACATCATGTTGTCAAAGGATGAAAGTACAACACGACCTACAAAATGAAAATGCACCCCAACAGGGAAAAAGCTATGCAAAGGTGTGTACATGTAAAGAATGCCTTAGCTGGATGAAGCAGAAATAAGTCTTCAGTTTCTACGGACATTTCTCTTGGTTTTACTGTTGCAAAGCTTAGGACATTGAACTGAATCATTCAGGTTGTACAGTTGTGTTTGAAAGTTTGTGAACCCTTTAGAATTTTCTATATTTCTACATAATTATGACCTAAAACATCATCAGATTTTCACTCAAGTCCTAACAGTAGATAAAGAGAAACCAGTTAAACAAATGAGACAAAAATATTATACTTGGTCATTTATTTATTAAGGAAAATGATCGAATATTACATATTTGTGAGGAGCAAAAGTATGTGAACCTCTAGGATTAGCAGTTAGTTTGAAGGTGAAATTAGAGTCAGGTGTTTTCGATCAATGGGATGACAATCAGGTGTGAGTGGGCTCCCTGTGTGCAACTTCTTGCATGTTTAAGTGATTCAAGAAGAAGATTCTTAAAGTTAGCAGGCTGACAAATGTGTGAATCCTGGCTAGAGAAGAGCTCTTGCAGTGGCTCGTGGCCTTTGCTAAGGTATTCCTGGAATGGAAGAGGTGTTGGTGAGGCCAGCAAGGGATGCTTACCCTGTGGTCTGAATGTGGATCCCAATGCCCCAGTGCATGGATTGGAACACTGTGCTGTAAAAATGGTGCTGTCTTTCAGATGAGACGTGAAACTGAGGTCCTGACTCTCTGTGGTTACAAAAGATCCCTGAGCATCCTTTGTAAAGAGTAGGGTGTATCTCGATGAACGGTCTAAATTGCCCTCCATGGCCTAGTCATTCTGAGCCCCCTAATCATCCCCCACCCCTAACAAGCTATCTCTCTCTCACCACTTTACCTCCTTATAGCTAATGTGTGGTGAGTGTATTGGCACAAAAAGATGGCCGTTGTCGCACCATCCAGGTGTGTGCTACACATTGGTGGTGATTGAAGTGGCTCCCCACTCACTTTGAGTAGTGAGAAAGGTGCTATATTAACCCTTAACCTGTCACACCCATTGCACCCGTGGACGCCAAATACTTTTTTGCTGTACTTTTAAAAGCAACGTCACAATTCACCAAGACAAAGTGAAATTTTAATGGAACACATGCAAAGAGCATCACAATTACTGTAACACTGATCTGATCATTTTACACACTGCCAATGAACTGTAAAAACTATTAAAAAAAACTACTGTAACAATGTATTATTATATGCACAAGGTCCAACTGATGCCACTGATGAAATTCAGTAAATCACAAAGCCAACTCTGCTTGAACTGGCTGCACACAAGCACACGGAGGCCAACATTGATGCTTGCAGGCTAGTCTAGTGCAGAGACTGAATCTCAGGGACAGTGATGCTGCAGTGCTGCAGGGGGTGGCAGTGGTCATGAGCCGGCTACTCAATGAATGTACGGCACGGACTGATCAGCTCTGGCGTGCTGGCAAATTGCACTGGAACCGACTATAGCCAGTTACAGCGTTCAACGAATGTACGTTGCCGAATATACTTGGCTCCGGCTTGCTGGCAAATTGCACTTGGGACCGACTATAGCCGGTTCCGGCGGTTTAAAGGTTAATGTTAAGATTAATTATTATTATTCCTAAAGTTCAGTCCTTTCCAATATAGAGGTCTGGGAGCAGATCAGTATATGTGTGAATCCTAGCTAGAGCAGAGCTCTATTAGCAGTTCTTGGATTTTGCAAACATACTCGTATACTCAGTCCTTGAAGTGGAGGAAACTGAGGTAGCCAGCCTCAGCCATTGTTAAGGTACTGCAGAGTGGATGTTAACTCCTTACAGAGAAGGTAGTGAGAATATGAGTGAAGAGTGAATATTAAAGAGGTATGTATTACAGGGTTTACATGTAAACCAAGGCCAATAATTTAAACATTTCCAAGATTATCCTGTCCTCCAATAAAATAAACCTTTGGAGGTTAAAATTCCTTTCATGAACACGTTTTCACAGTAAAACACTACGAGTTCCAACCCATCTGTGCAATCTTCCGATTCCATTCAATGTCGACACTGCTATCACCGGTTATTTATTCATATATAGAAATCTCTGAACAAGAAAGGACACTCAAGAGTGTAAATAATTAAAAAAAAACATTTAAGTTATCAGGACATACAATTTATAAAATAAAGTGCAGCCAGAATCTGAATGGGATAATTCTCATCAGCAGACTCATGCTGCAAAAATTTAGATTAATCAAATAAGGAAAGATGCATACCTTTGGGATGCGCTATGAAAACTAGAGCATCAGGACAAAGTCACACAGACATGGAGACAACAGGCAAACTGCACAATGAGTCCTGTAGCTATAAGGCACTTACACTAACTACATGCCACTGCTCAGCCATCACATACTATACTTAAAGCCCTGAAAAACAAAATGATGCCAATGTATTTAAAGTTAACAAACACATTCAAGCACCTACAGTACATCCAGATTTAACTCAGTAGCAGAATACTGTGCTATTGCTGATTTATAGCAGCTCCCATCCCCAAAATCAAATCTTGTAAAATAAAAAAGTTGCATTTAACACTCAGACATTTTGGCCGCTGGGGACATTCCTTTCATCTTAGTAGGGTTGTAACTTGGATTCATTTCAGAATCTTTCAGTAGTCCAATGAAAATTAGACAGTCTGTGTTCATGATTCTCCAAGGATCAAATAGAGAATAAGAGCAGCTTGCTTTAATGTACAAGTTTAAAGAACAGAATATGGTTTGTCTCTACTGCTCCATGTTCCTCTGTCAAAGTCAACTGTGGTGCAAATAATTATAAATAGATTTTTTGTTTTCTAAAAAAAAAATCTCACTTTAAATGGGGCTCTTATAATGCATATATTACTTATTGCTACTGTACATATCACAATGGAAGCCATTGTTAAGGTCTTGTTACATTGCAGTAAGTGAGTAAGAAGGAGTCCACATTCTAAAGTGCAGGAAAACAAATTGGAAGAAGGGCAGTGGCACCAAGTGTAACAGCATGATACTGACATGAGTGCCAGAACAGAGGACGGTTCATAATTGTTGTATTACTGCTAGTTTTATGAAGGATGACTAACAGAGATCCAATATCAACAGTTTAACAGCAGCTCTAATCATGGTATGCTACAGCAGACGAAGCAGCGAGTCTTCAACCTGGGTTTAAAAGTTGAGACTGAAAGGGCATCTCTTACATAAGCAGGTAGGTTGTTCCAGGGCTTTGGGTCCCTGTAACTAAAAGCTTGACTTCCCACTGTTATTTTGTTAATCTTTGGAATTTTTAGTATACCAGCATATGGAGATCTTAAGGCATACTCTGATCTAGATAAGTAAATATGGGCCTTTATGGTTTTATACTGTATGGAAGAAGGAAGATTTGAAGTCAGCCCAAAGTTTAACTGGAAGCCAATGTAATGACTTGAGAACTGGAGTTATATGGCCTTACTTTCTCACTCATGTAATGATTCTTGCAGCTGCATGTTAATTTTAACTAAAGGCGGCATAAAGAATAGTTTGAACAGCCGGTGAATAACACATTGCAGTAGTCAATCCTATTAGAAATAAATGCATTCATTCATTCATTTCTCAGTATCCTTCATATTTAGAAGCTGGTTTTATTTTCCAATAATTCTAAGCTGCTTTTATAAATGAGAGAGTTTTATAAATTGTGTTTTGAAGCATGTGCTGGTGACAGTGATAACACCTAAGTTGAATTCTGATTCATTAAAACTAAATGCAATAACACAACAAAATGAGTTTTACTGTTGTGTGACATGTGTCATGATCATGATGAATTTTTCCCAACTTTTCCATAGCCTCTAAAAATTAGGTGAGTATGATTTTGAGCCTTAAGAATCCAATGGTTATGTTACTCTTTTGCTTTGTTGTGTCTTTAAAATTGTTAAAAACTATTTACCTTCTCCCGTTTCACTGTCTTGTTTACCCTTGTGGATGCTGCCATGTCAGTGGTTGGGTGTCATGACATCACATTTTAAGGAAACAATACTCTGCGCCCCTAAACATCCAAGATTTGGATTGATAAAAGATCTTTGTGTCATTATTACTTTTTGAAATTCCTGGTTTTTACTTTCTTTCTATTAATATTAATTAATAATAATTTTGTTTTATATAGCACGTTTCATACATCTGTAGGTGGAGTGGTGGCTCTGAGGCTAGGGATCTGTGCCAGCAATCAAAAGTTTGCCAGTTCGAATCCAATAAATGCCAGAAGTGACTTTACTCTGTTGGGCCCTTGAGCAAAGCCCTTAGCCTGCAATTGCTCCATCCTGGGTATGACGTTAACCTGTATCCAGTTCTGTCAGCAGATCCTCCAACCTGCATGGAGAACTTGGGGGTTGGTGGCAGAATGGACACTCCAGCCACTGTAACAAACCTCACACTGTTTCACTCCATCTGAACTAATGTGGTGCTGAGGTGTTACCCATTGCACAGCTGCACTTGGGTCCTAATTTGGGATCAGAGGTGGTTTGCTGTGTATCAGTGCATGCACCCACCACACAACGAAACAGCTCAGGATACTGGTTGGCAACAACCCAGGCAGACACGCAGTCCAGTCCCAGCCTCCAGAAATGTCCGTCTGTCTGCTGCATCCAAGTTTTCCGTGGACATCCCCTTGGCTTGGTCCAGCCACTCAGGTCCTCAACAATGAGGATCCTGTGATCCAGATCACCCTCTGGGAGTCATGGCCATAGTGCCATAACTGACGCTCTCTCACAATGCAGGTAATGTGCCTCATTCGGGACTCTGTTAGCAACCGCTTATTCGACACAAAGTCAAACCTGGGATACCCAAGGATTCTCCTGAAGAGACACAGTACTGAAGTAGTCCAGTCTTTGTCTCAGGTCACTGGATAGCGTCCATGTATTGCAACCATAAAGCAAGACAGGAAGCACCAGGACTCTGAAGACTTGGACCTTCATCTTTTTGCATAGATATAGGTGAGCACCACACACCCCTTTCCAGTGACCATGACCCCGCATGCTCTCTCAATCCGTTTAGTGACTTCATAGAAAGAGTCACCTGGGACATGAATGGGTATGACGTTAAACTGCATCTGGCCCTGCAAGCGGTCCTCCAACTTGCAGTGTAATCGGCAGGACTGGCACTCCAGCCACTGTAAACAAAACTTCATAAAGCTCTGAGATGACAGACAGGACTTCTTCCTGCTCTCTGCAGGAGTAGCTCTGCTGCAGCTGACCCATTGGAAGGCCGCTGGCATTATGAAGGGGATGGGGGAAAGCATTTGGGAGCCCCATCCCCGGAAGAGTCAAAACCATAACTGGTGTGGTGCTGAGGCGTCACCCGCTGCCGGCAGCACTCGGGTCCCAATTTGAGGAAGCCAATCCGTGGTAAAAACAATAATAATAATAAAAACAAAATAGAATCAATAAGAATAATAATTAAATAAAAACACAACCAAACATTAAGGAAGCATATAAAAATAAAAGACTGGTAAAAGTAATAATAAAAATACATGAATATAATGCAGTGAAAACTAACTAAATGCCAAGGTAAAAGAGTATATTTTCAGCTGCATTTTAAAAATACTAGGAGAAGAGGCCTGATGAATATCTAAGGGCAGGTTATTATAAATCTTTGGTGGATAAAAACAGAAGGCTACTTGTCCATGTTTCTTGCATTTTACTTCAGGTATGTTTAGCAAGCAGACGCTTGACGAACTTAAGGACCTATCTGAAACATATTCAGTCAGACGCTCAAGGTACAAGGTACTTGTTCATTTAAAGCTTTAAATACTAACTACCCAACCTGCAGCGTACCATACGCCGCATAATCAGGCCGGTTTTTTAATGATTTTTAAGCACAGGGAGAAAATTAACATTTGAAAAATCGGTAGTGTAAAAAGTCAGCAAGAAAAGCAACATTGTAACAATGCACGGAACGAACCAATACACAATCGTCTGTGCGGCGCTCAGGCGCGGAGGGTGGAACGGGAGAAAAGGAGAAGGACGTCCACTCCACTCCCTCCGTCATGCTAGTCTGCTGATTTCTCGTCCAGTATGCACTGTCTGCTCATGTGCCCAACTCCAACTCGTCACTCGAGTCATTGTCGTCTTTGCACAGTCCATATGCACCTGTGAATCACGTAGACGTTTCATTGCTCTGTGCGGTTTTGGCTGCCTTTCTATATATTTAACCAAGACACCCGACCACGGTAGTAGCGAGGTGGGAGGGCGGTGTGTACAAAGTGCAGGAGCATCTAAGAAGACGCATGTTTGTCGCGGATGCAAATTGCTGTATGTAGTGTGTAAAACAGTTTGCTATGGTGCACACGGTCATGCGTCGTAACCGAAAACTCGGTTTTTAAAGACTGCTTACTTCATTGTGTATATGACTGTAGGTGAATGAAAAGATGTAACTCTGGAGAGGGCAACATACAATACAGCGTTTTACACGCTGCATACAGCAATTCACATTCACGACAAATTGTTTTACATGCTGCATACAGCGATTCACATCTGTGACAAATATGAATCTTCTTAGATGGTGCTGTCGCGTCCACCCATGCTCTCAAAGCACACACACTGCCTGGTCATGTGTCCGCTCGCAAGAACAACTAACAAAGACCTGCCCACCAACTGTAAGACCATGGGATACCCCTCGCAAACTGTTCTACACGCCGCATACAGCGATTCACATCTGTGACAAACAAACTGTTTTACACACTGCATACAGCGATTCACATCCGCGACGTGCTTTTTCTTAGATGGTCCTGTCGCGTCCACCCTCGCACTTGAAGCATACACACCGCCTGGTCATGTGCCCGGTTGCAAGAGCAACTGACAGAGACCCGGACACCAAGTCTAAGACCATGGGAAACCTCTCGGAAACTGCTTAACACACTGCATACAACGATTCACATCCACGACAAACATGCCTCTTCTTAGATAGTCCTGCCGCGTCCACCCTCGTTCTCGAAGCATACACACCGCCTGGTCATGTGGTGCCTCTGTGTGAACCGGTCAGGCACAGAGAAGGTCAGCTGCTGAGAGAGCGTCTCGACTGTTGCAGGGCCTGCATTGGTGAAGCAGGTGAGACGGTAATGAAACAGAGGCACAGGGCATATTGGTTTTTAAAGACTGCTTCCTTCATTGTGTTTTAACCTCAGTTTTAAAGGATTGTTTTAAGGATCCAATGGGATACCCCTCGCAAACTGTTTTACACGCTGCATATAGCGATTCACTTCCGCGAGAAACATGCCTCTATGAACAGTCAACGTGGCTCAGAGGTGCATGTGAACTCTACGACAGATGAACATAAATGACGCCATTTTTCCTGTGTCGTCGCATCCGAGTTGGTGGCCGTGGTTCTGCGAGTTCTCGTCATATCCAATGGTCTTAGAGTTGGTGGGCGTGGCTCCTTCCTGCGTGCGCCATGGGCGTCTTACTTGTCGGTGGCTTAGTGAATCCACGCCCCTTCCGGCGTGCTTCCATGGGTGTCTTGCCTTTCCATGGGTGTCTTGCCTTAGTGAATTATATATATAGATACAAGTATTTTAAAATAAATTCTAAAAGTAACAGGTAACTAATGTAGTCTTACTTAACTCTGTTCTTCGGGACTCATACTGGCACCAGACACCTGCCCCTTTTCTACTTACAGTGGCATGGCTGGTTGTTATCATTTTATTCTTTTCACATATTGCCATCTTCTTTAAGCATAGCACCACCTCCATTTATCCCTTCATTTTGTAATCACATTTATTACACTTATTCCTTTGTAAATCAATATGTCATATTCCAAAATGCACCATATGTTCTTATATGGCCCCCAGTAGCATTGTATATAATATTAACAATATGGCCACCTATCATCTATGTGTATGTTGTCATTAGGATTTGTACTAGACAAACCATTAAGCTATGGAAAATACCCACCCAGTGACATTGTAGTTTTCACGTCTGTGTAGACTAAACACTAGTACTGCTTCTTCTTTCAACAGACAAGGTTTTGTAATTAATAGAGGACACTTCTGGGAGTCTGGAAAATTACAGGACTGCGGCATGGTCTGCAAACAAACTGATGCAACTGTCTTCTGGTAATTATGTCATTAATCTGGGTGACCCACTCAAAATGGATTGCAGCCCTAACTGCAATGGATACATCTCTTCTATATATACATACACTTGTATGGACTAAGGCCTCTTAGGTTCCATGTTGTTGCTAATGAAGGCTTGAATCATTTTAAATGGTGATAAATGTTAGACTGACATATTCCATAAACCTTGCTTCTTCTTAAGCCTTTATAAAAATTGCTAAATAGTATACATTTGTAAGTAAAGACTTGCCAGCAACATTTCAATGCATTTACTTTTCTTTTCAGCACAGCGATTCTATTGCAGAATAAGAAGCAAAATCAGCAAGCTTTACATTAATTTCTTAAATGTCTGAAAAAACAGGTGTCCCTATAATAAATATGAGATTCTGAGTTCCATTACTCTTTACTGAATCAAGAAAGGCATCTGAAAATGAAAAAGTATTTTTTTGCAAATAGTATTATATGTCCGCTGGATGCTTAAGGAATGATCAGAATGCAATGTCGTAAGTTATTGGCATGAAACATCTTGTAAGCAGTTTGTTGTAATGGCAATTAATAGCAGGAAAGCTGAAAAACAGAGAAATATTTTGGTAACTTATCTATCCTTTCTTCTTTCATCCATCACTCTTCTGCATCTACTTTATTCATTATTAGCCGCCCCCCCCAGGCTCTGCCCGCGTAGTAGTAAAAACAGGACAGTGAGGAAGGCCCTGCCTGGCTCCCTACTTCTGACATCACTCTTTCCCCTACCCTAGGCCCACAGCCTGGTCGAGGATTAGAGCAAATAAATTGCTCCTGCAAGTGAATTCTGATTCTTAGTGCATTGAGAGAAGTGACAAAATCAACCGGAATGTTCAAGAAAATTCTAGAAAATAAAGCCTGATCTAAATCAGGTAAGTAGTTCTCTCGTTCGCTAGCTAACCGGATGTAAGATATGCCCCTAAGCTGGTGTGTGAGTGAGGAGGGCCCTGCCCTCCACCCCTCGGCCTACTGTGTCTCTCTCGGATTCGGAAATCTGTACTGCAGGCAAACTATGATACTCAGCGCAATGAGAGAGGTCGCAAAATCAACCGGAACGTTCAAGCAAATTATAGAAAAAAATCCGATCTAAATCCATTAAGTAGTTCTCTCGTGAAAAGTGGACAGACCCACAGATGTTGGATTTTATATATACAGAGATAGGGATAGTGAAGCCAGGTGGAAGGTAGGGGCCAACCATGGTTATGGCACCATTCGTTCAAATTCTCCCATGTTCGTAAACTCATTTTATTCTCTGTTATTTTGCATTAGCAGTTAACCTAAGGGGAATCAGATGAAAAACTCATGCTGATGTTAATGAATCATACAAACATCTCATCAGAGTGCAACTGGGATAGAATTCTAAGTAAGTTTCCTGGAGTTGTGAAAAGACACATAATCATGATATCACCATGCCACCCATCTATGTGATTCAGTTTTGTAGATAGTTCATGCATGAATTTATGTGGTGGCTCTGTTGCTCAGGATCTACTCTGATATCTGGAAGGTTGTTGGTTCAAATCCCATTACTGCCAGAGGGGATCTTAACTCCATTTGACCCTTGAGTGAGGTCCTTTACCTCAAAATTGCTCCAGGAGTGCTGTACAATGGCTGACCCTGTGCTCTGACCCTCAAAGGTCATGCAAAAAGACAATTGTCCTCTTGGGGAATAATAAAGTATAGCAAAACCAAAAAAACATTTTGTATAGTGGATTCAGAAAGTACTCAAACCTATTGAAGTTTTGCACTTTTGCTATGTTGGACCCTCTCAACATGAATCTTCAGTAAAGTCTGAGGTCCAGAGCACTCTGCAGCAGGTTTTTATTAAGAACAGCTCTGGACTTTGCTTTCTTCAGCTTTCCCTCACCCCTGTTTAGTCTCCAAGTCTCTGCTGCTGAAAAACAATGCCACGGCATGATGCTGCCACCACCATGCTTCACCATTGGAATGATGTTGCACGTGTAATGGGTGGTGCTTGGTTTCCTCCCAACTTGATGCAATCTTTGTTTCATCAGACCAGAGAATGCTGTTTCTCACAGTCTAAAAGTCCTTTAGGTGCCTTTTTGCAAACTCCAAGCGAATGTCTATCTGCCTTTTATACTGGTTACCCGTGTCAGTCAGAATTGAGTTTAAAGTAATACTACTGCTACTAGATTACAAAACAATAATCTGCTCCGTGCTATATTTTGGATTGGCTATCCCCCTACACTCCAAGCCATAACCTTAGATCTTCGATTGGAGGTCTGCTTGTAATTCCAAGAGCTAAACCTAAAAGAAGTGGTGAAATGGCGTTTTGCTGTTATTCACCCAAAATCTGGAATACTTTATCAATAGAAATTTGCCAGGCTAGCACTGTGGAACATTAAAAAAAAAACTGCTAAACCCCCATTATTTTAATATATATTTAGTTGTATTCCTGACTGATTATATGGGCATAGAATTATCATTTTCTTCAGGGATCCAAAATCATTACTAATCTCCACAATTCTCTGCTGTCTTTTCCAGTTCTTCTGTGGTGGCGATCTGTGCCACCACCACCTGATAAGACACCATGCAGCCCCACTACATTGATGGATTGAAGGTGGGACTCCCATCTCTATACAAGACCAGCATCATGAAATACCATGATGTGAAGCCTGAAAAACATGAGGACTGATTTAAAAACATTAATGTTAGGTAGAACGCCCAGTGGGGCCTAGGTGGTCGTTTTGGCCTTGGAACCCCTGCAGAGTTGTTTTTTTTTTTTTTTTTCTCCAGCCTAGCTGGTGTTTTTTTGTTTTGTTTTTTCTGTCCTCCCAACCATCAGATCTTACCTTTTTCTTTGTTACTTATTCTTTAATATTATTTCTTAATCTTATTTGTTTATTGTTTCATATTACTTTCTTTTTGTCGTCTTGTAAAGCACTTTGAACTACATTATTTTGTATGAAAATGTGCTACACAAATATATGTTGTTGTTGTCCTGAGGAGAGACTTCTGCCTGGCTGCTCTGTCATATAGCCCAGATTGGTGGAGTGTTGCAATGATGGCTGTCCTTGTGCAAGTTTTGCCTCATCTCCACACAGGTTCTCTGAAGCTCAAGCTGAGTGACAAATGGTTCTTGGTCACCTCCCTTACCAAGGCTCATCTCCCACAGTTGTTCACTTTGACTGGGTAGCCATCTCTAGGAAGAGTTCTTGTAGTTCCAAACCTTTCCATTTAAGAATTATGAATTGATCACTGCTCTTCGTAACCTTTAATGTTGCAGAAATCTTTTGTTAGCCTTCTCCAGATTTCTGCCTCGAGACAATCCTGTCTCTGAGTTCTGCAGGAAATTCCTTCAACCTTGTGGATTGATTTTTACTCGGACGTGAGGCCTTCTGTAGACGGGTACAGTATGTACATTTTCGATTCATGTGCAATGAATTGAATTGACCACTGTTGGATTCCAAACAAGGTGTTGAAACATCTCGACAATGATCAATAGAACAGGGAGAGCCTGAGCCAGATTTCAAATGTCATAGTCTGAACACTTGTCTAAAAGGTGATATTTAAGCTTTTAATTTTTATGAAATCTATCTATCTATCTATCTATCTATCTATCTATCTATCTATCTATCTATCTATCTATCTATCTATCTATCTGTAATACATTTTCTAAATCTTGTTTTTGCTTTGTTATTGTGTGGTTTTGAGTGTTGCTTGACATGCAGAAAAAAATAATTGAAATAATTTTAGCATAAGACTGCAACATAACAAAATGTGAAAAAAGTAAAGGGGTCTGAATACTAACAAAATGTGAAAAAAGCAAAGGGGTCTGAATACTTTCTCAATCCACTCTATAGCATTCGCTGTTTGGGAAGAACAACAGAAAATTCTGAATCACAATTCTCTTTCAGCTCAGCAAGTTGGCTTCAAATCCTGACCTGGCCACTGGCTGTGTGGAATTTTCACATTATCTCCATATTTACATTGGTTTTCTCCTGGTATTGTGGTTTCCACCAACATTCCAAGAATATGCTTGTTAGGCTGATGGCTGAATCTGTGTTGGCTCTGTATGAGTCACTTTAGATGGATGTGTTTGTCTGCATTGCACAAACATGGTGTGCCGTGCAGGGTGGTTTTGCTCCCAGAGCTGCCAGAATAGATTCGTAAAACTGAGAAAAGAATACATTTGTTTGTACTAGTATCAATTCTAGATTTATTTTAGGTGTTGAACCTTATGTTGCTAGCATAGGTGCCACCAATGAAGCCTGAAAAATGAATGTATGGATAGAGTTATAATGTAGTGCACTTTGTTGCTTACAGTCTTTTATGATGATGTGCTCTGTGAAGGGTGCTATATTATTTGATAGACTAATTGGATTATCTCTAATTTATGAAAGATAAAAGAAATGCATATTTTTAAAACTAACACAAACTTTCAATGACAACATAAAAAATCCATGCATACATCTATTACAAAAAAGTTGTGCTTCCTGAAAACGTTTTGCTGATCATGATAGACTGCTTCAAGCTAATTTCAGATTGACTGTACCATGTATAAATTTCGAGAAACATGAAAGTAACTTTTTTTTAATTTAGTGTGTTTAATCAGTTAATGAGTTAATGATGCCAACACATTGCATTAGTTCAAGTATTGATTTTATTTGAAGTCAGTATCTGATGGTTCTCATTTCAGTGTCCACCAATAGTCAGCCAACACTGATGGATTCCACTTGCCCTGTTAATGCTTTTCCATTGTGGCCTTTTTCTGGTAAAACCTTTCTCCATGTTCATCTCTGATGGCACCAAGGTTAACAGGGAAGAAGTCTAAGTGTGAATGGAGCAAATTAATCTGCAGAGACATGTTGTACGTCACGGTTTTGTATGCTTGATGATTACTGCCAACTAGATGGATTTAGCTTGATGCTCTGTAGTTGCCAAGAATTTTTTTAACAACATTCTTGAATGCCTTCCATGCGATTTCCTTTGGCCTCACTAGCAGATCTTTGATTTGTGGACATAGAAAAAATGCCTTCCTTAATTTTGAAATCAGTTATTTGTGGAAACATCTGCCTCAAATACCAAAATCCTCCACTTTTCTTGTTCATCATTTTCATTACATCTTTTTTTATCAGGCTAAGTTTTATGCTAAAAGGGGACAAAAAATCTGTGTTGAGTGGACAAGTGGTTTATGTGCCACACTTTCCTGCCCTGGAACCAAAAGCTTGCAGTGTGGCCAGTTGTTTTCAATGCATAAAACTCTTCAGCATGGACAACCCTTTGAAAAAAATGAAACAACAGTACTTGGTACATTTCCAAGCTGCATGGCCACTTCTTTTATATAACTACAGATGTTCCAGTTGCAGTTGTTATACTATATATGTATGCTTATAATATGGGAGGAAAACACAAAAATCGGCAGTTGCCTATAAAGGTGATTTCTGTGATTTCAGCGGATCATCGTTTTCCATAACTTCCTGTCCTCTGCATCTTGCTCCATTATTCCTACCACCTTCATGTTCTCTATTACCACATCCATAAACATTTTCTTAGGCCTTCCTGTTGCCTGGCAGCTCTGTCCTTAGCATCCTCATCCCAATATACCCAGCATTTCTCCTCTGCACATGTCCAAACAAATACAATCTCACCTCTCTGACTGTCTCCCAACCGTCCAACCTGAGCTGACCCTCTAATGTACTCATTTCCAATCCACAAGTCCTCCACCTTTGCCAGCTTACTCCCTGCATCCTCATCATTCCTCTCACCTCCCTCACATTCCACACACATGAATTCTGTTTTGTTTCTACTGACCTTCATTCAGGTCTCATCAACCTGCTCCTTACTCTTGCTAAAGATCACACTGTCATCTGCAAACATCATAGTCCATGGGGACTCCTGTTTAATCTCATCTGCCAATTTTTCCATCATGTTGCAAATAAGAAAGGGCTCGAGGCACCCTGTCATATGTCTTCTCTAAGTCCTGAAGGACTCCTTCTTTCCTTCTCTTTATTTATCCATCAACACCTTCAGAGCAAACATCAAAACTGTGGTGCTGTTTCCTGGCAAGAAACCTTACTGCTGCTGGCTAATCATCACCTTCCTTCTTAACATAGCTTACACTGCTCATTCCCATAACTTCATGCTGTGGCTCATCTATTTTATCCCACTGTAGGTGATTTCTGTGATTACCAGGCCAAAATTCACAAAATCCATAAAGAAGCAGACTTTTCATTGCCAAGTGTTATCAAACCCTTTGAATCTAGCTCAGAGTTGTAGGGCAAAGAAAAAAACAAATAAATACAGTAAATCTAATCACATCAACAGAGACCATGAGGTGTCTATTTTCATAAAATGCTTACCACAGCAATTCCTTCAATTTTCTTCCTTGGCTGATGTACATCACTAATGCATACTAGTAACACTTTTCAACCAGTATTCATTTAATATTATGTTGGTTCCCAGCACATACTAAAAATATAATGTATTTGTTTAATGTATTATGTGTTTTATTGTAATGTTTTGAATTAGGTTGGGCTATATTTTTAGAGAAAATCAGGTCATCGCCCCGTGAGGAGACAGTTAAGTCAGTGTGTCTAGGAGAATAGTGACATTGTGGCACAGCAGCATTTTGAACTCGGAGTCCTGAGTAAAACATGACCTCTCTCGTCTGAACTTATGTTGACTGTTCAGTAAAACTCCTGGTTATTGTCATGTGCTGTTCAACCATTTCTTTAATTCCTCACATCAAGTTACCTGTCTGCGGTGGGCTGGCACCCTGCCCGGGGTTTGTTTCCTGCCTTGCACGCTGTGTTGGCTGGGATTGGCTCCAGCAGACCCCCGTGACCCTGTGTTAGGATATAGCAGGATGGATAATGGATGGATGGAAGTTACCTGTAATGCACATTAAGCTTACTGGTCTATCTGCCCAATCATCCATTTTTCATAACTGAAAAATATTTGATATTTTCCAGTTCTTAGGAATTTTTAAGTGTGCTATACCTTTCAAAAAATATGCATCAAGGGTTTATATACTGTATGTGCTCACTAACCTGTTTAAGCACTCAAGGATAAATGCTATCTGGTCCTGGTGATTTGTTGATTTCAGCATATTTAATCTAAGCAGCACTTCTCCCCCTACAATTTCCTTTGTAGTCCTTGCTACTGTTGTGAAGTTATCCGCTTCCTCACATGTGAACATGGCAGAAAAATCTCTAATCTCCTTGACTGTTCTTTTTACCACTAAAATACTGATACTTTGAGTCATTTTTTGCCTTATCTGCAATATTCCTCCCTAACTGGCGTATAGCTTTCCTAATATCCACCTCAATGGTTGCTCTCATGCTCTGTGGGCCAGGTAACAGGGCTAAGGTCTGTTGGTGGATACTTTTAATTGGAATTCACCTATTAGTGTGCTAGTGATGCAGCAGGAAGGTGTCTGGAAGAAATGGCTGCCAGCTAAATGGAGTTATGTTGAAGGAGGCAGCATGCTCAGGTGCTCGTCCATATGTGCGGTGGTCTGGGAATCTGGGTGCAGGGTACCAAGGAAGAAGAGTGGGTTTGAATAGGATACCTATGCATGGTTTAGGTAAGGTACCTGGACACAGGTGGTGTGTCATGGCATGTAGGCATGTGCACACACATGAAAGGATTTCCTCTAATTATAGGAACTGTGGCTTGTTTAATTATTGAATATCTCAGGAGTGGCAATAAAAGATTCTAATGGTGGGGATAGATTAGGCATCTTGACAGGATTAGTTTGAAGAGCGGCGTTCAGTTAAGTTCTGTCAGTCTTCTTGGATTGCTAGAGTCTTTCTGAAGGTGTGACAGTGTTGTTAAAGGACGAGCCTTCTTATTTATTGAGAGAAGGTTGGGCTTTTGTCAGGAGAAATGTCCTCCAAAGAGCCTGTAAGTGTGCAGGTAGTCCCGAGGTAATGTATTTAGAGCTGCGATCAAAATGGCAGTTTGTTTTTATTTTGAGGAATTGGTTTTCTGGGGACTCTCTTTCCTTATTTATCTTTCAGAAGGGATGAAGGGAACATGTGTAGAGTCATAACGTCTTGCTTTTAATATTTTTATTTATTCATTTTTAGTATATAATTTTTGCTGTCTCAAAGCACAAGAACTATTAGCTGATTACTTACTTGCCATTTATCTGGGAATTTACTGGGCACTGATAAATATAAACTTCTAGCCGTGGTACCTGTCTTGCCCTACATATGCATTCATTGCCTTTCTTCTCTATTTGCATGTGTAAACATTTCTTACCTAGTGCTCCCTTACTCAAGTGCATTCCCATAAAGCCTGCTTCTCATACACTGTCATTGTTTTCAAGCTGCCTTTCTCACATCCTGTCCATTTTATACTTGCCATTCTTGAAGGCCTGCACTTCCATTTTTGTCTCATCACCACAGCCATACTGATCAACCACACCAAAGCCAAACTGGCCAGATTGCTCGGTAGGAATGGACACACAGATCTCAGTGTTTTATTACATGGATAGATTTTTTAAAATGTTTTCTACTATTTTGTTTTATCTGTGATTTTCTCTACCACCCTGGTTTACAAGAAGCACAAAGTACACAAGAAAAAGCATAACTATGTATATGCAGTAATGCTAATGTAAAGATTGCTTCTCACTCACTCGGCTAACCTTTCTCTAAATTATGTGAATTTCCCCTTGGGATTAATAAAGTATCTATCTACAGTATCTATCTAAACACCAATTGGTCAAAAGATGAACCCTGCTGGGCGGCCATCAGTTTTATATGCCGTCCGCCATCTACCTGGCCAATCTCTCAAGATGGCGACCTGGCATAACCAATTACTGACACTGTTGTAATGCCCACCTCACTTAGCCTCTGTTGCAGGTGGGTATGCTGTGTATTTCTTCTTTCAGAGTTCTTTCAGACACGTGTGCAGTTACTCCCGGCAGGCATATGTACATGCAGCCCCTCCACTCTCAGGTTCATTCCTGAGCTTCTCTGTTTCTCTCCTGGAGCTTCCATCACTTCCTCATACCTAAGATAAGTGCAGCTCTCTATAAATGATTATAAAAGAAAAGAAAAGCTTTAGTTATTTTACTTTTCACAAAGCAAATCATAATATATTGCTTTAAATTCTTATTTATGTTATTAGAAAAGTATTACTTGGGTTTTAGAAAAGCATGTGTGGACGCTGGCCCGGACACACACAGACGGACATCATATTTCACCCAACACACGCTTTATTTACAAGTCAATTATTTACAGTGCACTCCCCAGTGCCTCTTGCACTGTTCCCCCAATGTCCAGGCCTCACAATCAAAATGCCTTCCTGGCCGCCTCTAGCCCTCCCTCCAGCTCCGTCCTCTTCCACCCGACTTCTGCCAATGACTGGAGGGAGGCGGCCCCTTAAATGGGAACCCGGATGGGCTCCAGCTGCTTCCCGGCATTCTTCCGTAGCCACGCCCAGTGTGGCGGAAGTGCCGCTGCACACCGAAGCCGTCCGGGTATCCCTGTCGTCTTCCCCCCAGCACTTCCTGGTGTGGCGGAAGTGCTGGGCTCCCGGGATATTCAGGCACTAGGGCGCCGCCTGGTGGTGGCCACGGGTCCCTACAGGGCTGGGCTTCCAAGCCCGTTACCTGAGGCCCCCAACATAACCAGGGCAGATGCCCCCTCGTGGTCTGGAGGAGGCACAAGCCCTCCTCCGGTCCTCCTGGGCGTCCCGGCCGGGTACCACACGGGATATTCAGGCACTGGGGCACCGCCTGGCGGTGGCCACGGGTCCCTACAGGGCTAGGCTTCCAAGCCCGTTACCTGAGGCCCTCAACATAACCAGGGCAGATGACCCCTCGCGGTCTGGAGGAGGGACAAGCCCTCCTCTGGTCCTCCTGGGCGTCCCGGCCGGGGACCACACATGTAATAAATGATTCTGAACTGGGTGAACAGATTAGAAAACAAATGCATGAAGTAGTGGTCAGAGGTAATAATTTCGCTGACCAATGTGGCTTTGTGGATTTTTACATTTCAGCCCTGCAGCTGGCATTCCACTAAACAAGGAGTAACTGCCCATTGCTGATTTCTCGGGGTCTGCCCTGTGTGACTCTGGCTTACTAAGACCCCATGATAAGTGAAGAAAATGATCAGGATGAGTTTTATTCAGCTTTGCAGCCATTTGAAAAAAACAAAAAAAAACAAAAAAATCAGGCCATCGTTGGTAAGCCACATGCATCAGCCAGTTGAACGAGGTGAGTTGATTTAAAGTATAATTAACAGTTGACAGAAAAAGAAGGCCACTCTTATCAAAAGCAGATTTCAGATGAAATGCTATTCTTTAAATCATATGGTTTTGTTTAAATGAAGTTCACCAAGAGGATAGATACGCACTTTTGGCAATAAAAAATGTGGTGAAATGTGCCTTGTTCAATGTGTCACAATGAGATATTTTTGGTGAGGACATAATGATGCCTTGAGAAAGACTGAATTGGAATCAGATGTGCTTTCTAACTACTTATTGAAAAACAAAAATATAATTGTGGATTTGGTCTGATCAAAAAAAAAAAGAAAAAAAGAAACCCACATTGTGAAGGCATAGTATCTAAATGCTTCATCTACATCTGGCCTTTTAGTGGACTCGCTGCCCTGAAAACCACTTTCATGAAAGGTAATTTGACACCACTCTTGTCCCCACATTTGATATAATGCTTCAGACTTAACTTCTTTCCAGTTACTCCTGATAGCTGAAACTTTGCAAATGGTTACACTTCGCCATAAGCCTGCCAAAGTCGAAGGGCTTACTTATAATGGAGCAAGAGAGTCTGTAACAAGTTAACCTTCAAGTTAACCCTGTCAGCTTTCACCTGCCATCAATAAAGTTATATCCTTTTGGGAGTGTTGCCTGAAGGGCTCTCATCAGCACTGCAAACATTGACCGATGATCTCAACCAACATCTGCAAAAGGAGTGGCAGGCAAACAAGCAGTATGGCAAATGCTATTAGTGGAGGCATCAGACTTGTGGGGAAAGGCAAATCTACCATCATTTCTGAAATAATTGGTTGTCATAGTTGCAAGGGCCTCTAATATGTAACAATACACTTTAACTTCATTTAATTTTCAAAAAGCAAAATATTACAACATAATATATACAACAATATATCAATCCACAAAAACAGACAAAATAAAAAATGAATTTTAAGTGAAAGAAAGAAAGAAAGAAAGAAAGACAGAAAAAAAGAAATTAGCTAAAACACCTTCTAACTTTTTTATGTATAATATAACACATAACAGCATTAGAGAATTAATCACATGCCTGACTTGCTTACTCTAAAATTATATTAAGGAAATTTTGTCATGTTTTAAAAAAGTTTCTGGGAAGTTTAAAGAGAATTAGATTTTTTTGAAATTGAGATAATACAGAATGTCTCCTACCCACTGAGTTATAAAAGGTGAGCTGGGATTCTTCCAATTAAGCAAAATAGGTTTATGCTTATTGCTTATGTCACCTTATTCTGTCGGAGGGGTTTGCGTGTCCCAATGATCCTAGGAGCTCTGTTGTACGGGGCTTTATGCCCCTGGTAGGGTCACCAAAAGCAAACTGATCCTAGGTGAGGGATGAGACAAACAGCGGCTCAACCAAACCTCCTATGAAGAACAAAAACCTTGGACGACGTTTTCCCTCGCCCAGACGCGGGTCACGGGGGCCCTTTTCTGGAGCCAGGACTGGAGTTGGGGCTCGATGGCAAGTGCCTGGTGGCCAGGCCTGCACCCATGGGGCTCAGGCGGGTACAGTCCTAAGAGGCAACATGGGTCCCCTTTCCCATGGGCTCACCATCTGTAGGAGGGGCCAAGAAGGTTGGGTGCAGTGTGAGTTGGGTGGTGGCCGAAGGCGGGGACCTTGGTGGACCGATCCTCGGCTACAGAAGCTGGCTCTTGGGACGTGGAATGTCACCTCTCTGAAGGGGAAGGAGCCTGAGCTAGTGCATGAGGTCAAGAGGTTCCAGCTAGATATAATCGGACTCACCTTGACGCACAGCTTGGACTCTGGAACCAATCTCCTTGAGAGGGGCTGGACTCTCTACCACTCTGGAGTTGCCCCCAGTGAGAGGCGCCGAGCGTGTGTGAGTATACTTATTGCCCCCCGACTTGCAGCCTGTTCACTGGGGTTTACCCTGGTGGACGAGAGGGTAGCCTCCCTCCTCCTTCGGGTGGGGGGACGGGTCCTAACTGTTGTTTGTGCATTTGTGCCGAATGACAGTTTAGAGTACCCACCCTTTTTGGAGTCCCTGGAGGGGGTGCTAGAGGGCATACCTTCTGGGGACTCCCTCGTACTGCTGGGAGACTTCAATGCTCACGTGGGCAATGACAGTGAGACCTGGAAGGGCATGATTGGGAGGAATGGCACCCCCAATCTGAACCTGAGCGGTGTGTTGTTATTGGACTTCTGTGCTCGCCACGGATTGTCCATAACAAACACCATGTTCAAGCATAGGGGTGTTCATATGTGCACTTGGCACCAGGACACCCTAATCCTCAGCCTGATGATCGACTTTGTGGTCATGTCGTCAGACTTGCGGCCACATGTCTTGGACACTCGGGTGAAGAGAGGGGTGGAGCTGTCAACTGATCACCACCTGGTGGTGAGTTTGCTTCAATGGTGGAGGAGGATGCCGGTCAGGCCTGGTAGGCCCAAACATGTTGTGAAGGTCAGCTGGGAACGTCTGGCAGAGTCCCCTGTCAGAAATAGCTTCTAAACACACCTCAGGCAGAACTTCGACCACGTCCCGAGGGAGGTTGGGGACATTGACTCCGAATGGGCCATGTTCCGTGCCTCTATTGTTGAGGCGGCTGACCGGAGCTGTGGCCATAAGGTGGTCGGTGCCTGTCGTGGCGGCAATCCCCGAACCCGTTGGTGGACACCAGTGGTGAGGGATGCCGTCAAGCTGAAAAAGGAGTCCTACCAGACCTTTTTGTCCTGTGGGACTCTGGAGGCAGCTAATAGGTACCAGCAGGCCAAGCGGAATGCGGCTTCGGTGGTTGCTGAGGCAAAAACTCCGGCATGGGAGGAGTTTGGAGAGGCCATGGAGAACGACTTTCGGACGGCTTCAAGAAGATTCTAGTCCACCGTCCGGCGTCTCAGGAGGGGGAAGCAGTGCAGTGTCAACACTGTATATGGTGGGGATGGTGCGCTGCTGACCTCGACTCGGCGCGTTAATGGGTCGGTAGGGGGAGTACTTCGAAGACCTCCTCAATCCCACTAACATGCCTTCCAATGAGGAAGCAGAGCCTGGGGACTTGGAGGTGGGCTCCCCCATCTCTGGGACTGAGGTCACCGAGGTGGTTAAAAAACTCCTTGGTGGCAGAGCCCCGGGGGTGGATGAGATACGCCGGGAGTTCCTCAAGGCTCTGGATGTTGTAGGACGGTCTTGGTTGACACGTCTCTGCAACATCGCATGGACATCGGGGATAGTGCCTCTGGATTGGCAGATCGGGGTGGTGGTCCCCCTCTTTAAGAAAGGGGACCAGGGGGTGTGTTCCAACTACAGAGGGATCAGACTCCTCAGCCTCCCTGGAAAAGTCTATTCGGGGGTTCTGGAGAGGACGGTCCGTCAGATAGTCGAACCTCTGATACAGGAGGAACAGTGTGGTTTTCGTCCTGGTCGCGGAACAGTGGACCAGCTCTACACCCTTAGCAGGGTCCTGGAGGGTGCATGGGAGTTTGCCCAACCAGTCTACATGTGTTTTTTGGACTTGGAAAAGGCGTTCAACCGTGATGTCCCTTGGGGAATCCTGTGGAGGTTGCTCAGGGAGTATGGGGTACCGGACCCCCGATAAGGGCTGTTCAGTCCCTGTACAACCGGTGTCAGAGTTTTGTCCAGTGAGAGTTGGACTCCGCCAGGGCTGCCCTTTGTTACTGATTCTGTTCATAACTTTTATGGAGAGAATTTCTAGGCACAGCCAGGGTGTTGAGGGGGTCCGGTTTGGTGGACTCAGGATTGGGTCACTGCTTTTTGCAGATGATGTTGTCCTGTTTGCTTCATCAGGCCATGATCTTCAGCTCTCTCTGGATCGGTTCGCAGCTGAGTGTGAAGCAGCTGGGATGGGAATCAGCACCTCCAAATCCGAGACCATGGTCCTCAGCTGGAAAAGGGTGGAGTGCCCTCTCAGGGTTGGGAGCGAGATCCTGCCCCAAGTGGATTAGTTCAAGTATCTCAGGGTCTTGAGGGAAGAATGGAACGTGAGATCGACAGGCGGATCGGTGCGGCATCCTCAGTGATACGGGTTCTGCTTATCCGAGATCAGGTAGCGGGGGCAGAAGCTTGAGCAGAGATGCCCAGACTTCCCTCTCCTCGGCCACTTCTTCTAGCTCTTCCGGGGGAATCCAGAGGCATTCCTAGGCCAGCCAGGAGACATAGTCCCTCCAGCGTGTCCTGGGTCTTCCCTGGGGCCTCTTCCCGGTTGGACGTGCCTGGAACACCTCACCAGAGAGGCGTCCAGGAGGCAACCTGATCAGATGCCCGAGCCACCTCATCTGACTCCTCTCGATGCGGAGGAGCAGCGGCTCTACTCTGAGCCCCTCCCAGATGACTGAGCTTCTCATCCTGTCTTTAAGGGGAAGCCCAGACACCCTGCGGAGGAAACTCATTTCAGCCGCTTATATTCGCAATCTCGTTCTTTCGGTCACTACCCATAGCTCATGACCATAGGTGAGGGTAGGAACATAGATCAACTGGTAAATTGAGAGCTTTACCTTACGGCTCAGCTCATTTTTCACCACGACAGACCGATGCAGTGCCTGTATCACTGTGGACGCCGCACCGATCCGCCTGTCGATCTTGCGCTCCATTCTTCCCTCACTCGTGAACAAGACCCCGAGATACTTGAACTCCTCCACTTGGGGCAGGATCTCGCCACCAACCCTGAGAGGGCACTCCACCCTTTTCCGACTGAGGACCATGGTCTCAGATTTGAAGGTGCTGATTCCCATCCCAGCCGCTTCACACTCAGCTGTGAATCGATTCAGAGAGAGCTGAAGATCACGGCCTGATGAAGCAAATAGGACAACATCATCTGCAAAAAGCAGTGACCCAATCCTGAGTCCACCAAACCGGACCCCCTCAACACCCAGGCTGTGCCTAGAAATTCTGTCCATAAAAGTTATGAACAGTTGCATTTTCAGTCATGATTTATTTGTTTCAAACATAAACTCTTTTTTATGGGTATTTCTGTTGTTTTGTTTTCTATTTACCATTTGAGAAAAAGTGTTCTGAGATTTTTTTAAATAAGGATGACAGAAGTTTTGAGATAAGGTAGTTGTACTCAGTAAGGCAGGAGTCGGAGAGCAGCACTGTGTAAGTAAGCATTTCACTATAGTTTTGAATGTGACAATAATATCCTTATAAAACTATAAGTAAAGACTTTGCCACAATTCCTGATTTGTACTTTAATTTTGGAATGGTTTTCCAGTAATTATTAATTACGAGATTATAAACTTACATTTGTAGGTAAGAAATGACAACCTATTAATAAAATGCCATGGCTGTAGAGCTATGACTTACACCACTCGGTTATCGTATATTAGAGTAAGAATGGAATAACATTCTGCAATGTTTATGTTATATAGTGACATCAATTTTATTTGACAATCTGTGGAAAAAAATCTTAGCTTGTAATGGCTGGTTTCCTGAGCAGCTGTAAACTGAGAAGAGTCTGTTTGAATTCAAGCTATTAAAGTGAGGTGTGTTTCCAAAAACATTTGGAGAATGCCTGGCTTATTTATTTTTACACTAATTGGGCAGTGTGGGGGTACAGTGGACAGTGCTGTCACATCCTGGGTTTGAGTCCCCCATCTGTTGTGTGGGGTTTGTATATGTTCCTGCCATGTGTCTGTGAGTTTCACTCCAGGTGCTCGGGCCTTCTTTAAGATAACTGGCCATTTGTAAAATGACCCTGAAATGAAGTGGCACCCTGTCCAGGCTGTCTCCAGCCTTGTGTCCGGATCTGTCAGAATAGGCTCTGGCACCCCACAACCATGAATTGGACTTGGCAGGTTTCAGTTTGTATTCAATTGTTTCTCATTTTACTAATTTTGTTTTATGTATGTGTTGTCATAAGAATGAGACATAAACAGATAAAGGTTTGGGGCAGCCACCCGTATAATATGGTATCCTGGCTGCAAAGTCGTTTTTATCAAATACACAGCACTAATGTGCATCCAACTGAGTCATACCGAGACTGAGGGAAAAGGGAAAAGGGCAGGCTTTTAAAGGGGAAGACAGGAAGTGAGGTCATAAGGATCGGACACGTACTCTTCATTCATTGGATCGAGCCCGGACGTGACATCAGAGGGGCCAGAGCTGGTAAGGTCTACTTCCATTGGCTCAGTCCCGGAAGTGATGTCAAGAGATCCAGGTGGAATCTCCCGGGAATGGTCTACAGGAAAGGGAGAAAAAGAGTCAGTGCACTCTGCCACATCCCAGCATGCCTCAGAACTGCCTTCACTCAAGCCCTTTAGCTGCCTCCCATGCGCACGTGTGTGACAGTATGCATCAAAAATATCTTTTGAAGAAAGCCCACAAAAGTGTTCATTGGCACAGATTCTTGATCAGGCAGCCTCGAATTACAGTGAAAAATTGTCAGTGTACAAGTGTAATTAATGTATATGTGAATTGTCTTCCATTTACATGGTTCAAATATGGGAATTACTATTTACTTTCACACTGCATACAAAGAAATACGGATTTTTATGTAACACGTTAAAATAAAACTTACAGCATAAACGTTCCCAAAAATTTAATGAGGTACATTGTATCTAAGAAAAAAGATATGACCACTTAAAAAAGATATGACTAGTTATTTGTACTTTTTAAATAACATTTCAAAAATTGCTTGCTGACCTCTTTTTTTAATTTAATGAGAAATTTTATTATGGACTTTTTTGGAAGTTGTAGCAATTCAAAATGATTCTTAAACAATCTGTACATTGATTGATCTCTTTCTTAATTTTAATTCTTTATGTTTTATAAAGAAGTTTTTAATTTGATCAGTATTCATTACATTTCCTTCATGGGAAAAGACTTGTAAATCAGAATTGTTTTTCTCATTTGAATGCCTAACTTTGCCAGAGCCATTATTTAATTTAATATCATTGTCTGTTGTTGAATGGTTAACTGGCTCCTGATGGTACAGACATTATTAGCCTTTGCATTTGTCTCTTTTAAATGAATTTTTGAATTGATTTTACAAGTGAGTTCTGCTCTGTTTCCTATTATCTGTTTGTATTGTTTGTTGGCGCTGAAACAGTAAGTATTGTTAGTTAGGAAGTTCAGATTGTGAGTGGGCCCTGTGATGTGTAAGCACCCCATCAAGGACTGGCTCCTGCCTTATGCCCAGTGCCGCTTCGATAGGCTCTGGATTGAACTGTTTTGATATGTTAGTTTGTATAATACAGTATTTGTGGCGAATGCCTTGAGCCCAGTGACTGCTGGGAGAGGCTCCAGCTGCCCTCAGAATCCTGTCCTGGTTAAGTGAGTTAAGAAAGTGGTTGGATGGATTTAAAGTTAAAAAAGTAGGATTTGTGTATCTGATCTGGATTAAAATTCCATGTAAGAGGTGGTATTTACTGAACACCTGTGATGAATACTTTTTTGGAGAACTAATTTGGCCACTTATTCCTGAGCTCTAAAGTTATTTTGAGTAGTCACAATTTTATATTGTTATTTTGAGTATTGTTCATGCCATCATTTTGTTTACCTGTGGCCATTTTAGACCATTTCTGTTGTTGGCAATGGCTCAGCGGTAAACACCTATTTAAGATGGCCCTGCACGATGCTCTACTGTATGTTCGAGTTTCTGGATTAACAACCTACTAATGTCGCAGGGTCAGTTGCAGTATACCAGAGATAGACGACTGCAGATCAAGACCAGGCTACTTAGTATGACACAAAGAGGAGATGATCGTCAGGTCTAGGTGTTGCTGTAGTGAACAACAGAACAAGATTAATAGCCCACTTAACTAATTCACAGCTAGTCTTGCTTTGGTTTCGTGTTTCTCCTCAGTTTGCTCTGCTGGCTGTCTGATTGCCTGTTAACAGCGGCACACTAGCATGTCTTACCCTCTCTCGGTTAACGACTTTCAGGTACACATTCCTCTCAATTTAAAGGAACAGAGCACAGGGAAAAAATACAACCCCATGTAAGTTTATTAACAAAATAATTGCAGTAAAGGCTACATTAGATTGAAATGAGCGTCACTATTGTTGTTGTAAAAGTCATTCACTCTGAGTGTCTGAAAAGGCCCTGAAATCTCCATATGGAAAGCAATGATGACAAAAGGTAAACTGAGTACAATCAAATCTGAAGTATAATTGTCTCTCAGACTGAAACTGATATACGGATCCACCATAAGGGCAACCTGGATGTGTGTCCTGGGGCCCTGGTCATCAAGGCTTATGTGAGAGAAAGGTAATGTGAGCATTTTTCTGTTTTCAGAAGTAGCTTGTGCTCTTCCATGCAACACACATTCATGATTACTTGTACATTATATTGCCACCCCTTCACTTAAAGTAGGAGTGACTGTGTGCTCAAATCTGCAAGACAGACCACTTCTGGTTCATTATATTTTCATATCCAATGTTCATAAGTGCATAAATATGTGTGTGACACCCTGGGGCCTGTGAGGGCCTTAATCTGGTTTTATTGTGACCCATTTCCCAGTTATGTAGATTATATTGAAGAGCTGGTGCTTATCATTCATTATACACCAAGCTTTTCCTAATAACTGGACTAATCCAACAGTCACCAGACTACGTGTAGGTGAGACAACATTCGTAAAGAATGTCTCATCACAGTGCAAGCTTTAAAGTAAAGCACAAGCTCTGTATAATACATATTATGGCAGATCTCATATCAGATCTGGAGAACACTTGCAAAGACACCTCCATGGCACTCTGGAATACAGCATTTTTCAAAACACATGCTTAGCGATTTCTTAATTAGGGACACTGATGCTGCATCATTTTACTGACAATTACCGTTTATATTTGCGTTTAAGTTCTCCCGCGTATAAGTTGGGGCTTGATTTTACCATATAACTTCTGGTATTTTATAGTGTCGAATACGGAAAACTCACGTTATTGGTCCAAGACATTATGATATGCCAACGTCCACCTGAGAGAGTAACCACAGGGCACACTGCCTTTTTTCTATGTGGGTGTGGCAATGCACTGTATCAGCATGTGCTCCTAACGCCTCTCTCTCTCTCTCCTGCTCTATTGTGCCCATGTGACCACACAGTAATACCCAAACTATTTCCGAAACGACGTTTGCACTGTTTTGTGTTTTTATTTCTCACTCCCTCATACACCTTTATCATAAGAGCATCCCTTATCTATGATGTGTCTGAGAAACTGGCGTGAGATTGGAGGAGGCAAGAAGATGTAAAAAAATATATATTAATTGTCACATTTTTGAATCAGCGTACTGTATAAGTCGGGGTCTGATTTTTTGATCGATTTTTCGAGTTTCAAGACCCGACTTATACGCGAGTAAATACGGTAATGGTTAAATGTATATTGGTCTGTCATTTTTTTCTTTAATTTACACAATATTTCCATGGGCATTTGATTCAGCATTATACTATATTTCAGTCCAAATATAAATATAAAATATCGTTTCCACATTTTTCATGGTATATTTATACTTTTTCATGTCCATGACAGTCTGTCTGATGCATGCTAAATTTATTCTGCAGCATTACTCACCGTTCTAAGTCTGATAGACCTGCTCATGAGGTGGTCTAAGTTAGTACACAACTTTGCTGCTTTTCTCATGCTCCATTCAGCACACTGCAAGTACACTTAATCTAAGCCTTGGTCTGCTGTTAGTCCGCAGCTATAGGTCACACTGGAAAAGCGCTAAACCCCAACATTAGTGTTATTATTGTAAATACGTAATAAGACCAGATCAGCACAAGATCAAACCCAGTGTGACTAGAAGTTTCTAGAAGTTTTTTTCTGGCATTAAAACTGAATGAATATTTTACAATGTATACATCTGTTTTTTTATTAGTTTTGATACACAAGTATTCTAAATTGAATGTTTGAGTTTTGGTTTAATGACGATTTGAAAAAAAATGATAGTTTTAGCATTGTGCTACAGCATTATCTTTGTTTTCTATGGGTGCCGCCATATTTTAGAAAAATGGCTGTTTTCATGCCAATTTTAACTGTAATTTCCCAAAATGCAAGACACATGTTACGCCATTGAAGCAATTTTATAAAAGCATACACATTTCCATGGTATGTGAGATTATGGATCACTCCATTGCTGCATGCAAAGTAAAATCTTTTGAATATTGCCTTCCTGGATTACGAAATCTAGCTCTGGTTTTTGGTCTTCAAGTTTTGGTTAATATTTTTATTTTTGACAACTGGTCGGTTTGACTTCCATCTCCCAGTCATTTTCATTCATTTTAGATATAGATGTAAATGTAGATTTGCTTCATTTGTCCCCAAGGGGAAATTTAAAACTTTAGAGAAGCTTGAGAGAGAGAGAGAGAGAAATATATAATTTTACACTGTCACTTTTCAAGTAATTTAGAAATGTCATTGATTACTGTATTGGGCCTTTTTAAGACCCATTTTTTCTGGTAATAAACCAAAAATCAAAGTTGAAGCTAAATTAAATTTCTGTAAAGTTAATAAACAGCAACACAACAATCATGCAGGGATTTCTTTTGATTCATTCACAGATTTGGATAAGTACAGGTTATTGTCGGTGTCACAAGAATGGACAGAAGACATAAAAAAGGTTTGGGGCTGCCACCTGTATACAGTATTATGCCCTGGCTGCAAAAGGGTTCATTTTTGTTGAGCTGTGTCTAGTTCAATGTCCAAAACAGAATTGATGACATGTGGCAAAGATGGTGGCTTTAAAGGTCTGGAGTGGAAGTGACCTCATCAGGGCAGGAAGTGACATCATCATGGACACTGGAAGTGGTGTCATCAGGGCAGGAAGTGATGTCATCACAAGCACCGGAACCCTATGGAATTTCCTATGAATGGTCTGCAGAGGACTGAGAGAAAAAGTCAGTGCACCTCACCACCCCCTCGTAAGACATGGAATTGTCACTATTCGGACCCTTTAGCTGCCTCCCATGCGCATGTGTGTAACACCAGCAATTTCTTAACATGTTTGCTCCAGGGACCTCAGATGCTGAGATTTGTGGGGGATACAATGGGCACAATGGGAGTACGTGCTAAGAACACAGCTGACAAAATGGTGTCATGCAAGAAAAGCAACATGACATTGGATGAAGGTACAAAAAAAATCCTGTATCACTGTAAACCACATTCTAGCAAGAAATCAATGTAGGAATGGAATTCTTTGACCCCAAAAACATATAAAAGCATACAAAAAAGGAGCTAAAATGAACAATGGTTATCAATCCTCACACTTACTAATCTTGGTTAACACAATGCCATTGGTCATGCATGACATACCTCACAACCATGCAGTACCATAAGTACCAGATACATGAAATAATAAAGCTAATGAAATTGAAAAATTGAAAAGTACAAAGTGGTGGCACCCAAGAAAAAACAATTACCGAAAATGGTGATGCAAAAATGTCACTGAAATAATAATAACACTTTTAAAAACAAAGATGAAATATTGTCCTTAAACATGAACAGAACAAAATTAGAATGTCATTAATGCAAGGAAGGACTTAATTTTATCAATTAGCTGAATAGCTCAGCATTCAGTTATATAGGGTATCTTTTAATTTTATTTATTTTCTTACTCACACAGTCATCTCAGTGATCTTTTATGTCACCTTCCTGTGTGTCACACTTTCCTGGTTAGTAAAAACTGACATCTTCATTGTGTACAAAGAAGCTGTGAAAGCATCAGCTACCCAATGTCAGATGCTGCTCTGCTTTGTTCTTATTTGTCAGAAAGACAAGTCTTTGATTAGCCACATGCAGTTAGGAACAGATCATATGATTAATTTGGGAAAAGCATTGCATGAGTGGAACAGGATGATAAATTGAAAATAAAAGATGGTGTACATTTTACTTCTAGTGCTTGCAGGAATAATGAAAAAAGTTTAATTAACACACAACTGAATTGAACCAGAGTTCTTTTCATAAACCCACATAAAAGTACTCCTTTGTTACTGAGAAGCATTTTTCCTTTGCCTGTTTGACAGCATAATGTGCCTCACACATTACTTTTTAATGGAACTGTCACTTGTCATCGCATTATTAAAACAGTTACACTTATAAATTTATGAACTGCCTGTATGGTAACACTGGGACATTTGGGCTACTACCACTGCGCCACAGCTCAGGAATCAGGGTAAGCTGCCCTATCACTATCTGTACATTTTTCTGTGTATGTTCTGACATGCGTATGTGAATAGGAGATATCCTCAAGGATCTGGGCATGGAAGCAATACCACCACTGGGACGATAGGGGGCATTCTTGTTGTTGAAACATCTCTTTTAAAACAGGGACATCAGCAAATCACCTCACTTCTTGCTTTCCGACATTAAGCCCTGCCCCTTCTGAAAACCAGCACCTTAAAACCATCTGGAATCAGAAGTAGGCAGTCAGTCTTAGACTCCACAGTGACTGAGTTGGTACATTCAGGAGATCAGCTTTCTTTTCGGTTTATAGCACCGGCTTGTGCTCTTTATTTTCCTCTTTTGCCTTTTACCAGCTGCTGGCATTAAGCAGGGGCCTACTGGTTCCCCAGCTCTTTGACTCTTGTACCATTTACTTACAGTTCATATACGTTTTCTCTCAGTACACCATAGGTAATGGATCAATGGATGATTAGTCTGCTTCAGCTGGTTGGTTTCCCAGTCTTCTCAAATGCACCTTACACAGTTCATCCTAACAAACATCTGTAACCAGAAGTGTGCATCTTGAATGTGCTTTTGGGCACATTCATTGATATTTACAATGCTTTGTTAACTATGTAAGTTACTGTATATTAAATCTCATTTAGTGAAGTTTACACAAATAAAATAGCAATATAAACATAAAACATTACAACTACAGTAACCTTCATTCCAGAACAGCCCCAAACAATACATTTACCCAGAAGACTTTTTAAAGGATTCATTAAAAATTAGCGCTGTTAGTGCTAAGCTGCTCATTAACATATACTCTTGTGATTTATTGTGATGTCCCATGTGCCCATATCCTTGCCATCTTCCTGTTCCTAGGACATCAGTAGTCATGAAACAGAGATGGACTTGTGCAATGAGGGCACAAAAAAAAACAAGGTGCTGCAAAAGTAAATAAAGAAAGAGAGAGAGGGGGGTTGGAAACATGTGCTGATTAGGCGTGTGGCAGCAAACACCACATGACGAACTACCTGGAATGACACATAAATAAAGTGCTCTTCAATAAATAAATAATCTAATAAAACCAGTGTTCAAGGTCTGAAAGTCATGAGAGAGAAAGGAGAACCAGAGAAGTATGTGAGGCGATTGTCCAGGATATGTACAGTATGAGCAAGTGAGGACTTGAGTTAAAAGCCGTGTTGGATTAACAGACAAGATATCAGTCAGAGTAGGTCTGAACCAGGGATCATCTTTGTCCTTAACTATTTGATCTGGTTATGGATGTGTTGACTTGTGGGATAAAAGCCCAATCCCCCTGGTGTAGTCTTTTTGCCGAAGACATTTTTTTTTGTGAAATACCAGAAAAGAAGGAATGGAGAGGAACCTGAAAGAATGGAGAAGGGCTTTCGAAAATATAAGGTTAAAGATAAATAGGAAGAAGACAGAATGATGATCAGGATTCAGACGTTGGCCTGCTTGAAAAGCTATTGAAAATAGTCAAGTCAAGTCAAGTTGGGGAGCATGCACTGGTACAGTGCATTGCCGCACCCATTCCACGACCAAACAACTCGGGATCCCGGTTGGCAACCCCCCAGTGAATATGTTTAAATATCTAGGAATACATGCAGAGATAACCCACAGAGTGCAGTATGGATGGAACAATTGCAAGAAGGTATTGTTTGTTCGAAGAATTAAGGCGAAGGTTAAAGTTTTTAAGACAGTGGTAAGACCAGCAATGATGTATGGAGCTGAGACATGGGGCAGTAAAGAGAACACAGGAGAAAACAACATTTGATGTGGCAGGAATGGAAATGTTTAAATTGATCTGTGGAGTTGCAAAAAGGACAGAATAAGAAATCAGAGAGTCAAAGGTACAGCAAAAACGAGAGAGATACCTAAGAAAGTACAGGAAAGTAGGCTGAAGTGATATGGACATGTGATGAGGAAAAACACTGAATATATGGGCAAAAGAATGATGGGAAAAGAAGTATAGGAGAAGAGAAAGCAAGGGAGGGCAAAGCAGATTTGATCTGGGGGAAAAGATCTTGACTGGCGAGGAGGTGCAGTACTGGGCCATTTGAAGAAGGTTAATCAGGCACATCAACCCAACATAGAAGTGGGAAAAGATGAAGAGGAAGAATTGTGCGAGATAAAATCAGTCCATAAAAAATAAATAGACTTGAAACAATGTTATAATCAAAAATAAAAACAAAAATCGTTGTCCTTCTCTGCTATTTTTCCTCCAAGTGCAGTGCATCTCTCTTTCTTGCCTTCCCCTCTAACGCATCAGGTCTCCTCGGTGTGGCTGAATTACCATCAAGCATGGTCATCCCTGCATTGGCTTTTATACCAGCCACATTAGCCAATCAATGCTAGGATGCCCAAAGCCTGGTTCCATCATTCCACCATCATACATACTGTACATAGGCATATGTAGAATGATCCCTGAATCCAACAGTCACTCTCGCTCCTCCAAATGCTAAACAAGGGTGACCCAATCACCTTACGTTCCATCCACTGGCTCACACTCTTGATCGTAATCTTGGTTCTCTTAGAACTCTCAGCCTTGGTTTTCTCCCACACTATCTTTCTTTTTCTTTCTTTGTTAAACCTTTATGTTCTTGATCCTTACAATGCTCTTTCAATGGGATAAGGCTGAGATGATCCCATTTGCACATTAACTAACAATCAGCCAGTTCCTCTATTAAATACTCCAGGACCGCACAGTTTTCCTTCAGCATGTGTGCACACCCACAAATCCTGAGCCACATTGTTTTTATTTAAAAATCTTGCACCGGCATGGACCACTAATGCGCTGCACCACAATGATCCTTTGCCTCTTTAAATTCCACCACCAGCTTTATGTGCATATAGCAATAAAGTCGATTTTTTCTTCATAATTTATTCCAGTTTATTTAGACTTCATTGTTTGTCTAATTCTCTTACCTCAATCATGTAGTCACACATTTCATAGTTGACTCTTCATTCAAATACTTGGTCATTTTTGAGCATGTTTCATTTTAATTGTCAAGAGTGCTTTCTGGAAGCCTACGAAAAAACTCGTAAATCCGTCCCACCTTAAATCGCTTCTTAAAATCGTTCACAGCTCTCCACCAGTTAGTAAAATACATGTGCTTGTAATATTGTGAGCATACAACTGGATGCCTCAACTTGTGGATTATGCAATTTGAGTAACATGAGATTTTTTTTTCATGGACACTTTTGTTGTCGTCCCTTGTTAGTCACAATGGATGCCTATTCTATTTGAAGCTTTGTTATCTCTGTTCTGCACTACAACATCAGATTAAAACTTTTTCTTGGTCATCATAACAAACTATATGAGGTAAGTAACATATACTGTATGAATATATCATTTTTGGTTGAAGTATTATTAAAATGTATCAATCATATATATATATATATATATACATTTCTTGAACTCACTTATTCTAATAAAAGTGTCTCAGAATGCAGGAGGTTACGCTAGCAGAATCAGACGCAGTCCAGAAGTCCTTCTCATCCTAAGAGTAATATCTAGACCTGTGGTTTCCAGTCCCAGTCGGGGAGGAATTCTGTGGCTGCAGGTTTTGGCCCTAACCAGTTTCTGAATCACTAAGCCTTTTTTCTCTCTCATTGATCACATTTTTTAATTAGTTCACAAGGCCTTCTTAATGTATGGGCACTGGCCAGGGGGCCCCAGGAGCATAGGGGTTCACAATGTTTCTGATGCCTATGTATGTTTCTGTTTAGCTATCAAAACAGGGGCCCTAGCAGACTACTTTGATGATGTTGTTAAGAAGGCCCTGAAGTTGCATCACTAATTAATTAATTCTCTTATTCATAAGAAATTCAGAAATAATTGTATTTTGCCATAGTCTGTATGTTAACTTTCTTTTATCATGTTACTATTAACTCACCTTTTTCTATGAAGTTTGCTCTTGCAACTGTTTCCAAAAAATATGCCAATTAACAATGAATGAAGAAAACACAACGATAAATGAAATAGAATTATGAAAGGCTTCACACCACAAATTGTAGAAGTGTGTTTAATATATTTTTTTGGAATTTAGAAAGTATTTATGTATATTATATCTCTCTATTATATAAAAAAAATCCAAGGGTGAGACGTGACTTTTTCAGAGAGATACTTTCACGTCGAACAAGACGAGATTTTGTGCCAAGAGATTTAACCATGCCCATGGCTGGAAATAAAAGACAAAGAGTAGATGACAAAGTAGAATGTCGTAAAGAATTCAAAAATGTTGGCGCAATACACATGCAGAGCAGGTTAGAGATAATGAAAGTATGAAAATTCGAAAGTCTCAAAAAAATGATAGCAAAGATCGCATTAGCACAAACAAATGGAAATTATTACTTGGTGAAATAATGGAACAGCGAAAAGAGATTGAATATGTTGTTCAGGTTTAAACTTTAAGTCAAAAACTTGTAGATCGTCTAATTCGTGTTGCCATCAAGTTGTGTTTCTTCCCAATGAAGAGGCGTATCTGCGAGAATTAAAAGATTTGTTGTTTGATGGAAGTGAAATCTACATACACGTAGCTCAGGCCGGGGGTGTTGGTGAGCGAAGCGAGCAGACGCCAAAGCCTCCTACTTGTAAATATTTTAGTCTGAATTCTTAAGATTTCCATCATCATTGTCAGAAATTTCAATCTGCTTTTCCAGGTGTTCTGGTTATTTAAGCCGTTATTCACTAATGGGCAGGCTAGAGGGTCAGACCCTGAAGCATCCTGCAGACCATCAGCATTAATTTGGCCCTGTGTCTACTCCACTTTCATTGATTGTCATTGTTAGGATACAAATAAGGAAGTAGGCGCCACAGGAAGAATATAAATTAATAGGAAAAAATGATGAAAGAGAGTTAAGAAGTATGGCAAAACACAGAGTTTTCTAAATGTCTCATGAATGTAAATCTCACACTACACCTAATTTTTAAAAAGAAGAGTAAGACAAATAAAAGGACAGACTAACTGACCAATGAGATAAAATGACCCACTGATCATGATACAAAAACCCTGCATTTGTGACTGGGTCTGGGAACCACTAATCTAGAATTTCTTCTTTCTTGCCTGAAATATGTTGCCATAGCTGTTCTTGTGGAACTTTTGTGTATTTATTGGCTCTGTCTTGTTTTCATTAACAGGTTATTCCAAAAGAATGTCTCTATTTTAAATGAGCTTAACTCTATCGGTTTTTAACATGCAAATATGTGTTTTACACGTAGCCCTGGAAAACTGTCTGAGTTTTGTCTGTTAAATGGATGGGAAAGTGTTTCTTGTTTCTCCATCTAGGGAGCATACTGAATGAAAACAGGGATTTTTTTTTTAATAACCAGTTCGATGCCAAAGGGCATGTACAGCTGCCCTAACCCTGACACAGAAAGGCAGGACACAGGTTAAGCGCACAACACCTGGTTTATTTATACAGTGCACAAATCACCGACACAATCCCTTCATCAACTCCTTCAATCCTTCAGACAGGCTTTGTCCTCTTCCTACCGACTCATGCCCTCGACTCCTGGCGACTGGCCCCACTTTATAGAAAACCCGGAAGGGCTCCAGGTGCCCAACGAGCTTCTTCCGGTAGCACTTACAGGTGTGGCAGAAGTGCTGCCAAATAGGGCCCTCAAAATATCCTTGAGCCCCCTGGTGGTGGCCACGGGTCCCAACAGGTTTTGAGCTTCTATGTTCACAACCCATGGCCCCACTAGAAACCAAGGGGGTTGCCCTCTGTAGGTCCAGGGGAGAAACGGTCTTGAAAATACTCTCTTCCCCTCGTCTTTCCATAATCAGGGCACCCCAGCCGAGTAAGGGCCCTGGCCATCCACCACACTGCTTATAAGTCAGAACAAACCTGCTTAAAAATACAAATTGTATGTTTATAAATACCCAAACTTCATTAACTGAGTGGAGTAAAGCAAACTTGAGATGTGGCAAATAAGTGTGTCCCTTATAAAATTGACGCCAGATGTCCTAAAGCATTTATTTCACAGGCAGAAATCCTCCCATCCTTCCACCCTTTCTTCTTTCCAAAATGTTCCTCCAGCAAGATTACTTGTCTTTACTTGGCTTCTCCAGCCCCACTTGCTCTGAGTCGCCTCCACTCCACTGATTTCATTAGTCAATCGTCTTCATAATTAATGACTTACAGCTGTTATTAATTTCCCCTCCATATACAGTGAACACATCTGTGCTCTCTAATTAGTATTTACTGAAGTCTCCTTCTGAGATGTCTCTTATAAATCTGAAAACCACTGAAGCTTGGCCAATAAATCTTATATGAGTTCACTTTGGGTAAAGAAGAAAGGACGGGGCTTTGTTAAGCAAAATCTGCAGGTGCAAATTGACCCGTTGAGAGTGACCCAGACATGTCAAGGTTGAAAAGTTTTTATACCTTGAAGTCCCCGGCTTGATGTGAAGGAAAAAACACAAATGTCGAAGGCATCTACAAGTACCTTTCAGTCAACGAACAAGTTTTTTAAAATTCTTTGAAAATGAATGCAACTCAAAACATTCAATGAAAGACTAAACTTCCTTTGATTTTAAGTCATGGTTACTCTGTTTGGGCATAATTTTTGGTTAAGACTGCACAAGAAAGTGGTATTAGAAATATTTTCATGTATCCCATTGGCTACCAATCAGGAGAATGGAAGAGTAAATGGCTGTCCGTCTGTCTGACATGCTGTTTTTACCAAGAGGGTCTCCTGACGGCTGGGTCCTTTCACTCCAGTAAATTGGAAAATAGGCTATCCTAAAACTTGACTCTGTGATTCTTAAATGAAATGAGTCATAGTCCATTGGTAGACGATTTTATTAGCTAGTATGAGTCTTTTCTTCAACTTACTGTTACACAAATTAAAGAAATGATTTTACAAGATACACCACTTGCAAACAAGAAGCAGTCATCAATGACCAGGTGTAATGAAGAGCGGTCTTTATTCAGTTTTTTGTAGGTTTTTCTTGGATTTATTTTCAATAAGTATGTCCCCATTTAGGGTGTTTAAGCATCAAGGAATCCAAATAAACTGTTAGTTTAGTCGGTGAATGGATAAAATAGAAAGGAAATTACTGCATTGTCGCAAGGCCATATTGGTTCATTATGCGCAGTGCCATTTTAGGCGTAATTGTATCAGCCATTCAAATAGACGATTTATTCCAGGACCACCCTGGAATATGGACTTTTCATGTAAAAGACTTTGGTCTGTTTTCTGACCAATCATTTAACCATTCCTTTAACTAAACCTTTGCTAAGTATTCCTGTTTTCTAAAAATAAATTATTTGTCTGATTAACCAACATCTGTTCTTTATGATGTCTGGATCTCCAATCTTAGGTGTTACCATTTAGCTACTATGTAGGGTATTATGGCACTGTCGTGAACTTAGGAATTCCCAAAAAGTTCCAAAAAACCTCCAATAATGATCATCTATACTGTCAAAACTGTTATTAAATATTTATTTTTATATATTATTTTTATATATATATTTAATATTGATTTATTCTTCACAAGTAGCATTTCAATTACACAGAAGCTCCATTGAGTACAATGCAAATGGAATTGCCTATAAACATAAGACAGTCCTCGTGAACAGAGTCCCAACACTATGATGATTCGGAAAAGCAAACAGAGACCAATAAAGGCTAATGTCCCAATAACTGCAAAGCATAGAAAAAGCAAATTCACAATGAACCACCAGGAACTGTGGGAGGCCATCCAGATTTATAGGCGGGGGGCAGTTCCTGGCAATGATTGGCAGGTGACCCTGTCTCTTGGAGGACCTCCCACAAAGCACATAGAACGTAACTGAGTAATAGTACACAAAATATATGAAAATAACTAATATAAAACCATAATCCAAAAATGAACAAAAAATACATAAAAAATATGAACCCCAACCAGTGGAGGAACGCTGACTGAAATATAACAGGCAGCCATGTTACTCTGTCTAAGGTGTGTAAGTATATATACCTGCTGTTGATTTAGCATTTTCTGTTTACTTTTTTTTTTTAAACTCAATCAGTGAGATGTTTTTTGAGCTTCACTTGTTTAAAAAAGTGATTTTGTTTGGCCCATTGATAATGTTGATTTGTTCCACTTTGAACAAATTGTTATTTTCCATTATTAAACACTCTGCCATCATTTTCACTAACATTTTATTTCTGCATCTTGCTTTGTTTATGATTTTAAACTATTTCCATTACTGAGATGTTTCATACTGGGCTTTATTTTTGACAGTGATCACTGTGATTGTGTATATTTTGTTTGTGGCCTCACAATCAGCACATGTATCTCATTGTGACGCCATTATCGCTCGTTTGTCATTCTTCAGGTTTGTAGATAATTAAAGCAAATCATGTGGTATTAAAGCTTTTTGATAACACTGCTGGGTTACCACTTTCTTCCGTGTTTCTTTTAACTTCGACTTCTGATGAACATTTTCATTATGTTACTTGGGTTTTATTTTCATCTCAAGGCTTCTGTCCCTTGGCTAATTTTAGCACTTGGTTTTGGCTTCATTTTCTGGGGCCTCACGTATAACACTGTGTGTAGAATTCACACTAAAACATGGCGTATGGACAAAGTGAAAATGTACGTACACACAAAAAAAAATTTAGATGCACAAAACTACAAAAGCCAACTTTCATTCACTTCCGCTACATAAATCCAGTCTGCTGGAAATGTAATGCACGTTGCATAGTTAAATATGGAAATCAATATAAATATCACCGTCCATTCAGTGTTTGGTTAAAAGACTATGGCAAAAGCACCTGAAAAAAAGAATTTCAACGAATGTGAAGTGGAGGCAAGGAAAAATGTACTATTTGTTGGCATAAGCAGTGGTATAAACAATGAAAGCATGGTGGAGATACTCAAAAGTTCAAGTTCATAAAGTCACACCGTGTCTGAAATGAAAAAGAAGTGGTCAGATACCACAGTTGACGTGTGGCAGACTGCCATTTGTTTATTCTGTTTCAGACAGTACTACAAAAACTGACCCCCATGCTGATGACATGATGGTGCTGCTGTGCTGAGCGTGTCTTTGGGCTCTGGCTATACATACACCTCAATCTGGCTGTGTGTGTAGAAGGAAAATTTTTTATTAGCATAAGAGAATAGCAAAATTAACATATAGAGCCATAAAAAGTAATTAAAAGCTTCTAAAACATTAGATTAAGCATAAATTAGAATATTGAAGCCAATACGATAGGTCTAGCAAATATTTAACTAAAAAACAGTTATATTGCATTATTTTATAGGTTTACATTAAAATTTCCAAAGTAAGAAAAGAACAGCTAATTGATACACCGAGACCAGTTTTGGACAGGATAAGAGTTTGAGAACACCTGTGATTCAAGGCTAGGAAACAATAACATAGAGAAGAGGCCTCTGGAACCAGCTGGGTTGCTGAATCAGCAGAAAGGCTTTTACTATAAGCAGGGCCACGCTGACCTAATGCATGAAGAGAAAATCTTAGTAAACGCAGGCATTAGCAAAAATATTATAAGAATATATTAGCAAATAACTTTAGTGTAGAAATTAAGACAACTCAAGCATTCCAAGCAATAATCACATGAAAGCACATACTATACTTCTTTTTAATTAAAGCTTAAGCTTCAGGTCACTATTGTAAAAAGTTTGGAAGGCTTAAGAGAGGAAACCCATATATGAAATTGAAGCCTTGGCCAGTGAGAGAAAATGGGAACAGCATAGAAAGATTACAAATTCCATAAGGGGGCCAGTGATAGGAAAAGTAAGGAGATAATAAGGGTTCCCATGGAAACTCAAGGTCTGGCCAGACAGGAGTAAGAAGGGAGTCAGAGAAGAGACTGGGAGGAAACCATCCACCCAGTCTTAGACCAATCAAAATAAGCAAAACAGACACCAAGAGGAATAATGGACAGTAAACCAGGCGCAGAATGAGCTAATTGAATAAGCCAAAATGATAAGAAATTGTTATAAAAACTTCAATGGCTGTAATGATCGGGGCTCAATCTCATTCGGCCGAATTGGGTTGAGTCCGTGTTGTTGATTTATTGCAACAAAGCCTTAAAACTCTGTCTGCCTATCTCGAGTCCTAATAGCCTTTATTTTTAGGTAAAAAGCCTTCTGATGATGAATTTTTCGCCACGACATGTGCAGACGGACTTTGTTGTAAGTCACAAAATGCAATAGTGGATGGTGTAAGAGATGTTGCCAATGAACTAAGAAATATTAGGGCTGTACTATGAGTTACCGACCACAAAATTAGTTAAAAAAAAAAAGATTACCTTGTAACGGCCGACCCCTTACCCAGCCGGCAGCTACACCTCCAAGACCTGTGGCCTGGATAATTTACTGAGATGAATCTACCTATCAAGCCGTACCTCTAACAACACTTTTCCCCACAATCGACGATGTAAATATAAACTCACAAAAGCAGATATGTAAAATTATACCGATTAAATGTATTAAATGAAACAACAAGACAAATGCAAAAATAGAAAGTAACTTAAATATAAATATCCCTCCACCACATCAACAACGAGACACCACCATATATAAATACAACAAAACCCTCCCTTGCCCTTGTAACATATAACAAACAACACAAATAACAAAAATGAATGAGATACGGAAATGATCATTAACTTGAGTCCGGTTATAAAAACTGTCCTGAATACGGTTGACTGAACTAGTGGTAAACGAGTCGTTTGATTTTCCCGGAACAAAATAGAACAGCCTCACCGTGGATCCTCGGTGTGTGGTGGATAATGAAGTCCGACCCGGGGTCTCTCGTGATGAGGATATAGAAGTCAGTCCAGCAAATTGAAAAACAAACTGGATGAAATGCGTATGGTGGAATACGGCAGGTATAGATGGCTCGTGGTCGTGAAATGAAAGTCTCCTTCTCTTCCTCCTCTCTTCTCCTCTCTCTTCCTCTCTCCCTTTTCTGATGGCTTAAATAGTCCTGTGACAGCTGTAATTGGTTAATAGCGAACAGGTGTTTTCCAGGTTTGAGGCTGTGGTCTTCTTCCATTATCCGTCCCCCTTTACGAGGACGACATTTACTGATACACACACAAACAGCAAACGGGACAATGAAACGAGATGCACTCAGTACTGACATTTGACAACACAACCTATGTAGCCCCGCTACAACCTGTTTTTACATTCCTATTTACATTCAAATGAAGTTGTAATGCTGCAATTTGACTGATTATTTGGTGGGTCAGGTTCATCAAATAGCATCTTTTCAGGTATGGGCAAGCCACAATTGTGTGTCATGTAATATATGCAGCATGCTACATGCTTCCACATGCTTATACGTTCTGTACACTATAAAGCAGCACATTAATAGAGTGAAAATGCTTTCTATTTACATAAGCAACTTGATTCTATAAAGGTGCCTTTATAGTGTAGCATCGGCACCGAGTGCCATAATGGAATGATTCTCTGCTCTTTATCCTTAAAAGGACTGCTTGCCTTTTACCACACTAGTTGGAAAAAGCACCTGCAACTGTACAAAGCTGCCATTTTTATAGGCTCTCCTGCTATATATGATGTAATGCCAGCTCCTTCTTTTGGTGATTCATCCCTGGGTGATGTAACTTGTCCAGCACCGTTGCAAAAGCAATGTGCGTGCAGCTAATCACTCCGATTACATTTGGAAAGCCAGACGTTGCTGCAAATTGCTGTTATGATGTTTCCCAGTTCAACCTCTGTGTAAGAAAATCTTATATATCTGAATGCCATCCTATACAGCTGGCATGGCGCGACTCAGTGATGACTAAGAAATGCTTAATCAGTCAGCCAGTTCACGTTGAAAAGCTCCTGTGGCTAAAAACTCAGCAGTGGACAGAACTTGCAAAGGAGCTGGTAGAGCACAATTCCTCAAAGTCTGCCTTTGTAAAACCAGCGCCAGTTCAGCACGCAGCTCCAAGTGGACAGTTCTTGGAAATTGAAATAAATCAATCCAGTCATCATCATCTATAAATACACATTCTCTTCTAATTCTTCCATTTGCTATGTCTTCTAACAACACTAAAGCAACCATGGTAGTTGGAATAGTTTGGCTATTCTGTGAGTCATTATATCGTTACGGAATGATCACAATCAAGTGAATCAAATTAATAAACAATATGCAATTTCCAGTCAGAGGAGTAGCTTCAGTGACAGACTTTTGTTACTGTCCTGCTCCACTGACAGACTGAGGAGATCGTTCCTCCCCCACACTATGCAACTCTTCAATTCCACCCGGGGGAGTAAATGCTAACATTACTCAAAGTTATTGTCTGCTTTTTTTTTTTTTTTTTCATTTTTCATTTTTATTACTATTTAATTTAATAGTGGTTTTTTTTGTATCAGTATACTGCTGCTGGATTATGTGAATTTCCCCTTGGGATTAATAAAGTATCTATCTATCTATCTATCTATCTATCTATCTATCTATCTATCTATCTATCTATCTATCTATCTATCTATCTATCTATCTATTAATTAATGTTGGTGTATTTGATAAATTCTGCATCATTTATGTGAATCTAAAAAAGAAAAGCAGACCACAGAAACAGTACCACTGTTTTGACACTTGGTGCTGCCAATTTGCAAAACCGAACAGAACTGTGCGTATGCCGAGGGGGAGGCTACAGTTAAAATGTGTGTGGCTTTAGGCCAAGATTAATTTTTATACATCTCAAAGTGAGTGTGGAAACAGACGTACGCAACATTTTTGTGTGTATGCACTGTTCATACGTGAATCCTCTGGTCCTTGGCTGCCTTTTGTGCAGCCTGCCTCTCAAATACACCTTAGGCAGAACACTGGCATGGCCTAAAAAAGTTTTTAGAACAATTATTAGAAATATTAGAACAGTTTTTAGAAGAGTCTCCCTATTCCAACACTTCTCTTTAAAGTTCTTTTCAGAGAATGAAATTGAGGTTGTTTTTCTACATGTCAGAGACAAACACAAGGATACCAAAATATGTCCCTGAGCAGCACGGTAAAGAACCTGGAATAAAAGATGGGATACCTGGGAAAAATGTACTAATAAGCAAAAGCCAACTCAACAAGTGAAGTGTCCATGGTATGATAAGTGGGAGGAGAATTTCTGTTGCAGACTGTATTTACAAATAGGTGTTTTTTACATTATGTTCAACTCTGGAGCACATATTTCAGTGATACTTGGTTTTACTTTTTTTACTAATAGGCTTGAGTTGCACATTAGAGTGACATTATTTTATCCCACAGTCTACACGGATGAAAATCTGGAATCTGTTCTAGATGTATGGTCAGCAACCCAGCAAGGGGGTCCATGTTTTGCACAGTTGCTAAGCCTGTTGTTAGTCATGTGACATGAAGGTCACATAACATGTTGAGTAATCATTCCTTGTATATATAAGATGGTGGCACGCATCTGTTGTTATAGTGTTCAATCAAATACTAACAAAAATGTTTGTTTCATCAGAGCAGTTAAGGGAAAGTAACCCCTTTTGCTGACAAATCTCTTTTGTTTCTAAAATTAGAATTTGCATTTCTTTTCAGTTTTGGTGCCTAGATTACTCTGACATTTGGTTTATGATCTCCTGGCTATTCCCTGATAACAAATAATAGCTTTCCCTTTGATGTCTATTTGGTAAAAATGCCAAGTTAATCCATTTGAAATTAAATCTATAACATAATAATGTGTGCAGAAAGGGAAAGGGTCCAAATACTTTCTCAATCCACTGTATCTAATGTTTGATACAGGTATTGCCAATTATAGGAGGACAATGTTAAGAGTAATATTGCCATGCCGTTCTCTGTTATTCTTGAGTAATGATAATAATAATGATAATGATGACCTCAATAAAAAGATTTACCTTAAATAGAGATTTTCATAAAGAACAGGATCCTTGCTATGTGGTTGAAGCGAAACATTAAAAGCTGCTTAGGTGTAAACTATTGTTGGTTAACCAACTGCAAAGGCCCTGAAGTGGAAATGAAACACAAGTAAACAAGCTGTGACAGCCTCGGGATAGGATGAGGAGATAGTCGGTGGACAGTGGACAGTTACAACCTCATTATTCTCCAGCGCAGTAAGCCTGATCTATCTGTATGCATGACCAGTATCCTGTATCCCTGCTGTAACAGATATCTCAGACTGAAGCCTCAGTTTTAAAAATGAAATGTCAGTTCAAGCAGAATTTAAAATAACTTCAGTGCAGCTCTAACTCTACGCCACATTGGAAGTATGCAGACAAGCTGTGTTGTCAGCTAAGCTAATAAAAAGTAGACACCCTTTATAGAAAGCACAGCTCATATCTGCTCTGAATGACAGATACGGTTGTCATCCATCCGATCCATTTGTCACTTAGTCTTCTGTATATCTCATCCTGGCAGCAACTCTGACAGCAACTGTTTTCATGTGGGATGCCAGCGAGGTATATTTGCAAATTATTTAAATTTGATTTGACTACAGCTACGAAATATTCCTGCATTTTAATAATTTTACTTAGATGTAGTGTTTTTTATGGATTATTAGGGTGAAGGAGGGGATTACACTCTGGATAGAACGCTTGTCAACTATTTATACTGCAATTGTTCTAATAACTACTGTATATAAAATACACATGGAATGGTGGATAGCCAGGGCTCTTACCCAGCCAGGATGCCTCCATAATGGATGGACCGGGGAAAGAACATGCACAGGTCATTACCACTCCAAACTCAAACTTACAGACGCCCAATTCAAAGACACTGGCAGAAGATGTCTATCCTGGCAGTGCAGGGGCACAGTCCAGAGAAGGTTGGTTCTGCAGATTTGCCACTCTGTCTAATGGATTAGAATCACCAGCCAGACAGTCTCTGTGTGTATTTTTCACGTCTCCCCTAGGCTGGTGTGTGCCACGTAAGAGAAGACCGCTTTGTCAATTTTGCCTCTTCTGTTACTTTTCAGTTCTCCTTCACTGCTTTCCACTTAGCTCTTTAAATGTGTCGTACAGTGCTGACACACTATTCTTACATATTGTTTGCTATTTGCTCCATTGGGCACAGTAATAACTCAATCCATTTCCATTCTATCGTCATACCCAGGAACGAAATCCCACCAGTGCAAAAAGACTGTCGCTGGAGCAAACCTGTGTATCAATGTTCCTAACCCCAATTAATAGTGCTTCCATTTGTCTTTAAGTTGGTTTTAAAGGTGGCCTTGATTCATGTCTACCTCTTAGAATTATTAGAGTCAATAACCCCCTAAATTTCTGGGAATGGCTAAAAACCCCAAACTCTGTGTTTGAAACCTGAGATAATGTGGTGCAGTTATATTGTGGCAACTGTCACCCTACAGAGCCCTACCTTGCACCCACAACTTCCCGCACCACCTCATTTTAACTCTTATCTATACTAGTGAAAGGCAAAGCCCTCACTGACTCACTCACTCACTGACTCACTCACTCATCACTAATTCTCCAACTTCCCGTGTAGGTAGAAGGCTGAAATTTGCTTACTTACAAAAGTTGGGTAGGTTTCATTTCGAAATTCTATGCGTAATGGTCATAACTGGAACATACTTTCGTCCATATATACTGTAATAGAATGCAGCTCGATAGCCGTGGGAGGTGGAGTGTCATATTAAAATATTTAACCAATCACATTTCAGCCGCCATTTGTTGCCAGACAGAGAGGCTTTCAGAATCTGTTGTGGAGGCACTCTAACACAGAATAAATGTCAATTAACCTATTGCTTCAACCAATCAGATTTTGAGTTGGTGTCAGTAGGGCCCTTTAGCAGGCGTACGGCAAAGTCACCATTGATTGGATAAAAGCCGATATGAGGATGTCTACGATGCCATTGAATGCACCACAAACGCTCCGAGAGAAAGATTGTCGCGTGCACTACAGCCATTCTGGCATACAGGATTCTGGACAATATTATTTGCCAGACACAGACCAGATTTCAAGACCATGAAAACCTGATGTTTGTCACGCTCCTCAAGCCCCAAAAGTTTCGGGAATACAAGAAAAATTTCATGCATGCAGCCTTCTACACTTTAACACAACAGCCATGGAGCGCTTTTGATATATATATATATATATATATATATATATATATATATTGTGGAGCGGACCCGGACACAGACAGGCGGACATGTTCTTAATCACCACCACACGTTTATTTACAAACTATTTACAACAATGAAGTCACACAGACTCAGTCCATTTAGTGCACAATTGCCCCAACAATCACAGTCCTGGCCACAAATGCCTTCTTCTCGGGCCGCCTCCACTCTCCTTTCTTGCCTTGTCCTTCTTCCACCCGACTCTAGCCTCGAATGAAGGGAGACGGCCCCTTTTATCCAGTTCCCGGATGAGCCCCAGGTGTTCCTGACATTCCTCCCTTGGCCATGCCCCAGCATGGCGGAAGTGCCGTCTGTCCTCCCGGCAGCTCTCCGGGTGTCGTCCTAAATCTTCCCCCCAGCACTTCCTGGTGTGGCGGAAGTGCTGGGGTAACAGGTCCCCGAGGCATTGGGGCGCCTCCTGGCGGTGACCACGGGCCCCTACAGGGTGGAGCTTCCATGCCTTGTACCCGTGGCCCCCAGAGCAACCAGGAAGGCAGCCCCCACGTGATCCAAGGTGGGCTTTGACCCTCTTCCGGTCCCTCACGTCGTCCCGGCCGGATCGTCACACCATGGTGCAACACGAGAAGCGCCTGATGAGCCTAGAATTAGGGCGAAACATGTGCCACGTATTGTTTGCATTATTTGACAGTAAAACTATTTCAGTATATTCAATATACAGTATATAAATCAGCACTTCCCGATTCATTTTACCCTCGCGCCCCCTTGGTTTGAGAAGAAGTATGAAAAAATATGAGGTTAACGCAGGAAAAAAGATCACCAATTGAAGCTTTATGAATAATCGATACTTTATTCGCCATCAATAATTATTTTGGTAAAGCCATACTCAGTGTGATCCTCCTTCCATGTTCTATTTTTTTCGCAACTAGCCAGGATTACATGAATGATAAAAAAGTAAGAGCGAAGCGAGGGTAACATATCCAGTCAGGCAGGCGACAGCTCAATAGCTCAAATTTGGATATAAGTAGGTTCTATTTAGTCAACAGAAGTATCTTTGGTAGGAATGTAAGTTGAATTTACTCTATAAAATTTCTATGGTGAAGAAAAATTTATGCAATGCTGACTAAATTTACCTTTCATTCCTAACAAACATATTTCTGTCGACTGAATAAAAATTACTTATATTTAAAATTTAAATAGAACTTGAACAGATATTATACTTCATAATACCCACGCAGCACTACAGTAAGTGCACGTAAGAGCAGGAGTCATCCATTTTTTTTTCATTCTTCTTCCTCGATGAATTCTGGCACCCCCAGCAACAGCTGCTCGCACCCCAAAGGATATACAGTATATATATATATATATATATATATATATATATATATATATATAGAGAGAGAGAGAGAGGGAGAGATTTATATAGATAACAGTGACAAAACAATTACATTCATTACAATGACAATCATGTTACGTTATTTTCAAAATGTTTCCTTAACTTTTTCATTACTTCTTTAACACACTACTTCTCCACTGCAAAGCGTGGGTATTTTGATATATATATATATATTGTCACAAAACGAGTCAAAGACAGAAAAAGGTTTGGGGCAGCCACCCATGTAATTTGGTATCCTGGCTGCAACTTCGTTTTCTTTCAAATACCAGCACTGAAGTGCTTACAACAGAGTCCAAAACAAGACTGACACAGAAGGGAAAAGGGAAGGCTTTTAAAGGGGAGACAGGAAGTGAGGTCATAAGGGTCGGGCACGTGTTCATTGTTCATTGGTTTAGTCCCGGATGTGACATCAGGGGGGCCGGAGCTGGCAAGGTCTGTCTCCATTGGCTCGGTCCCAGAAGTGACGTCCAGAGAGACAGGTGGAACCTCCCGGGTTAGGTCTACAGGGAAGTGAGAAAGAGAGTTAGTGCGCTCTGCCACATCCCGGCATGGCTCAGAACTGCCTTCACTCGAGCCCTTTAGCTGCCTCCCATGCGCGTGTGTGACAAGGCCCCCTCAGCCCAGACCCGTCGGGTCGGGCGACCTTAACCGAGAGGTCGTAAACCCGAGAGAGCATCGGCGTTGGCATGGAGAGCACCCGGCGATGAGCGGCGAAAACTTATGCGGCTGCAGGTCAAGAAACCACCGGGTGACCCGCGGATTCGACTCCTTGTGCAGGGCCATCCACTGTAGAGGTGCATGGTCCGTGACAAGGGTGAACTCACGCCCAACAGGTAGTACCTCAGCTGAGTGATCGCCCATTTAATCGCCAGAGCCTCCCTCTCCACCGCCGCATACCTGGTCTCCGGTCCAACAGTTTCCGGCTCAGGAACATGACGGGTGTTGACACCATCGACACTTTGGCTCAGCACGGCTCCCAGGCCTGTGTCCGGCGTCCGTCTGGAGGATGAAAGGCAAAGAAAAGTTAGGTGCCATCAAAATAGGTGCGGGCGTAAGGGCCTTCTTCAAGTCACCAAATGCAGCGTCTGTTTTGCAGTCCATACCACAATGTTCGGGCCCTCTTCTTTGTTAAATCAGTCAAGGCGCGCTTTCTCCGAAAACCGGGTACAAACCGGCGGTAGTACCCGCTAACCGAAAGGCTTGGACCTGCCGCTTGGTTCATGGACGGGCCATTTCAGAATGGCATCAATTTTGGAGCACTGTGGCCTTACGGTACCCGACCCACCAGGTAGCCTAAATATTTGGCCTCGCTTAATCCAAAGAAACATTTCTTTGGGATTAATCCGGAGCCCGGCCTCACCAAGTGTCCGTAATACCGCTTGGACATGCTGTAGGTGTTCCTTCCATGTGCTGGAATAGATGACCACGTCATCTAGGTAGGCAGCACTGTATGAGTTATGAGGCCGAAGCACTTTGTCCACCAGGCGCTGAAAGGTTGCTGGAGCCCGTGTAACCCAAATGGAAGGACACGATACTGCCAGTGTCCGCTAGGGGTACTAAGCGCGTTTTTCCTTGGAGTCCGTTAAAGGAACCTGCCAGTACCCTTTGTCATGTCAAGTGTGGTCAGGTATTGAGCCTGTCCAAGCCCTCGAGGAGGTCGTCCACGCGTGGCATTGGATAGGCATCAAATTGGGAGACTTGGTTAAGCCGGCGGAAGTCATTGCAGAACCTCCAACTCCGTCAGGCTTACCGGCGAGCACAATGGGGCTGGACCAGGGACTATAACTCTCCTCAATTACACCTAGTTCCAGCATGCGCTTGATCTCAGTCCACTTCAGCCTTTTTGCCTCGGGAAGGCGTGCGGGCGTTCTCGGACAACAACCCGGGCTCTGTCACAATGTTGTGCTCAATCAGAGAGGTCCTTCCGGGTGTTCACTGACTACCTCTCGAGCGGTCCGGATAACTGTTTCCAGCTCCTGCCGTTGCCTGGGTCTCAAGTCTGCGCCAAAGTTAAGGTCGTGTGTGTGGCGAAGAGTGGCGGGCTGGCGGAGGAGGGATCAGGGTCCCTGTCCTTCCACGGTTTCAGCAGGTTCACATGATATACCGCTCCTTTGGCCGGCGATTGGGTTGACTCACCAAATAGTCGACCAGTCCCTTCCTCTCCTTAACTTCAGTAGGGGCCCTGCCAGTGGGCAAGCAACTTAGAGTGGGAGGTAGGCACTAGGACCATGACCCGATCTCCGGGTGGAACTCCCGAAGAGGCGTGCGCGTTGTAGTAGCGAACCTGTGCTGCTTGAGCCTCCTCCATGTGACTTTTAAGGACAGGCGAATCTTTCCAAATCTATCGCGTAACTGCGATATACTCCAGTATGTTAGTGGTGGGAAGAGCCTCTTCTTCCCAGCCTTCTTTCAAAATATCCAATATGCCCGAGGTTGTCGCCCATACAGTAGTTCAAAGGGGAGAACCCGTGGAGGCTTGTGGGACTTCCGATAGGCAAAAGGACGAGGGGAGGAGCTGATCCCAGTTCCTTCCATCCTCGCTGACCACCTTACGTAGCATTTGCTTGAGAGTTTGATTAAACCTCTCTACTAATCCGTCGGTTTGAGGATGATACACGAGGTTTTAAATGCTTTATTTTCAGTAATCTGGCAGTCTCCTTGAACGTCTCCGAGGTGAAGGGGTCCCCTGGTCTGTCAAGACTTCTTTGGGGATCCCCACGCCGAATACCCTAGTAATTCCCGTGCGATGGCTTTAGAGGTAGCTGGCGCGGAACAGCTTCGGGTATCGTGTAGCATAATCCACGAGGACTAAAATGTACTTGTGTCCTCGGGCTGAGGGCTCTAGAGGTCCCACCAGGTCGACCCGATTCTGTGGAAGGGCGTCAATCAAGGGAATAGGAACAAGAGGAGCACGGTCCCTCCTAGGAATCTGTCGCAGTTGACACTCCGGGCAGGAAGCGCCAAAAGCGAACCTCCTCATTAATTCCTGGCCAGTAAAACCGGGCTTGATCCGCTCCAGAGTTTTTCGGTGCCCAGGTGGCCACCTAGGAGGTGGGCGTGTGCTAGCTCGCAGACCTGCCGCGGAAGGTGCGCGCACTAGCAGCAGCCTCGTCTCCTGCCCGTCATGCATTGCTACACGGTAAAGGAGGTCATTATCTAACACAAAGTAGGGGCCCTGTGGCATCGACTGACTAGTGCGCTGGCCATTGACAAGGACCACTGCATTTTTTACAAACTTCAGGGAGTCGTCATTCCATTGCTCCCTTTGAAAGAAGCCGGCGTCTTTTAAATTGAAACCGCAACACGGAGAGAGGGTCAGCGCCGACCTCAATGGGCGTGGTTTCCTCCCGCTCCGCCGCGCGTTGGTGGATGGCGTGTCAGCCTGCGGCGGCCGGGAGTTGCCACGTCAGCCAGGACGGCTGCTTCACCTCTCTGCCGGCTGATTACACGGCGTGGAGGCAGCTTGAGACGGTTCATCTCCGTCCATAACGAGGCCCAACTTAACCCGGGAGTGGTATGTGTCTCACCGCTTTTAATGTCAGACCAGTCCGCCCTAGTATCACCGGGTGTGGAGGATCAGGAAGGATTGCCACGGTTACTTTCTGGACTGATCCTCCGTAGCTAATGACACAAGCGGCGGTGCTGTACCAGCGGGTTTCCCCGTGGACACAGGTTATACTGGTCTTGAATTTTAGCCATTGTCGCGGTAGCACAAAGCGGCGGGCAACAATGGAAATGTTGCTGCGGGAATCGAGCAGAGCGGAAGTTTTAAACCGTTAACGATCACCACGCCTGTATGCGGGACCGTCAGCGGGTTTGTCAGAGCACACCAAGCCCTCCTCCCCTCCACCTGCATTCCTCCTCGCCTCCAAGCGGTTTTGCGTGCCAGCGCGCGCGACGCCGATGCAAGCTCCGGGTTATACAGGGAGGGGCTAGGTCTTGGGACATACCCGGCTGAGTTTGGCAGAAGGGCGGTTCTGCTCTCCCAGAGTGTGAGGCCGCCCTCTGTGTTTCCAGAAGCTCTATGAGCTCAGACATGTTCTTAAACTGCACGCCCCAGACCGGCTGGGTGAAGCCCTGGGGAAGTGCTTTCAGGAGCAGATAGCACGCTACCTGCTCAATGACCTGGTGGGGCTTGTTTTCCAAGGGCGTTAGCCACTGCCATACTTTTGCCCATAAGGACCAGGCTTGTTTACTGGTCGGCCTCTCAGGGTCCAACCTCCACTTGTATTTTACTCACCTGCCAGTCTGGGGCACCCCAAGGTGGTAAAGGGGCTGTGGTTTCACTGGGGGGCAGGCACTCTCCCCCAAGAGAGCATACTGAGTCCCTCTTGTCTCTCCCCTCCAGGGCAGCCCAATTCGGTGAGCCCCACCCGCACACTCCCTGGCCTCTCTAGGCGGCCTAGTTCTGCGTGCTGGGAGCGGAGCCCGCACCGGTCTCGCCGAACCACGGGCACCCTCCCGCCTGAATACTCGGCCCGCTGCGCTCCCACCTGGGTGTTTTGCAGGTCCTGTCCCCTTCTCTTCTGGGACTTCTCCATCCTGCCGACTACGCCACTGTCACAAAACGAGTCAAAGACAGAAAAGGTTTGGGGCAGCCACCCATGTAATTTGGTATCCTGGCTGCAACGTTTTCTTTTTCAAATACCAGCACTGAAGTGCTTACAACAGAGTCCAAAACAAGACTGACACAGAAGGGAAAAGGGAAGGCTTTTAAAGGGGAGACAGGAAGTGAGGTCATAAGGGTCGGGCACGTGTTCATTGTTCATTGGTTTAGTCCCGGATGTGACATCAGGGGCGGAGCTGGCAAGGTCTGTCTCCATTGGCTCGGTCCCAGAAGTGACGTCCAGAGAGACAGGTGGAACCTCCCGGGTTAGGTCTACAGGGAAGTGAGAAAGAGAGTTAGTGCGCTCTGCCACATCCCGGCATGGCTCAGAACTGCCTTCACTGAGCCCTTTAGCTGCCTCCCATGCGCGTGTGTGACAATATATATATATATATATATATATATATATATATATATATATATATATACATACAGTGGTGTGAAAAACTATTTGCCCCTTCCTGCTTTCTTATTCTTTGCATGTTTGTCACACAAAATGTTTCTGATCATCAAACACATTTAACCATTAGTCAAATATAACACAAGTAAACACAAAATGCAGTTTTAAATGATGGTTTTATTGTTTAGGGAGAAAAAGAATCCAAACCTACATGGCCCTGTGTGAAAAAGTAATTGCCCCTGAACCTAATAACTGGTTGGGCCACCCTTAGCAGCAATAACTGCAATCAAGCGTTTGCGATAACTTGCAATGAGTCTTTTACAGCTCTGGAGGAATTTTGACCCACTCCTCTTTGCAGAATTGTTGTAATTCAGCTTTATTTGAGGGTTTTCTAGCATGAACCGCCTTTTAAGGTCATGCCATAGCATCTCAATTGGATTCAGGTCAGGACTTTGACTAGGCCACTCCAAAGTCTTCATTTTGCTTTTCTTCAGCCATTCAGAGGTGGATTTGCTGGTGTGTTTTGGGTCATTGTCCTGTTGCAGCACCCAAGATCGCTTTAGCTTGAGTTGACGAACAGATGGCGGACATTCTCCTTCAGGATTTTTAGTAGACAGTAGAATTCATGGTTCCATCTATCACAGCAAGCCTTCCAGGTCCTGAAGCAGCAAAACAACCCCAGACCATCACACTACCACCACCATATTTTACTGTTGGTATGATGTTCTTTTTCTGAAATGCTGTGTTCCTTTTACGCCAGATGTAACGGACATTTGCCTTCCAAAAGTTCAACTTTTGTCTCATCAGTCCACAAGGTATTTTCCCAAAAGTCTTGGCAATCATTGAGATGTTTCTTAGCAAAATTGAGACGAGCCCTAATGTTCTTTTGCTTAACAGTGGTTTGTGTCTTGGAAATCTGCCATGAAGGCCGTTTTTGCCCAGTCTCTTTCTTATGGTGGAGTCGTGAACACTGACCTTAATTGAGGCAAGTGAGGCCTGCAGTTCTTTAGACGCTTGTCCTGGGGTCTTTTGTGACCTCACAGATGAGTCGCTCTGCGCCTTGGGGTAATTTTGGTCGGCCGGCCACTCCTGGGAAGGTTCACCACTGTTCCATGTTTTGCCATTTGTGGATAATGGCTCTCACTGTGGTTAGCTGGAGTCCCAAAGCTTTAGAAATGGCTTTATAACCTTTACCAGTCTGATAGATCTCAATTACTTCTGTTCTCATTTGTTCCTGAATTTCTTTGGATCTTGGCATGATGTCTAGCTTTTGAGGTGCTTTTGGTCTACTTCTCTGTGTCAGGCAGCTCCTATTTAAGTGATTTCTTGATTGAAACAGGTGTGGCAGTAATCAGGCCTGGGGGTGGCTACGAAATTGAACTCAGGTGTGATACACCACAGTTAGGTGATTTTTAACAAGGGGCAATTACTTTTTCACACATGGCCATGTAGATTTGGATTTTTTTTCTCCCTAAATAATAAAAACCATCATTTAAAAACTGCATTGTGTTTACTTGTGTTATATTTGACTAATGGTTAAATGTGTTTGATGATCAGAAACATTTTGTGTGACAAACATGCAAAAGAATAAGAAATCAGGAAGGGGGCAAATAGTTTTTCACACCACTGTATAATATAATATAATGTATGTGTGTGTGTGTGTATGTATGTATGTATGTGTATATAAACTGCTCAAAAAAATTAAAGGAACACTTTGAAAACACATCAGATCTCAATGGGAAAAAGAAATCTCCACTGTTTTTGTGGTGAAAATGTAACCTCGGGGCCCCAAATTAAAAAGGGCCCCTGATTAAAAATTTTTGGCAGGCAGTCCCCTTTTTCCACCGTGGGTGACTTCTTTTTCTATCGAAATGCCAGGCTCACCGGGCTGTGCCCGGGGGCCCATTGGAATGGGGCCCCGGGCACCTGAAATTTTGGGTTTGGTTGGACTACCGTGGCCCTGGAGGTCCCTTTTGTAGGGGGCTGGGAGTGTACCTGCTTTGCCCAAAAGGGAAAAACGGGCCCCCGGGTGGGAGGATTCATGGCCCCCCACTTTAAAATCTTTTTGAATCTCCCCCATGCCCTTTAGACTGGTGCAAACACCAAAACCCCAGCTACCCTTTTGCCACCCGGGGAAATTAAACCATGCAACCTCTTAAAAGGGTCCAATTCTTTTGACCCGTAAAAAAGTGGAAATAAAAATAAGAAACAGTAGAAAAGATGAAAAAAAATGTAGTGGCCCCCTGTTAAAACCTAGTTCCAGCATGCGCTTGATCTCAGTTCCACTTCAGCCTTTTTTGCCTCGGGAAGACGGTACGGGCGTTCTCGGACAACAACCCCGGGCTCTGTCACAATGTTGTGCTCAATCAGAGAGGTCCTTCCGGGGTGTTCACTGACTACCTCTCGACCGGTCCGGATAACTGTTTCCAGCTCCTGCCGTTGCCTGGGTCTCAAGTCTGCGCCAAAGTTAAGGTCGTGTGTGTGAGCGAAGAGTGAGCGGGCTGGCCGGAGGAGGGATCAGGGTCCCTGTCCTTCCACGGTTTCAGCAGGTTCACATGATATACCGCTCCTTTGGCCGCGATTGGGTTGACTCACCAAATAGTCGACCAGTCCCTTCCTCTCCTTAACTTCAGAGGGGCCCTGCCAGTGGGCAAGCAACTTAGAGTGGGAGGTAGGCACTAGGACCATGACCCGATCTCCGGGTGGAACTCCCAAGAGACGTGCGCGGTTGTAGTAGCGAACCTGTGCTGCTTGAGCCTCCTCCATGTGACTTTTAAGGACAGGCGAATCTTTCCAAATCTATCGCGTAACTGCGCGATATACTCCAGTATGTTAGTGGTGGGAAGAGCCTCTTCTTCCCAGCCTTCTTTCAAAATATCCAATATGCCCCGAGGTTGTCGCCCATACAGTAGTTCAAAGGGGAGAACCCGTGGAGGCTTGTGGGACTTCCGATAGGCAAAAGGACGAGGGGGAGGAGCTGATCCCAGTTCCTTCCATCCTCGCTGACCACCTTACGTAGCATTTGCTTGAGAGTTTGATTAAACCTCTCTACTAATCCGTCGGTTTGAGGATGATACACCGAGGTTTTAAATGCTTTATTTTCAGTAATCTGGCAGTCTCCTTGAACGTCTCCGAGGTGAAGGGGTCCCCTGGTCTGTCAAGACTTCTTTGGGGATCCCCACGCGCGCGAATACCCCTAGTAATTCCCGTGCGATGGCTTTAGAGGTAGCTGAGCGCAACGGAACAGCTTCGGGGTATCGTGTAGCATAATCCACGAGGACTAAAATGTACTTGTGTCCTCGGGCTGAGGGCTCTAGAGGTCCCACCAGGTCGACCCGATTCTGTGGAAGGGAACGTCAATCAAGGGAATAGGAACAAGAGGAGCACGGTCCCTCCTAGGAATCTGTCGCAGTTGACACTCCGGGCAGGAAGCGCAAAGCGGCGAAACCTCCTCATTAATTCCTGGCCAGTAAAACCGGAGCTTGATCCGCTCCAGAGTTTTTTCGGTGCCCAGGTGGCCACCTAGGAGGTGGGCGTGTGCTAGCTCGCAGACCTGCCGCGGAAGGTACGCGGCACTAGCAGCAGCCTCGTCTCCTGCCCGTCATGCATTGCTACACGGTAAAGGAGGTCATTATCTAACACAAAGTAGGGGCCCTGTGGCATCGACTGACTAGTGCGTTGGCCATTGACAAGGACCACTGCATTTTTTACAAACTTCAGGGAGTCGTCATTCCATTGCTCCCTTTGAAAGAAGCCGGCGTCTTTTAAATTGAAACCGCAACACGGAGAGAGGGTCAGCGCCGACCTCAATGGGCGTGGTTTCCTCCCGCCCGCCCGGCGTTGGTGGATGACGTGTCAGCCTGCGACGCCCGGAGTTGCCACGCCAGCCAGGACGGCTGCTTCACCTCTCTGCCGGCTGATTACACGGCGTGGAGGCAGCTTGTAGACGGTTCATCTCCGTCCATAACGAGGCCCAACTTAACCCCGGAGTGGTATGTGTCTCACCGCTTTTAATGTCAGACCAGTCCCGCCCTAGTATCACCGGGTGCGGAGGATCAGGAAGGATTGCCACGGTTACTTTCTGGACTGATCCTCCGTAGCTAATGACACAAGCGGCGGTGCTGTACCAGCGGGTTTCCCCGTGGACACAGGTTATACTGGTCTTGAATTTTAGCCATTGTCGCTGTAGCACAAAACGGCGGGCAACAATGGAAATGTTGCTGCCGGAATCGAGCAGAGCGGAAGTTTTAACCCGTTAACGATTACCACGTCTGTATGCGGGACCGTCAACGGGTTTGTCAGAGCACACCAAGCCCTCCTCCCCCTCCACCTGCATTCCTCCTCGCCTCCAAGCGGTTTGCGTGCCAGCGCCGGACGCCGATGCAAGCTCCGGGTTATACAGGGAGGGGCTAGGTCTTGGGACATACCCGGCTGAGTTTGGCAGAAGGGCGGTTCTGCTCTCCCAGAGTGTGAGGCCGCCTTGTGTTTCCAGAAGCTCTATGAGCTCAGACATGTTCTTAAACTGCACGCCCCAGACCGGCTGGGTGAAGCCCTGGGAAGTGCTTTCAGGAGCAGATAGCACGCTACCTGCTCAATGACCTGGTGGGGCTTGTTTTCCAAGGGCCGTAGCCACTGCCATACTTTTGCCCATAAGGACCAGGCTTGTTTACTGGTCGGCCTCTCAGGGTCCAACCTCCACTTCGTTATTTTACTCACCTGCCAGTCTGGGGCACCCCAAGGTGGTAAAAGGGGCTGTGGTTTCACTGGGGGGCAGGCACTCTCCCCCAAGAGAGCATACTGAGTCCCTCTTGTCTCCCCCTCCAGGGCAGCCCACGGTGAGCCCCACCCGCACACTCCCTGGCCTCTAGACGGCCTAGTTCTGCGTGCTGGGAGCGGAGCCCGCACCTCGCCGAACCACGGGCACCCTCCCGCCTGAATACTCGGCCCCGGTACGCTCCCACCTGGGTGTTTTGCAGGTCCTGTCCCCTTCTCTTCTGGGACTTCTCCATCCTGCCGACTACGCCACTGTCACAAAACGAGTCAAAGACAGAAAAAGGTTTGGGGCAGCCACCCATGTAATTTGGTATCCTGGCTGCAACTTCGTTTTCTTTCAAATACCAGCACTGAAGTGCTTACAACAGAGTCCAAAACAAGACTGACACAGAAGGGAAAAGGGAAGGCTTTTAAAGGGGAGACAGGAAGTGAGGTCATAAGGGTCGGGCACGTGTTCATTGTTCATTGGTTTAGTCCCGGATGTGACATCAGGGGCGGAGCTGGCAAGGTCTGTCTCCATTGGCTCGGTCCCAGAAGTGACGTCCAGAGAGACAGGTGGAACCTCCCGGGTTAGGTCTACAGGGAAGTGAGAAAGAGAGTTAGTGCGCTCTGCCACATCCCGCATGGCTCAGAACTGCCTTCACTGAGCCCTTTAGCTGCCTCCCATGCTGGCGTGTGACAATATATATATATATATATATATATATATATATATATATATATATACATACAGTGGTGTGAAAACTATTTGCCCCCTTCCTGCTTTCTTATTCTTTTGCATGTTTGTCACACAAAATGTTTCTGATCATCAAACACATTTAACCATTAGTCAAATATAACACAAGTAAACACAAAATGCAGTTTTAAATGATGGTTTTATTGTTTAGGAGAAAAAGAATCCAAACCTACATGGCCCTGTGTGAAAAAGTAATTGCCCCTGAACCTAATAACTGGTTGGGCCACCCTTAGCAGCAATAACTGCAATCAAGCGTTTGCATAACTTGCAATGAGTCTTTTACAGCTCTGGAGGAATTTTGACCCACTCCTCTTTGCAGAATTGTTGTAATTCAGCTTTATTTGAGGGTTTTCTAGCATGAACCGCCTTTTAAGGTCATGCCATAGCATCTCAATTGGATTCAGGTCAGGACTTTGACTAGGCCACTCCAAAGTCTTCATTTTGCTTTTCTTCAGCCATTCAGAGGTGGATTTGCTGGTGTGTTTTGGGTCATTGTCCTGTTGCAGCACCCAAGATCGCTTTAGCTTGAGTTGACGAACAGATGGCGGACATTCTCCTTCAGGATTTTTTAGTAGACAGTAGAATTCATGGTTCCATCTATCACAGCAAGCCTTCCAGGTCCTGAAGCAGCAAAACAACCCCAGACCATCACACTACCACCACCATATTTTACTGTTGGTATGATGTTCTTTTTCTGAAATGCTGTGTTCCTTTTACGCCAGATGTAACGGACATTTGCCTTCCAAAAGTTCAACTTTTGTCTCATCAGTCCACAAGGTATTTTCCCAAAAGTCTTGGCAATCATTGAGATGTTTCTTAGCAAAATTGAGACGAGCCCTAATGTTCTTTTGCTTAACAGTGGTTTGTGTCTTGGAAATCTGCCATGAAGGCCGTTTTTGCCCAGTCTCTTTCTTATGGTGGAGTCGTGAACACTGACCTTAATTGAGGCAAGTGAGGCCTGCAGTTCTTTAGACGTTGTCCTGGGGTCTTTGTGACCTCACAGATGAGTCGCCTCTGCGCCTTGGGGTAATTTTGGTCGGCCGGCCACTCCTGGGAAGGTTCACCACTGTTCCATGTTTTTGCCATTTGTGGATAATGGCTCTCACTGTGGTTAGCTGGAGTCCCAAAGCTTTAGAAATGGCTTTATAACCTTTACCAGTCTGATAGATCTCAATTACTTCTGTTCTCATTTGTTCCTGAATTTCTTTGGATCTTGGCATGATGTCTAGCTTTTGAGGTGCTTTTGGTCTACTTCTCTGTGTCAGGCAGCTCCTATTTAAGTGATTTCTTGATTGAAACAGGTGTGGCAGTAATCAGGCCTGGGGTGGGCTACGGAAATTGAACTCAGGTGTGATACACCACAGTTAGGTGATTTTTTAACAGGGGGCAATTACTTTTTCACACATGGCCATGTAGATTTGGATTTTTTTTCTCCCTAAATAATAAAAACCATCATTTAAAAACTGCATTGTGTTTACTTGTGTTATATTTGACTAATGGTTAAATGTGTTTGATGATCAGAAACATTTTGTGTGACAAACATGCAAAAGAATAAGAAATCAGGAAGGGGGCAAATAGTTTTTCACACCACTGTATAATATAATATAATGTATGTGTGTGTGTGTGTATGTATGTATGTATGTGTATATAAACTGCTCAAAAAAATTAAAGGAACACTTTGAAAACACATCAGATCTCAATGGGAAAAAGAAATCCTCCTGGCTATCTCTACTGATATAGACTGAGTAATGTGTTAGGAACGAAAGGATGCCACATCGTTTGATGGAAATGAAAATGATCAACCTACAGAGCCCTGAATTCAAAGACGCCCCAAAAATCAGAGTGAAAAAATTATGTGGCAGGCTAGTCCATTTTGCACAGGGCACCAGTGGTGCATCTTCCAATTCTGGTATTCTATGGCGAATGCCAATCGAGCTGCATGCTGCTGGGCTGTGAGCTCAGGGCCCATTAGAGGACATGGGGCCCTTGGGTCACCCTCATGAAGTCTTTCTGGTTGTTTGGTCAGAGACATTCACACCAGTGGCCTGCTGGAGGTCATTTTGTAGGGCTCTGGCAGTGCTCATCCTGTTCCTCCTTGCCCAAAGGAGCAGATACTGGTCCTGCTGATGGGTTATGGACCTTCTATGGCCCTCTCCAGCTCTCCTAGAGTAACTGCTTGTCTCCTAGAATCTCCTCCATGCCCTTGAGACTGTGCAGGGAGACACAGCAAACCTTCTGGCAATGACACGTATTGATGTGCCATCCTGGAGAAGTTGGACTACCTGTGCAACCTCTGTAGGGTCCAGGTATCACGTGCTACCAGTAGTGACACTGACTGTAGCCAAATGCAAAACTAGTGAAGAAACAGTCAGAAAAGATGAGGAGGGAAAAATGTCAGTGGCCCCCACCTGTTAAACCATTCCTGTTTTGGGGGTCATCTCATTGTTGCCCCTCTAGTGCATCTGTTGTTAATTTCATTAACACCACAGCAGCTGAAACTGATTAACAACCCCCTCTGCTACTTAACTGACCAGATTAATATCCCATAAGTTTCATTGACTTTATGCTATACTCTGATTAAAAAGTGTTCCTTTAATTCTTTTGAGCAGTATATATATATGTGTGTGTGTATATATATATATATATGTACAGTATATTTATCTGTATGTATGTATATATGTAGATGTGTATATGTATATATCTATAGATATGTGTATGTGTGGATATGTGTATATGTAGATATGTTTATATGTATATATGTCTATGTATAAATGTTTATATGTGTGTGTGTCTGTGTGTGTGTGTATATATATATATATATGTATATATATATAATATATATGACAGCAACACTCATATCAATGACAAAACAATTACATTAGCAATCATGTTACGTTATTTTTAAAATTTTTCCTTTTCTTTTTCATAACTTCTTTAACACACTACTTCTCCGCTGCGAAGCGCGGGTATTCTGCTAGTATGGAATACACTGGTTGAAACAAGAGATAGGGACATTTCATCTCTGCATTTATATGGCTCTTTGAAATAGTGCTAGCTGTGCAAAAGTGATATATAATATAAACATCATTTTTCATTTCTATTTGTGTTACATTCTTTGCCTTTCTTTAAATGGATTTTCATGAGTGCTCAGATATAATTACTTGAATTGGTTGTTTATGCAGCTGTTTCTAAGACTTAAAAATCATAACATAAAGTAAAATCACTTCCTATGTTTTACCAGCTGGAGTGCTGATGGTTAAGCAACTTGCTGGTGAATGCATATTGATAGCAGCTCAACTCGTAGCCTTGTAACTTCACTAGGCCACACTGCCTGATATTAATGGATTCCCTGTAATCTATTTGTACGGTATATCAGACTTGTCTTCATATGGATTGTCTTCAAAAAAGTATTAAGACCCTTTCACTTTTACATATTTTGGGTAGATACAGTATGTGGCAGATGACATATAATGTAAGTAAATGTAAAGTATTATATGTAGTGTAAAGACACAAAGAAGGCAGAAAACGGTTTGGGGAACCACCCCCTATATTGTACAGTGTACAATGCAGCAAAATTCACAAATGCAATAAATGGCTCCAGAATAATGTCTAAAAAGGAAAGGTGCTAGGCTTTTATAATAACCAGGAAGAAATAGGTGAGGTCAGACAATTGAGGCCAGAAGTGACCTCAGTAGGGGATGTGGTTAGGAAACGGAAGCAGGAAGTGGAGCTTTCTGTTGGTTTTTCTTCAGGAGATCTGTCAGAGTGGGAGAGGAAAGGTTAGTGCACTCTTGTTGCCTGCCTCCCAAGAGCACATGTGTGCGACAGTAGGAAGTAACAATGTTAGGTTTGAACACACAATGGGAGGTCTGAAAGTCTAAAGTACATCTTATAAGAAGGATTTAGGAGTAGTAGTAGTGGACTCGACACTATCAACTGCCAGACAGTGTTCAGAAGTCATTAGGAAGGCCAACGGAATGAGAGGATATATAGTGCCCTGATGGGTACATTACAAGTCCAAGGAAGTTATGCTCAAGCTTTATAACGCACTGGTGAGGCCTCATCTGGAGTACTCTGTGCAGATTTGGTATCCAGGCTACAAAAAGGACATAGCAGCATGAGAAAAGGTCCAGAGAAGAGTAACTTGGCTGATTCCAAGAGGGGATGAATTATGAGGAAAGATTAAAAGAGCTGAGGCCTTTTCAGTTTAAGCAAAAGAAGATTAAGAGGTTTGATTGAAGTGTTTAAAATTATGAAGGGAATTAGTGCAGTGGATCGAAACTGTTATTTTAAAATGAATTTCTAAAGAACATGGGGACACAGCTGAAAACTTTTTAAGGATAAATTTCACATAAACATTAGCAAGTGTTTTTTTTCACACAGAGAAAAATAGACACGTGGACGAAGTTACCAACTTCTGAGATAGACAGTAGGACTTTAGGGACCTTCAAAATTCTACTTGATGTTGTTTTGGGGGATTTACGTGGATAGAACTAGTGAGCTTTTTTTGGGCTGAATGGCCTGTTCTTGCCTAAATTTTTCTAATGTGCAATCTTATGCTTAAATTATTTAAATTAATTTTGCCCTTATCCCCTTAATTATTAAATTATTTAAATTAATTTATTCCCTGGGAAGGTGAACCTAAGCACAAGGCAAAGACAACAGAGAAGTGGCTTAGGCACAACATTGGTAACATCCTTGAGTGACTCACACAGAGCCACACCTGAACCCAATCTGACATCTCTAGAGAGACCTACTACAGATAGCTGTCCACAGGTGGTCTCATCCAACTTGACAGAGCTTGAGAAGATCTGCAGATAAGAATGGCTTCAAATCTACAAATTCAGTACTGAGTAAAAGATCTGAATACTATTTCAGTTTATTATTTTTAATACATTTGCAAAAATGTCTAAACTGCTATTTTCTTTTTGTCATTCTGGAGTATTGAGTGATGTTTGAAGAGGGAAAAAATAAATTTAAATGATTTAAGCATAAGGCTGCAACATGGCAACATATAAAAAAATGAATGGGTCTGAATACTTTCTGAATCTGTATTGTATTTTAAGTCTTCATCGGGTACTTCTTTTAAAAAATTCATATTTCAAAAATATGAACTACAATAAATCATATGTCCTTAACTGAGAATTAACAATATGACATGGATCAATGCCATTATTACATTATTTGAGTTGGAATTTGCTATCATTGAAAGTTATTTCAACCACCAAAGGCCTACTTGGGCTTGGTTTTAAACACATAACATTGTAAAACACTGTTTAAGAAAATATTTTATGTACTCTACTAATACATGTAATTATATTCTGTTATTATTTTTTAATATACCTTACTGTAATATATATATTTTAAAAAATGAAAATGTGATATATGTCTCTTTGAAGAAGAAAAATAAACAAAAATGGAAAATGCTCCAGCTTTCAAAACACTTAACTAAGTCTAACTTGTTTTTTCAGCATGGAATTAATCTTTATCTACCTCTTCTTTTGTGTTTATGTAGACTGACAAGATTTTTCACAGAATGATGAAGGCAGCTTGGGTCTCTTACCATAACAAAATTTCTCAATAACTGTACAAACATCTGTTGAAACAATTGTGTATTTAACTCAAAGACTTGTTACGCTGCAGTGGCTGAACAGTTTGCACAGATTTAGCAGATGAGTTTGCTGTTCATCTGATGAGGATTGATGTCTGGACACAAAAGGCCATTCCTTCTTCTACTAAAAACAAGTAAAAGTGATGGAGCACTGAAATACAAATTCAGAATAATGAAGACCTAACTAGCTTGTGTGGGCTTGTCTCCACCGGGAATACGTCTCTATCAGACCTCCAAAAAGATTCTGATAGATAGATAGATAGATAGATAGATAGATAGATAGATAGATAGATAGATAGATAGATAGATAGATAGATAGATAGATAGATAGATAGACAGTGTAATGAAAAGACAAAGAAATGAAAAAGGTTTGGAGGATCCACCCCATATATTGACAGGCAAAAATGAATAAATGCGAGTAATCACAGAAGACTGAGTCCCAATCAACTAGCTGAGGGGCGGTTCTGTGCTGGTAATGGCAAAAGTGAAGTCAGTAGATGGGTGTGGTCTGGATAGGTGGGCAGCAGAAGTTGGTGCTAATTTAATTGGGTTTCCCTTCTGCTGATCTGTGGAAAAGGGAGAAGAGAGGTTAGTACACTTTATCAACCCTCAAGCTGACATCTTGCCCTCAATTAAACCCTTTGACAGATAGATAGATAGATAGATAGATAGATAGATAGATAGATAGATAGATAGATAGATAGATAGATAGATAGATAGATAGATAGATAGATAGATAGATAGAATGAAAAGTGCAGATTCCTTTGAAAGTTAGTGCTTGGCCATTAAGATCATTAAGCAGTTAAAATCCCATCAGGATTAAAGGCAGTGTATAAAAATATCTGGTAGTCCAAGTTGCTCATGTCATATTATTTTTTACAAAGATATCTCACTGACTTTGACAATGGGTTGATTATTGGGGCATGTTTAAGAAGGTGCATCAGTGATGAATTGCATGCGCCATGTTGATTTTCCATTAGGCTATGGTGGTGGTGTTGGTGGTACAGAAGACAGTGGTAAAGACATTAGCAGTTAGAAATGAAGTGGGTGAAAGTGCAAACTTGCATGGGTTCACGATACAAGACAAAGAGATTAGAACATTGGCATCCCTGAAGTGTCATCTGATGGATGGAGCTGGAACTTTCCTTAACGATGGTCCATATAGTGGAGTGCTTCACCAAGAGGGATGCTATAATATTATTACATATTATATAATGACAAACAACAAAACCCCTTCTCAATTTACTATAAAAAAGCAGAACTGGAAAGAAAGAAACTTGCCTAGCAATAAAAAGATCAGTCACAGTAAGGCATTATGCAGATGTAATTGTTGTTGGCATAAAGAAGCTCCAGTTGCGTTTCCTGACACACTTCTGCTGAATGATCTGTTGGCTGTGCTGTCCTCAGTGGTCGTTTATCACAGAGAGGTTGAGCAGCATTGTTTGTAATGACCCTCCGTTTTGTTTTAATTCCTTCCTTTACTATCACCTCCAGGGCGTCCAGAGTGTGCCCCATAACTGAGCCTACCAGCCTAGCTCACCACAGCACTGAAAATCACTCTGGCCATCACAGAAGATGTGAAGGATGTCATTACCCACATTAAAGGAGTGCGGCCTCCTAAGGAGAAAGAGCCTGCTGTGCCCCTTTTTATACAGTTCTTAGGTGTTCCGAGACCACTCCAGTTGGTCATTGACGTGAACCCCCAAGTATTTGTAATAGTGAACCACCTCCACATCCAATCCTTGAAAAGGGACCAGGCATAGAGGCTCTTTGGTACGATGAAAGTCAATAACTAGTTCCTTGGTTTTACAGATATTACGTTGTGGACAACTCTTTCAGAACCAAGAAATAAAGTTCTCCAGCTGACTCTTATCCTCTGTCTCAACCCCCTTGTCAATACATCCCATTATTTCTGCACGTAACATGACCTGGTGTTATTTATAATCTGAGGTGTACAGAACGAAGAGAAAAGGAGGCAGGACTGTTCCTTCTGGTGTTCCAGCGCTGTTGACATCCGCATCAGAAACACAGTTGTTGAATTTTACAAACTGGGAAGTCTGCCTGACAGATAGTCCACTATCAAATATACCAAAAGCTCATCATCCTGCATATCTCTGAGTTTATCCCCTAAAAGAGATGGCTGAATGGTATTAAATACACTGGAGAAATCAAACAAACCTAATCCTCACAGTGCGGCCAGCTTTGTCCAGATGGGAATAGGCCTTGTTGTGCAGACAGATCATTCCATCTTATACTCAAGTTTTTGTCCGATAGGCAAACTGCAGTGTTATCTGTTAAAAGCGGACTTGTATAGTCCTGGACCAGCCTCTTAAAGGTCTTCCTGATGTGGGACATAAGGGCCCACTGTTCTGTAGTTATTAAGTGAAGAGATGCCTGCCTTTTTTGTAACTGGAACAGTGCAAGATGTTTTCCACAGCAGCTGCACTTTCTGGAGCCTTAAATGGGTGACAGAGAACACCAGAAAAGTTGGTCAGCACAGGCCTTAAGAACTTGATGAGTGACTCCACGTGGTCCTGTGGCTTTTCTTGTGTGTAGCCTTCTCACTTGTCTCCTCACCTGGTCATCATTTATACAGGACTCATCAATGGTCATACCATTTGAAACATTAGTAGTTGTTGATGCAGTGTGGGGATGACTGACCATTGGAAGAAGGCTGTGGAAGGAGAGAAAATCTGTTAAAAAATATTTCAGGGTGTTAACTTTGAGTCTACTAATTATGCTCAGTCCATTCTAACCATCCTTCAAGTTATTGTGAGTCATTTTACCCAAAATAACTCCTCTTTACCAGAAGAAACCTTTTCTTCATTATTGTCCTGGTTTGAAGCGCCACACTACTTAGCACAGCCACTTTCTGTGTGGAGTTGGCATGTTTTACTCATGTCTGTGAGGCATCTTCCAGGTTCTTTGATTTTACTCCGACATCCCGTGTGTACATAACTGTTTCCCTGCATGCCCCTCAGAGCTGATCCCCACCTTGTGCTACTTGCTACAGGGATATTCACCAGTTACACGTACTGTATATCTGAAGCTGAATTGAAATGCTGCTGTTAATTGAAAGATCTTTTAATTCTTTCTGAGGTGGGCACAGAAAAATAGGCTCTTTTATCTGACAGACTACTAAATTAAAAGCACACTCCTTAAAACAGGCTGTGAAGATTAAAAATAGTTCAACATTAGAAAAAAGAAAAACAGCAGCTAGCCGGGCTGTCAAGGCTGATTTAACTTCTTGAAACAACAAGCTATTAAGGCACAGAAGTGTGTTAAGTCTGAATATGATGAGTGGGTGCCCTGCAATGAGCTGGCGTGCTGGCCACTGTCAGTTCCTGTCTCGTCTCACACCTACAGTATTGCTTCTGGGATTTTGGCAGCCCTCACTAGGCAACAATGGGTGCAGCATACAGATGAATGTTTGAGATGTTTGTGAGACCAAATTATTAACAGGGAAAGCCATGTGAACACTCTTTACTTCATCTTTCCTTTTTCCAAATTTTCTTATCCTCACTCTTCCACTCGCTCTCTGTATTGTAGTAAATGGTAATCTAAAGAATCCATTACACCTTGTATTGGAGTTTACACATTTACTGTGTATTTGTATGTATTTCTTGAAAGCAAAAATATCAAAATAGTTTATTTATAGAAAAGTATAAAACATTCAATATTAGTGCTATGGACTGTTTTTGACATAGTTTTGTGAAGCCCGAGTGTCAGTTAAACGATGAACCCTGGATATCAATAGTCATGTTTGAGATGAACCATGTTGAGTGAGGCAGACAAACACGATTTTAAAAATTAGGTTTATTCAACCAGAGAGATAAAAGTATCAAGAAGAATGTGCAAAAGTGCAATCAAATAAATTGTTCAAATAAATAATAATTCCCTAAAATCCATGTGCATAAAACCATTTATTAGTCTTTGGGGTGTTCAATAAATACATCAATAAATATCAGAAATAAATAAGTTAAAAAACATTTTGTTCTTTCTGCAGTTTCTCAAACTATCCTCGCCAGGATGACAGGAAACTTCAAGGTGGCAGCCCCAATCCGACAAGCCCACCCAAACTGTGGCCACCTGCAACTCCTTGCCCATCTTTGAATGGCATTGTGTCTGCCTCCTTCCCAGAAGCAGCCCATTGTATTCCTGATCACATATCTGAGACACCTCATCATGGTCATCAGAGCTCTCAGGGCATCCTGCCCATCTGCCAGTTGCTACTGCTCTCAAGCCTCCTTCCTCCAACTCACTCTGGTGGCAGACTTTTCCTTCTCTGTCTTTTCCTTTCTGACCAGCAATCACTTTCCAAATTAAAAAATTAAAACTTCCTACCCCGTCTTACCACAAGTCTTTCTTCACATTTGCTTCCTTTCTTACTAGCTAAGGCCAGTCATGAAATAATTGAGTCATAATGCAAACAATGGGTATGAGTCAATGACTAGAGGAGAGAAGCTTTGTGGTTGTGCCACCCTTAGAGGCGCCATTACAAGAAGAATATTTCCAAAGGGGTCCTTATAATTATGGCAGAGTATCTACTTGCAGACACCCTGATGGTATTTTTAGTTTACAGACCACACAACTCTAAATAGCAAGGTGGGGAGGCTGTATTTGCTGTTAGATCTATTTTTAATTTTGACAAAAACACGTAATTAAGCAAATGAGATTGGTGCCCACACCGGCCTGTCTTTTTTTGGTGCTACTACCTCCCAGCAGTTTGATGTCTACTTACAAGCTTGCATGCCATGCATTTCTGTTCTTGGTCTTTCTACAAGATGTATTAAATGATTTTGTTTCTGTATGTGTATGCTTCTTTGTGATGTTTTGTGTCCCTTTTGGTTTGTGGTCCTAATCTGCAATTGTAGGTAATAAACAACTGAAAAAAGTAGAAGATGGTGGAAAAATTACATTGGCAAAGACCCATTCTGAGTCAGATTAGGTACAAAAACAAAAAGCAAGCAGTAGAAATGTTAAAAATTGTCAGTAGGTGTAATATTGAGCAAAGGCTAGATGTCTTTGTTTGTTTTTCTGATTATGAGAAGGCTTTTAGCAAAGTAAATTGGACCAAACTGATAAATATCTTGAACGGCTATAGGAATAAATTAGAAAGATTAAAGATTGATATCAACGCTGTGCTTAGAAGAGACTGAAAGACTTGGGGAAGAGACAGCAGACTCTTGAATCCTTGGAAGAGGATTAGGCAAGGGCACCTTATCTTACCATAAGTTTTTAATTTTTATGCAGAAGTATTTAATGGAGAGCAGTGCATTCAGAAAGCATTCAGATTCCTTTGCTTTTTGCACACTTTATTCTATTGTAGACTTAATTTTAAAAGGATACATTTTCCATTTTTTCCCATCAATCTACACTCAATAACCCATAGTGGCAAAATAAAGACATGTTTGCATATTTTTTAAATCAAAAATGGAACTGTCGCATTTATATAATGACTAGCTGTACTGCACAAGTAAGATGGTTTGAAACCTGGGTAATCAACGTAGACTTCAGCTTTAACATTTGCAGTGCACCATGCAATGCATAGGTCTCTGTAATATGCCATTTTGTATGGGATTTGTAAAAGCAGCGTTAATGTTTGTGATGCACCATCTGTTGGAAGGACAAATGTAATGCATTTTGTTATTAAAAATGTTTGTAATGTGCCATCTTTTGGAATGTCAGAACATTGCAACCAGATGGACACACAGACAAACACACAGACACTTACTGTATTCTTTTATTAAGGTGGATTTAGACCCTTTGCTGTGGTACATCTGATTGCAGTAAGATGTATCTTATTTGTGTTAATTCTCCTTGAGATGTTTCTAGTACTTGATTGGAGTCTGTCTATGTCAATTAAACAGACTATACATCATTTAGAAAGGCACACACCATGTCAGTAAAAAAGCCAGGTCATGAAGTCTAAGGATCTCTCTGTAGACCTCTGTGATTGAACTGTGGTGTGACATAAATTAGGTCAAAGGTATTAAACCATTTGCAAATCGTTGGGTGTTCCCAGGAGCACAGTGTCATCAATAATTGTGAAATGGAAGAGGTTTGGAGACACCAGGAGTTTTCCTAGAGTTGGTTGATTAACCAAAATGAGTAAGCTGGTGTGGCTGAGTTAGTTTGTTTTATTGTGAACATTCTCAAAACTTTTTTTATATTTTTACTGAACTTCTTTTGTTTTATATATATTGTAAATTTTATTTATTTTTGAATGTAATCATTGTATCTGTTGTATATAGTTCCTATTTGTCTGTTGTAGCGGGGGGGTCACTTTAATTGATGCAACACCCACGGACGCATGTAGCGTACAGCAGACTCCTGGCAAAAGCTGGATGACGCTTTTGCAGGTAAGGCGCTTCTCAATGCTCTCCGTCTCTTGTATAAGTTGACAAGTTTTAAATAAGTGTTTTCTGTATGAAACTGAATGGAACCATCACGCCATGTGGTTGTCGATGTGCTTTAAGGTTCTGTTGTACCTTTTGGTTGGCAGAAATGAGTTTTAAAAGTGTTTGGTTTAGCGGAGATTCAACCTCATTGGTATATTGTTTGGCTTGCTACAGAAGACCGAGAGCGCCTGACGTTGCATGTGCTGACTGTGCCCTTTACTGCTTGTCTTGTAGAAAAAAGCTGGATGACGCTTTTGTAGAATAAACGGCAGAATTCGGGTATTGCTGTGTCTGTCTTCTTGCAAATCACCAGCAGCCATTCTAAAGCCGCTACACTGGCAAGAAGGGCCTTGGTCATGGAGGTGACCAAGAGCCCAATGGTCACTCTAACATTGTTTCAGAAGTCCCCTGCTGAGATGAGAAAACCTGTTGGAAGGATGACCATCTCAGCAGCACTCTGTCAATCAAGTGTTTATGGCAAAGTGGCTAATGCCCGCACAGATTTTGCCAAAAGACATGTAAAGGACTCTGAGAACATGCGAAAAAAGATTCTCTGGTCTGATGAGACAAAAGTTGAAGTTTGGGCAGAACTTCAAACACTATATCTGGTGAAGACCAGGCATTGCTCATCACTTGCCTAATACTATCCCTACTGTGAAGCATGATGGTGGCAGCATCAGACTATGGGGTACTTCTCAGTGGCAGGGACAGGTGATGCTGGTTAGAATTAAGATAAGGATAAATGCAGCCAACTCTAGAGAGGTTCATGAAGAAAACCTGCTCCAGAATGCACTGAAACTCAGACTGGGGTGACAGTTCACCTTTCAGCATGACAATCACCCATAGCATACAGCCAAGGCAACACTAGAGTGGCTTTGGGAGAAGTCTCTGACTGTCCTTGATTGTCCTGACCAAAGCCCAGACATAAAACCCATAGAACATCTGTGGAAAGGCCTGAAGATGGTAGTTACGGATGTGCCCATCCAACCTAATGGATCTGAGAGAATCTGCCAGAAAGAATGGGCTAAACAACCCGAATTATGTTGTGCAAAGCTTGTAGAGACTTCCCCCAAGAGGGACAGAAGCTGAATTGTTGCTAAATGCGCTTCTGTAAAGTACTGAATTAAAAGTGTGAGTATTTAAAAACTATATAGAGACTTCAGTTTTTGATTTTTAATAAAATTGCAAACCTTTCGGAATACATGTTTTTGTTTTGTTATTATGGGTTATGGGTGGCACGGTGGCGCAGTGGTAGCACTGCTGCCTCGCAGTAAGGAGGCCTGGGCTCGCTTCCCAGGTCCTCCCTGCATGGAGTTTGCATGTTCTCCCCGTGTCTGCGTGGGTTTCCTCCCACAGTCCAAAGACATGCAGGTGATATCTGGGGTTTGTTTGTGCCTTTTGCTGGTTGGGGCCTCATTTATAAAACTTTGGATGATTCTGAATGTGAAAATACACATAAGCCAAAAATCAGGAAAATTTGTACACCCAAAAAAATCTAATTTATAAAGCCTGGCATATGCATGTTTCTATGCAATTTACTCTTTATAAGTTACAATCATCTTGATCCGAAATTGTCCCTGGTGTGTGCTAGGTGTGTGCGTGTGTGTGTGTGTGCCCTGCGGTGGGATGGCGCCCTACCTGGGGTTTGTCTCCTGCCCTGCGCCCTGTGTTGGCTGGGACTGGCTCCAGCAGACCCCCGTGATCCTGTAGTTAGGATATAGCGGGTCAGATAATGGATGGATTGACTGGTTATTTAGTATTGCTTGATTTTGCAAAAATGGCAAATTTATCCATTTAAAATTAAATCTTCAGCACAACAAAGTGTGCAGAGAGTGGAGGAGTATTGATGCTTTCTGAATCCACTGTACAATACTGCTTTGCTCATGTTTGCGTGTTGGGAATTTCAGGTTTACCAATTTCTGTGCAAGTTTGCCGCTGTGGTTGAAACACATAATAATATCATGTTTACTGAAAATCTTTATGATATTTTTAGACATTAAGAAAAACAACATCATGTGTGCAGTCAAACATATAACAATAAAAACCAAAATTTCAATAAAAATAAATAAATATTTTCAGTATTTAAAAATACATATTTTTTTCATTTAAAGATTATTTTGTCAATTGGAATGCAGCTTCCTTTCTTTGAGAGGCAATATTGATATTCTGGGACATCTAAGCTTATCTAAGTATAGTGGGGGTTCAGCTGTTAGGGGTGAGGCCTAGTCTAGGCAGGCAAAGTAGGCCTGGCTTGTGAGACTTCAATTATCCTCATACCCTTTTATGACACTACTACACTACTTGGTAATTTATTTGTGAAGACCAACCTTCTAATGTTTGCAAAAAATCTACCCATTAACAGGTTTCTATCTGTGTCCCCTTTGTTATAAAGAGAGAAGCTGGAGGTGACTAGAAGAAGAAATAGTGAGAAACCTAGCTAAAAATAGGTTCTTAAAAGCAGGTCCATTCACTTTTTGTTGTCAAACACATAATATTACCCCAAAAAAAAAAAAGTCTTTAACCAGAAATACACTACCTAAACACTACAATCGCACAGAGAATTTATTTGATTTATCTGCAAACTCATTTGACTAGGAAGTGAATGGTGCTGATCCTTAATCACGCTGCAACGATGATGTGAACACAGCACATCTACAGGGGGCATTGCATAGGAACATTGTGTAAACTGCTGCTTAAAATAAAAAAACACACAAAATGGCTTTGGGAAAAAACACAGAATATTTACAGCCATTCTAAAACAGGATTTTGGCCAACTAATAATGAAAAAAATGGATTCAGTGACCCAAAAAACTTATAGTAGGATATTAAGTATTCCACAAAATGGTTCCGGAAAATTTGCAAAAAAATATTAATGGAGGCAAATCATAATAGCCGTGTTTTTAAAGTAATAACTGGAATCAACCGTAATAATTACTTCAGTTGTGTCTCCACTTAATCTCCATTTGCTTGTACTGTAGTGAGAAGTCAAGCAAAATAACACCTTTTATTGGTCAGCCAATAAAAATATCATTTTGCTTGACTTCTCACTACATTCATAATGGCTAACATGGTACCACACCCTAGTACTACTCTCTATTTGCTTAAAAGAAAAGGTTCCAGTCCTTCAAACATTATTCAAAGCTCAAACCACGCAGTCATGGAATCAATTTAGTCGCTCTTCTCTGAACTTTCTCTAGCACTGCTGTGTCTTTTTTGTAATATGAAGACCAAAACTGCACACAGAACTCTAGTTCAGGACTCACTAGTGTGCTGTGTAACCTAAGCATAACCTCCCTTGACTTGGACTCTACACATCATGCCATTTACCTAACATCCTGTTAGCCTTCTCGATCATCCATCGTCAATGTACAGTACATGTGTAAGATAGGAATAGATTAAGTTGGCAGAAAGACTTGCCTACAGACAGAAACCTAATGAGTAAATTGAGCTTCCCCCACCATGCCATATGAGATATAAAGTGGATTCGTGGATACATATCTCATAGTCTTCAACCGCCCTCTCAAATGGCAATTACATGCTTACTGTAGTTGAAGACAGATGTGTAACAAAGACATACTTGGATTAAAGATCTGACAGTCTGAAGAAAATCAAAAGCTGTATGGTGAAGAGAGAATTGGACTGAGCATCATGAATGTCTGGTAGCCACCAGCCTGCTCTGGTCTCCCTCTCCAAGAAGAAGCCACAAGTGATTTCTGACTACATTCAAAATAAAGCATTCTTTGATCTTCAAGGCACCTCATTTACATCAAACTCCAAATTGGAGATGAAATAGAGGGAAACGCTATTGTTGTTGTTAATTTTTGGTATTTTTTTATTATTGAGGTTTCTATCCCCTACACAACTGTTTGATTGATAGAATTATCCAGTTTGTTCCTTTTGTCCTGGGACACCATCCAAAATCGTATTAAGATTTCAAGTTCTAACTTTATTTAAAAGTTCTGCTTACCTGTAGCATTGTTTCATTTTTTTATACTTTTCTATCAGAAATAGTCATGAAATTAATTGTTTGAAGAAATTTACAATGGGAGAAGAAAGAAACGTAAATGAATTTATTAGCCTAATATTATTGCATTTAGCTCCCTTATACACTTTATTCTGTTTCTTGATGTTTCAAGAGTTCACCTTTTTATGTTTGTTCCCTTATTTGTTTTTGGTATTTAAGGAGTGACATCATGGTCAGCCCCACATCCTCATAGCTCCAGGTTCCTGGGTTTGACCAGGCAGCGTGGCACTGTGACGATGTGGGTTCTGGCTCCACACTCCCTTTGCTGTTGGAAGCACATGAACCCAACACCGTCGATAATGTAACCGAGTGAGCTAGTCAATGGAGGCAAATTACTGAGCAAGGGGAAGGTAGAAAGTGCAACAGTGCTTTTATTAAAAACCAACAAAAACAGTGTTCCATAAATAGTGCAGTTCTTCAAAGTTCTTCATTAAATAAATAATCCATAAAATGAAAACGTGGAGGGTAAAACACTAGACAAAAAACAATCCTTTAAAAACCAGAGGTTAAAATGATCAGGAAGCAGTCTTAAAAACCAACAACAAATCCGGTGCTCTTCTGTTAGCGTCTCACCTGCTAATCCCATTTGGGCCAAGCAGCAGGCAAGACGCTCTCTGCAGCTGCCCTCCTGAAACACACGCATGAGACTGGAGACCTCCCGAACCCTGGTTTCGGTATGGCACTCATCCCAGTCTCGAGAACTTGGTTTCCAACCAACGCCAGGTCGCCCACGTTGGGGATTCCAGCACCAAGTCTCCGACTTCCGCTGCCTTTCCATGGCCTCTCTGCGCCAGTCGCCTTCCCTGGTCACTCCGCTACCTGATCGCCAGCGGGAGCGACATCAACACAAACGCCTGGGTGTCGGCCTAACACCCAGCTTCCACGCTGTCCACGAGCCCGATCGCTAGCGCCACCACACTCACGCACCGCCTGCTTCCTCTCCTGCTCCCGGTAACCTCCGTCCTCTCCTTTCCTTTCTCTCTCCACTTTTTTCCCCCTCCACACCGACTCGCGCTTCTTTTTAAAACGTGAGGGGCCATCACAGCTGTAGCATTAGCCACGGGAGCAATCACAAATGTGGGCAGTTCCTCACATGTGCACACGGTGAGAAACGCCCACATCGACGACTGCCCCGCGGCTCGCTAAACAACACCCTCACGGCCGCCTCGGTGCGGTGATTATCTATTTAAAATGAATGGCCTTTTCTCAACAAGCTGTGGACCCATAACACCACAGGCACTGCTTGTGTGAGGTTTGCATGTTTTTATCCTGTTTCTATTTGTTTTTCCCTGGATGTGAGTAGGGAATCAAATGGGAAAAGAGAGGAAACTGATGCTCATCTGAGCCAGATTTTGAATCTGTAATTCCTCTTATATTAAGCAAGATTACTGTTGCAACAACACACCCTCATCATCGTCAGTAGGATAAAAGTAACCCTTCTCATGATAGTCAAATCCCAACTCATATTCTCTGTTAGTAGGTGCATAATCGAAGGACTGGTAAACTGTACTTCAAAGTGATAGGAAGAGGCCAACATTAAAAAGTGACATCTCTATGAATTCCTGGGTGTCAAAAGTAATTTATTCCTGTGCAGAATTGTTGTGACCCAAAAAAACCCAAAATTCCAAAAGGGATTGTGAGGACCACCTTTCATTGTCTATAGTGAAAATCAAAATCAAATTGCCCTTTCTTTTCCCCTAGAGGTTTATGGCCACCCTGAATTCAGTTCTGGAGAGCTGAATTTCAGTCATTAGGCTCTACTCGTATCATATTTATTAAACTCCCCACCTGCCCCTATCTCTGGAATTGAGTCGCACCTACATGGACTATTAATGAAAGAAGCAAGCACCTTTGTGTGGCTGCCATTGTCATCTCATATGATAAGATACAGCTTTACCCTTTATAGGATCACAGCTTGGACAACATGGGTCATGAACTGACTCTATATAGGAAACTACACAGATACGCACACACCCACATTCATTCATTCACTTTGTAAATTACTTGATTTGAAAACAAGAGAGTAATGAGCTTGATCTCAGTATGAGAGGACGCACTCATTAAAACACTCATAAGTAATAAAACCGAGTCCATTTAGAATCAGCAATCAACTTAACATGGTCTAAGCAGTGTGTTACAAACTTTAGACTTGTACTCTATACAGCCAAGCATTATATAACCTCACATTCTGATAGCCTTCTTAATGGCATCTGACCGCTGTCTGCATGTGGATAGTGACGAGTCCAAATCCTTCTCATAAGGTGTGCTTTTGATTTTCAGACCTCCAAATGCGTATTTAAACCTAACATTTTGACTTTCTACATGTAAAACTTTATATTTACTTACATTAAATTTCAACTGTCACAAATCTACTCAAGCCTGTATATCATCCAGTTCCCTCTGTAATGATTTAACAGATTTAAGATTATCTGCCAATCCACCTATCTTGGTATCATTTGCAAACTTAACCAGCTTATTACTTATATTCCTATCCCAATCAGTTATATATATTAAAATAGCAGTGGCCCTAACACTGACCCCTGTGGAACACCACTCTTAATGTCAATCAATTCTGAAAAGGTTCCTCGCACCATGACTCTGCTGCTTCCTGTGTCTGAGCCAATTTTGCACCCATCTACAAAACTACCATGAATTCACACTTCTTTCAGTTTAAAGCTGAACCTCTCATGTGACAACTTATCAAATGTTTTCTGAAAGTCAAGTAAATAATATCATAAGCTCCGCTCTCATCATATCCTTTTGTTGCTTCCTCATAGAATTCCAGCATGTTAGTAAAACACGACCTCCTTTATCTGAAACCCTGTATGCTCTCTTGGGGAGAGTGCCTGCCCCCAGTGAAACCACAGCCCCTTTACCACCTTGGGGTGCCCCAGACTGGCAGGTGAGTAAAATAACGAAGTGGAGGTTGGACGCTGACTATTTAGTAAAACTCATGTTCTTGCCATGTGTTGCTCAATCTTATCCTTAATAATTCCTTTCATTAATTTGCCTGTGATGCACGTTAACCTTACTGGCCTATAGTTGCCTGGATCTGCCCTGTTACACCTTTATATAATGGGATAATATTTGCCATATCCAGTCTTTCTGCGGAATAATTTCCTAAAAATATGCATCAATATTCTCTGAATCTCCTTAACAACTCAAGGATATATAAATATTATCTGGTCCTGTAATGCAAAGAGACCTGTTGTATGTGGTTGTTCACTAATGCTTTTTTCAATTACCTTATGCTCAGTTACTGATTATGGTCTGTGTCTTTTGGGACATATGACGTCTGTATAGGAGAGTGTGAGTATTGAACACAGTACGTGTGGTTAGCTAGTGAATAAAATAGCATTAAAATGTACTTCTGAGTGTGTCTCTGCTTCATCCTTAGGAACACTACACAGGGTTCCTGGGTACTCAGCAAAAGCGACACTGCCCCATGAGCAACATGGGGCCACTTCCTGACCACTTGCCTCCTCGCTGCCGCACCTGTTCTGACACAATTTTACCTTTTCTTTCCTTTCTGTTTCCTTTTGGTTTAACCTCCAGAATCTCTCTTTCTATTGTTCTGTTCATGTTCTCATTTTTGATCTCCTTCTCGATCTTCCTACTCAGGCTCCCTTTGTACTCGAGTGAGCGTAGGTGCCTTAATTACCAACCCCAGAGCACTAATGAGGAACTGCACACATCTGAATGTGACTCAGGCTCAGTCAATTACCTCATCACCACCCTGGGGCTACTCTACCATGTGCACCTATGCCAACCCCCTGAACCAGAGAGTCCTATTTTTATTAAAACTAACACACTAACATGAAACTCAAAATGCATTTTGATGCATTTAAAATTAATAAAATTTTAAAAAAGCATTTTACTACACCCTGTAGTGCTGCTGGATTTTTATTTTCCTCTATTCCATTGTCAACTGATGATGGTTTCTACAATTAATTAATGGACAAATATTGCTAGGCTTCATTTACTGTATGTTAATCAGTGTTAAACTACTTTGTTTCCTGTCTGTAGAAACAAGATGGAAACTTGTTCCTTCATGGAACACGTTTTGAAGATATTGTAGCAATGCTACCGTGGGAAGAACTCCATTTCCCAGCAGACCAAGGGGGATTACCCGCATAGGATGACTAAAATGGAAGTAGTGGCTGCTGGGGACAAAAGAGGCCAGCAGGAAAGTTGAAAAGGGGGCCTGGCAGAGCAACAGGAGATCGGTGTTTTTATGTATCCTTTCCAACGTGTCGTCTGAAAAGTCAATTATGCCCTGGATCATTCCCGGTTAGGATGAATGAACTGTCTTGTGCCTGCCTGTTGTGTGTATAGTGGTGGACTCATCGTTGTGCGTCTTCAAAAGGAGCGCTCCTGCAAATCTCACCCCTTGCCTCTCAGGATTACCGATAGGACTGTTTCACTCATTTACTACAGAAGCTGTTCTCAGGATTGTCATCTTCACACTAAACCATTTCATCCGCTTTTGCTCTATTGGACTGTATAAGGACGTTGTCGTGAGTGTTTATTGCTGTGGTTCATTGTTATGTTACAACTGTAGGGGAAAGGGGAGATTTGACTGATTGTTGTTGTTGTGTATTGGGTTTTCATTTAATATATTATATATTCATTCGTTGGTTTTGTGTCTCTGCTTGTGAATGTGTACGGGTTGGGCCAAGGCTGGGTGCGTCCCTGGAATCTCCACCAAAAAAAATAAATAAATCGACGATGTGAATCTTAGGGGCACCGGACCACTACAATAATGTATAATGGACTAAGATGTTGGATATAATAGCAATATTGTTTAAGGTGTCTATTTTATCTAATGTTTTAATTTCTGAGTGTCTGGGTCATTACTCCTAAGTAGTATAGTATAAAAAAACTAATCCATGTCCACCAGTTTCTGGTAAGGCAAAAGGAGGGCCTGGTTGTGGTTGAATTGAATCATTATGGTTGTGATCCTAGAAAGGAAATATACCTTGGGGTAAACATCTGCTAGCTAGTGTGTGCAATCCAGGACAGGGTGGGACTGGACCATAATAAGCATGTGTTTCCTGAAAGACAAGATATTCTCCCAACTTTCCACTGAGTGTTGCTCTAAAAGTGTGCTAGGCACTGCTTGTAGAACACGGCCAGCCATATCACTGCAGTCTTCTTTTCCGCATTTTATCTTTGATTGGTGCAACACCCATCAGTTGTCTAACCGTGTCATTAACAATAAGGTTTAGACAAGATATTTCCATTTTCTAATGGAGCATACATATCTCCATGACGTGTAAGCGATGCTTATTTCTTTCCGTGGTTGACAAGCATTCTTTTCCATATAATATGACAGGGCGCACTACTGTTCAATATATTTTAGATTTGAGGTGAGATACCATGCATCTATCACAGAGTATTCCAGTGGCCATTCTCCACTGCAGCCAGGCTCTGTTTACTCTTGCTCACACTTCATTACTGTCAATGCCATCACTTTGCAGGTGGGAACCTAGATATTGAAAGGTGTTGGTCTCCATTAAGTACTTTAGCACTAACTTGGATGGTTTTGACTTCTTGGCATGTTTGTAGGAATTTAGTTTTCTTAATATAGAAGCCAAATATATTTAGATCACTTCATACCTTGACTCGATCTTCCAGTCTTCTCTGTTTGTAGGTTGTAAACATCATTAGCATAGAGTAGGGTCCATGTTAGTGCTGTGCATGAACTAATTGAAAAGAGCGTGTTCATTGAAGAAGCTCATTTTTCTAAGAACGTTGAACATAAAGTAACGTATTTGCAAGTGAAGAACTTGAACATGAGCTAGTTCAGCTTTATGTGACATTCTGGATCTGGTTTAGGTGTTTAAATGTTTTGCCTTACTCTGTAATGTAGGGGTGGAGCCGAATCCGAATATGGTATTCGGATAAGCACAAATAGTGGATTTTTAAGAATATTTTATATTTATTTTGTACCAGTTTTTTGACATTTATTTTTATTTGGAAAAAATAATGTAAAATCAAATAGGCACTGTCTGTATCGGCCTGCTTGTGCTAAAACTGCACCCATGCTGACACGAGCACGTGGTGAAGCTCCGCTTTCGCTTTTAGGAAAACGTTGTACTTCGAGAGGCTACTTTCTATTTTTCCCCATTGGACATGCAATACGTGACACAAATTTTGACATATAGCGTAATAGGTTAGTTCACCTACACGCTGGTTCCACAGTCACCATTTGTGTCATACGGTTGGAAATTGAGCGGTAATTTATAAGTAAGCTTGCATCTGTTTAATTTCTTTTTTGACCAAGAGGATATGAACATATACGGTTATACGTGTTTGTTGCTGCGTATAACTCAATAAAGTGTATTTAAATAAAAAAGTCTTCATTATTATTGTATTTTATTCAAGAACACTGTAATAGCCTTATGTAAGGCATGCAAAATTGAAAAAAGTAAACTCATGGGTCATTTATTCTCACTCCTTAAAAAATACAAAATGAACTGAACATGAACTAGTTCAAAATTGAAATGGTGAAGTATGAACATGAATTTATTCCTTTTAATCTGTGTGAACTGAACTTTGAGCTAGTTCTTGTGAGGTGTGTACTTGCACAACAGTGGTCCATGGTCCATCCTATTGTAGGTCTCATGTCATAGTATCCATGACCAAGATGAATTGCAGTAACAACAGAGCTGAGCTTTGATGCCCACCTACTTTCACAGGAAAGCTGTCAGAAATATCACATTTCACGCAGCTGGTGGTATTCATATAAAGCATCCAGACCCATTTGATAAGGAGCTCAGGAGCATCATGATCATGAAGTATACAGTATACCACATCATCTTGTGTAGAACACAATCAAAGGTCAAGAAAACCTAGCTGCAATGGCTACTGTTTCTCGTGATTCTTTCTGCAAAAAACTGCATCAGTATTTGAACAAGCTCATTGGTTAATGCTGATTTTAACAGTGTTATGCATGTGCTGCTCAAGGATTCCCACTGAAATCTTCATTGTGTTTGACAGAAGATGGATTGGGCAGTAATTGGAATGCTCAGCTGGATCACCCTTGTTCTTAAAAACTGGAACCGTAATACATGTTGCCCAATTTGTTGGCATGTATCTTGAGTCCACAATCACATTAAAAAGATGACTGACGGATTTATGGAGCGGAAGAACGTGGAAGCTGCCATTTGCACAGATTTATGCATCTGGATTTTTTTGTGCGTAAGTAAATTTCCGCTTTTGTGCTTACGTCATGTTATAGTGTGAATTCTACGCATGGCGTTATGCATGAGGCCCCTGGTGCGTTCAAATTTTCATACTACTTTTTAATTACCTCTCAGACAGCCTTGGACTCACAATCCCTCCTAACCCATTAACAGCTGTGTTTGGGGTTCTTCTAGAGGGGTTTAAAGTGGAGAAAGACAAACAAATTGTGATTGCATTCACTACACTGTTGGCACGCAGACTTATTCTGATAAACTGGAAGAACCCAAACTCTCCTCTTTTAAGTAAGTGGGAAACTGATGTGTTATATTATTTGAAATTGGAAAAAATCAAATACTCAGTTAGAGGATCTGTACAGACCTTTTTCAAAACATGGCAGGATCTAATCAGTAATATTTTAAAATAAGTTCATAAAGCACAGAGAATTTTTTTTTTAAATTAGGTATGTTTACAAGCCTTAAATTTAACATTATTTGGCTTGCTCTCTCTCTCAGGGGTGGGGATCGATCTGTTCTTAACTCAATTTTTCTTTTAGTAAAATCTTGATTGCTTTGTATGGATTGTAATAAAATTAATAAAAAAAAAAAAAAATTTCATACTATGGATGGCTTTGTATGGTACGGGAAAATGCTAAACTGATGATGATGATGATGATGTTGGAGGAAAAGTGTGTTAGAAAATAGAAACATGTAATGGCCACACTAGCCAATCAAAGATCTCTGTGTCCTGCTGGCTGCTTAAACAGTAAAGATTTGCATAAAACACTTGGGTCGATTTCTAAAGAGTCTTTTGATCAACTGCTTCAGTACTTATCTCTGTTGGCAGTTTATTAGTGCCCTGGTAACGGATCCTGCCGATGAACTCTTCTGTCATCTTTCCATAGCTAAAAGTGCCTGATGGGTTACAGATTTTGAATTTAAACCAAAAAGTGGAGGTGAAGTCATTTGTCTAAAATATTAAACCCAGTTTTAAAAAGATGAAATAATGGCCAAGTAGCTCTTGCTTTCTGCCAGCTGTATGGTCTGAAGAGCAGAAAGAACACTGAAGCAGATCTGCCACAAAGTGTGAGTTTGTTTAATGATTAGCAGCCTGTACAATGAAATTTCCTGTGCCGTAGACAAGTTGCTGAGTGCTCTGCTGAATGACATGCCAGAATACTCTGGGTGGGAGTTTTCTTATTACAATGGGATCTACAAAAAGGGCTGTCCTGCCCCTAAGCAAACTGGCCTTTTCTTCTCTTAAACAAATTTGCAATAAGCAATATTTTTTATAATTTACATATGAAGGTTACTTTTTAAATGTTTTATAGACTACATCTGCTTGGAATGTTCCAGAGGAAAGCACCTTACTCAATATTTTCATTTTCTCTAAAAGTACAATGGTTCATTTCCAAAACCCAGATAAATAGGAGCCAAAATTAATTTCCACTTAAAAATAAACACAAATCAAGTCAAAACATATGCTTTGCATTTTTACATGTATTTAATTTTATACAGACTTTGAATGATAAAGTCGGCATGTTATGGAATGGGTACGCCAGCGAATAAAATGAGTAGATTATTATTCTGGCTGTTGAACTTTATTTTTATTACAGATCTCTTTTTCACTTTAATCTGCAATGTGATTATTATTATTTTATAGGCAGTTCTAATAAATAAAATGGCTGAATAATTTGCATTGTATTGTATATTATTATATGATGAGGATGGTGGTTTGCATGTTATATTTCTTCATATGGCCTTATGCACACCTATTTTTCTTGGCAGTGCACAACAAAATGCCTAGCAAGTGTATGACTTAGAAATAACATATTTTTTTTTATTGAGTGATGGTGAAATTTCGTGTGTGTGTGTATGTATGTGTTCAGCCTGCGTTGAACTGGTGTCCTGTCCAGGGTTTGTTCCTGCACCCTCTGGTAGCTAGGATAGGCTCCAGCACCCTCACCTATGCAACCCTGTTCAGGACTAAGCAGATCAGAAAATCATTGACTGACTGGTCTTGTATATCTACACTTACCGGCCACTTTCTTGGTACATCTGTTCAACTGCTTGTTAATGCAGTAATAAATACCTAATCAGCCAATCACATGGCAGCACTCAATGCATTTAGGCATGCAGACATTGTCAAGACAACCTGCTGAAGTTTAAATATAGCATCAGAATGGGTAACAAAGGTGATTTAAATGACTTTGAACATGGTATGGTTGCTGGTGCAGGACGGGCTGGTCTGAGTATTTCAGAAACAGCTGATCTATTGGGATTTCAACACACAACCATTCTGTATGGTTTATAGAGAATGGTGCACAAAAGGGAAAATGTCCAGTGAGTGGCAGTTGTTTGCATGTAAATGCCATGTTGATGCCAGAGGTCAGAGAGGAGACTGGTGTGAACTGACAGAAAGGCAATAGTAACTCAAATAACCACTCATTACAACTGATGTATTCAGAAGGGCATCTCTGAACACACAACACGTCAAACTTTGCAGCATATGAGCTAAAGCAGTAGGAGACCATACTGAGTGCCACTCCTGTCAGCTGAGTACAGGCAACAGAGGCTACAATTCACACAGAATCACAAAAATTGGAGAACAAAAGATTGGAAAAATGTTGCTGTTCTGATGAGACTTTACGTCTGCTGTGACATTCATATGAGTCTGAAATAAGGAACGCATGGATCCATCCTGCTTTGTATCAACACTTCAGGCTGGTGGTGGTGGTGTAATGGTGTGGGGGATATTTTCTTGGCATAAATTTGGACCCTTAATACCAATTGAGCATTGTTTAAATGCCACAGCCTACCAGAGTATTGTTTCTGACTATGTTCATCCCTTTATGACTGCAGTGTTCCCATCTTCTGATGGCTACTTGCAGCAGGATAACACTCCATGTCACAAAGCTCAAATCATTTCAAACTGGTTCCTTGAACATGACAATGAGTTCACTCTACTCAAATGGCCTCCACAGTCACCTGATCTCAATCCAATCGAGCACCTTTGGGATATGGTGGAATGCTTCCAGCATCTTGCTGAATCTACGCCACAAAGAATTATGGCAGTTCTGAAGGCAAAAACCTGGTACTAGAAGGTGTACCTAATAAAGTGGCCGTTGAGTGTATATATACAAGTCTGAGTGTGTGTGTGTGTGTGTTTGTGTGAGAGAGACAGTGCATAGAAGATTGTATGAACATGGAGAAAATGCAAAACTTTAAAACACACTGTTGTGCACATATACATCAGGATTGTCTGGACAGCTTTGTTAAGTCCACAAATACCATCTGGGGGCGAGAAGGGGCACAATTGCTAATGGTATCTCCAGCTTCTCTACAGTTCTGAGTGGTCAACAGAAAAGGAGGCATAGCCCTGCTTCAACGGGATGGGTCATTCTCACCCTCTTTGGGCTGGGACCTATAAATATGGACGGATGAAGCCGGGAAAGTCATCTTTTCACCCTGGAAACCTGAGAGAGGAACATGGACCTCTCAGCGTTTGAAACTATGTTTATTGTGAGGGGCATGTTGCCAGGTCAGCACACACTCATTTACATTTTCTTTGGACTTTTTTGTTTCTAGAATACCAATTAAAAATGAGAACTGCTGGCTTGATACCCCAACCATTGCACCAACTTCCCGAAACTTTACAACAACGCCAACTTCTTTAATCAGTTCCAGCTATCCACTCATCCTTTGTCTGCACTGCTAATTCCATATAAGGGTGGGCCTACACTATGCAAGTTCCTAACATGCTATGGCACTGGGTGTTTAGATGCTGTCTCAAATTTAACAATACATTTGGGATGATAGTTATTCTGAGATGGGCATGCCCTCTGTTGGAGGCATTTGAACAATCTCATGAAAGAATATGTGCTAGGAACATTGGGAGCAACTCAGTATTTGCACAGTAATTTAACACAGAATAATCATACAATATTTTACCATTCTTCAATTTTTAAATTTTAGTCTAAATATAGCTAAGCTCACCATCAGTATTCGCTTGATTAGTATCTTATCTTATGACTACCAGACTACATTACTTATGCTAATCTGTTAAAAGTACAAATACCAAATGCTGCCAGGAATTTGTAGCTGCTGGGTAGTGCTCCTTGGTATTTCTTCTTTGAGGACTCAGTCATGATATTCCTGATACAGACATGTCTCAAGGATTACTGTGAGCCCCTAAACCGGGTGACGCTAACTCAAAAACTTGAAATGAATAGAACAAAAATCAAAAACCCAAAGTATAACCCTAACTGCCCAATTTCTTTCCACTAACTGTAACACATAGAGAGAGAATCTTTTACTAGAAATGATCCACCAAGGGATACTGGATTTCAGCAGCTCAGGCATATTTTACCCAGAAGAAACTGGACCCCTAGATTGACCCGTGAAGGAAAGGAACCTGACCAATAGGAAAATGCGGTTCACTAAAGCAAAGCTGAAACCAGTGATCATATGATTATGTGACAAATAAAGTGAAGAAAAACGAAACTAAAATCCACAACATTTCTACCATACAATGCAATACAGTATTCTTTGTATAGCACACTCGCACTTCAATGAGTGCAGGCACAGAGAGTCGTCAGGTAAAATGCAAGTTTAGATTTTACAGATTCCTAAATACAGAATTAGTACATATAAAGAAATACACAGAAAACAAAGTAGAGATTGATTAACATAAATGTAAACAAACAATATCTGGCCATTAAATAATTTTTGAATTGTGGCTTGTGGACAATGGAGGAGAGGAAAATTGTAAGAGAGAAAGTCAAAGAGAAATTCAGACATGGTCACAGACCTAGAGGACCTTGACCTCATAACAATGCTGGTTCTCCTTTGCTACAACTCAACCAATTTGTCCGCCTTGTCATGCGTCACAAATATTTTGTAGTGTGAAGGATACCAGGGCGTCAGCGAGCCCCAAAACCCCTGACCAAGAACACACAGTGAGTCGCTGGTACAGATAGAGATTTCTTCACCAACTCCTTAAAAAGTAACAAAAGCACAAAGACAGGTTGTCTCTCTCCAAAAAACACAATATCTCTTCCCAATTCCTCTCACCACCGCACTGCCCTCCTCCAGTCGAGTGTTGCTTACATCTTGCATCAAAGGAATTGTTCTGTTCTGTGTATTGTATTGTATTGACCCCCTACTTTTGACACCCACTGCACGCCCAACCTACCTGGAAAGGGGTCTCTCTTTGAACTGCCTTTCCCGAGGTTTCTTCCATTTTTCCCTACAAGGTTTTTATTGGGAGTTTTTTCTTGTCTTCTCAGAGAGTCAAGGCTGGGGGGCTGTCAAAAGGCAGGGCCTGTTAAAGCCCATTGCGGCACTTCCTGTGTGATTTTGGGCTATACAAAAATAAACTGTATTGTATTGTATTGTATCTTCCCAGCTCTGACTAGCCTGGATAAGGGAGTGCAGTCCTTTTTATTAAGGACCGGGGAGTACTTCCAGTGCCAGGGCCACTGCCCGATAGAAGTACTTCCAGGTCATACAAAAGTCCCACTTATTAAGGAGCTCATTCCCCACAGCGCCTCCTTGTGGCACCCATGGTCCCCAGCAGGACTACATCTGCTGGTTCCAAAATGGGCACCGATACGGAGGGCTGCTGCCATCTAGCATTCTAGGTGGGGATAATACATCCCCTGCAGCATCTTTCATAATTGATGGGGTGTCAGTCCATCCCTTCTGGCCATCTCCCTTGGGACTGGTTCCTTCCTCTCCCCGGCCAGGTTGCCAGTCCAACATATGTGGCGCTGACAGTAGCAATCCATGTAAAACCATAAACCCAGAATTGCTTTCTGACAAACTTGAGCCAAAAGTGCCTGAATATTTTTTGGCATTTCTAAAAATAATTGATAGCCCATCAGTCACTTGAATTGTATCAGAATGTACGTCAGACCTAGTAAGTAACAACAATATCACCTTCAACATCTTTCTCATGATTTTGTTTCCACTTGGGAACTTCCACCTCAAGCTGAATCACATAATGCATGCCACCTTAAGGGTGGCACTTATATAAAGTTTGATTATATTTTGATAAAATGTTTATTTTCTGGTCTGATTGTTTTAGACTCATTTAGTTTATTATAAAACAATTAGTCTTCTGAGCCATGCAATCCAAAGTCATTATAAAAAATAGGATTATTGTTATAGGTAAGCTATATACAAAACTGTAACCAAACTTTTAAAAAATGGAGCTAGAGTAAGACCATACTGATTTAATGGAATTTGTGAGAATGATATATTTTGCAATGAATTAAAAATCTCTCCCATTTGTGACTCAGTAGAAGTTCATGCCAGTTAAAATGTTTACTATAAATGTAAAAAGTGCCACTGTGGTCCAGTGCTGGTAATTCTTTATACTGGCCTATAGAAGTAGCATTGAGCTCAAGGCAGGAGCAAAACCCTGGACGAGACACTGCAGGGCCACTTGCCCATACAAGCTTACTTAATTAATCAGTCGACCTATCCTGCATGACTTTGTGATTTGGGAAGGCATCAGAATTGTAGTATATGTACAACGGGAAATCATGCACACTCCGCAGAGGCACTCGTCAGGCCAGGAATTTGAACCCTGAATACCCTGAGCTGTGATGTATTAACACTGACCCTTGCAGCACAGTGCAGACCTGTGACACATTTATACACTTTCTCGTACTCTTAGATCTTCTTATTTAAACCTCCTTTCTACACCCTCTGCTCATTTATCTACCATGAGCTTTAAATCTTTTATCTTTGTCGCTCCTCGTCTTTGGGATTCCCTCCATCTCAATATCCGCAGCACTGATTCACCTTCCAATTTCAAATCCTAACTTAAACTGTATCTTTTTAGACTTGCTTACTTCCCTTTTTTAATTATATTTATATAATGTTATTTTCATCCATCCATTATCCAACCCGCTATATCCTAACTACAGGGTCACGGGGTCTGCTAGAGCCAATCCCAGCCAACACAGCGTGCAAGGCAGGAAACAAACCCCGGGCAGGGTGCCAGCCCACCGCAGGGCACACACAGTAGGGACAATTTCGGATCGTCAATGCACCTAACCTGCATGTCTTTGGACTGTGGGAGGAAACATGTTATTTTGTTTTGTTTTTATTGTATTGTTTTTCTTTTACTTTACTAGGGTGTCCTTCAGTGCCATGAAAGGTAGCTTTAAATTAAATTAATTCTTATTATTATTATTAATTATTAGACCTGCATTTCAGTGCAGGACAACTATATGCGGGGAGTTTGCAAGGGGTAAATTGCTATACAAATTCATTTGTCGTCAATACACTTGCTGTCTTCATTTCGTTATGTTTGAGGCCAAAGCCGAGGAATGTGCCGAAGTCAACATTCATTCAGGCAAGCTAATGAAAAATGCATGTATCCATAAGTGGAATAAAGCTTAAATGCTTTTGTTGGCTGGCCAGTTGACACGAACCAAAGCCTTACTACTGGATACCGGCCTCCAGGAAAAGAAATTCAGGGAGGACAGGAGATCTAATAACGACTTATGTATTACCACCATGAAAGAATATTTCAGTCTCTCTTTTGGCAGCAAGCTTCATTTCACTTCTGTATTTCTGCTGTTTCAAGTGTATTTTTTCTGCGCTTTTTTTTTTTTTACTTGGATAAACTATAAATCACTTGTTCCTTAAGATCAGTAGGCAAACCATGTTTGCAATTATGGCAAAAGCGGCCACAGTTTCTGCCTTTTAAGGTAGGGTTTACCCCCTAGAAGTTGAAAGCTTCGGGAGATGTCGAGTTTTATAAGCTGTCATCGTGTTACACAATCACATCTGTAAAGTTTTAAGCAGATTACTCCAGACCATTACCCAAATTGTAGGGCGAAACAGCTGTTGGACATTTGTTTCACATTTTGTTTAAAGCAAAATTTATGCTTTCATAAATGTTAGTTGCTGTTTGTCAAACAGAATGGAGACGCATTACATGACAGAGGATCATAGCAGATTGGAAAATTGCACATCACATCACGTACATTAATATATTTAGTTAAGATTAGATAAAGTAAAAAAGAACAAATAAGGCAGAGTTATTACATTTCAGAAGGTCTGGCTTAAGAAAAAAGGCAGTATTTAAGTTCATTTAATGGTCTTGTAAATTTAAAACAAATTAGAATCTCCCATTATGGGTTTGGTTCTAAAAATCAAGAAGCAATCAAGCAAAATGTTAAAATGTATTACTTTGATGTATACCTGATTCTCACCTGGATTTTTTCTGTGTTCTCCAGTTTATTCTCACACCCTGAGTTAATCGATGTCTCTAATTAGCGTGGCTCTGCACACGAGTGTGCCCTGTGATGTCCTTTCCAGCCTTTTGTGGTTTGTTCTTTTCTTGTACCTGCCAACACTGCAATGGAGGCTCAGGAAACTGATGGCCGGATTGAATTATTAAGCTGAAATAGCAGAACATGCAGCAGTGTGGCGGGAGGTGCTGTTCTCTTGCAGTAAGGAGACCAGGGTTCTTGTCCCGGGTCCTTCCTGTGTGGAGCTTACATGTCTGGGTTTTCTCTGGGTGCACCAATTTCCTCCCACTGTCCAAAGACATGCAGGTTAGGTGAACTGGCAACACTAAATTGGCATTAAATTGATATCCGGGGTTTGTTTGTGCCTTATGCTGGCTGGGGCCTCATTTATAAAACTTTGTATGATTCTGAACGTGAAGATACACATAAGCCAAAAATCAGGAAAATGTGTACTCCTAAAAAACAATCCAATTTATAAAGCCTGTGTGTAAAAATAATAAAAAGTTGATCAGTATTGTCTATAAGTGCACATGACAAGTGCAACTTCCTGTTTTTCCTAACAGACAAAAAACCACAAGTGACCAACAGATGAACTTTAAAAATGTTGTAAATGCTGATCCAAGCAAATTGTTGTAAAGATGTAATGTTTTGAAATTCTTGTGCAACTAAAGTCATAAGACAAAGCTTTGCCCTATAAAAGATTTGGGACACCGACCCCTCGGGGCAGATGAAGGGCAGGTGTCCTAGGACTGTGCTTCTCTGTCATTTTACCTTTGCCTGGTGTGTATTAATAAAAGATTTTTTACCAACTTTAATTATATCTCTCTGTCTTTAGTCACAAGAAACAACACTATAGAAAAAGTGTCCACACCTGGCATATGCATGTTTCTACGCAATTTACTCTTTATAAGTTACAATCATCTTGAAAATATGCGTTCATGAATGCGCCTCAAACTCCACCTGGTTACACACTGAAACCACCATAAATGGACCGTGCTAATCAACCTCAGACATATGTAATCACGATGCTGCAGACCTTCTTTGGTTAGTAGAGCAACCTCCTACATGACGCATCCAGTAGCACGAGATAGAAGTTCTCGTCCCTAATTTAGAGGCACACAAAGAAACCTTAATATAGTGGCCTAAGCGCGGTGGTCAGCAATAAGCACAAACATGTTACAGCTCCTGTAAATGGCATGAGGTCCAGCTGCACCATGACTGAAAAATTTTTTTAAAAAGGGTGCAATCCCTTGTGACAAAGTGTGTATGTAACGGTAGGAGCAAAAAAAAAAACACGTTAACGCTAATCTGTAACCGGAGATGCCTTTTTATTCAGTATTATGCCACAACAGTCGTGACGGTAGGCAGTCTCATCTTGGCATCACAGATGACTTGTATATTAATAGAATAAATCTGCCTACAGTTAACAGAAACAGATTCTTTCTCGCTAGGTGCCCTTATTGCAATATGAGTTCATTCAAGTGCGATTACATTAACTCTTTCAGGGCTGATATCGACTTTTGTCAAAAGGAGGAGTTGACGATGGTAATCAACTGTATACTGTTATGTTATAGTTGGACTCTCATTGCTAGAAGCAACGTTAGCTTTATTGGTTTGACCAAGATTTCCTGTGGTCGTGTATTTAGCAGGACATAAACAACAGCAAAAATGGCACTGACATCTGGTGAGAGATCAGAGTGATTGCATAAAGCAAAATACTGCGTGGATGACGTTTTTGCCTATTATCTCTGAACTGAACTATGACTTGTCGGACTCCGATTTTGATACAAGTGATCGAAAACGAATGTGAGGTTCCAGTTTCAGTTGAATGGTCCCCAGCTAATCACGGTGCTGAACGGGTTCATGTAGCTGATACACCTACAGTAATTTTCGCCAGGGAGGAGTGCCACTTAACAATGATAAGAGGTATAAACTAGATTGCAATGCACTGTGACCGTGCCATTCTTGTCAAACTGGCAACAGACGTTTTATTCTTGATTTCTGTGTGAAACCATTGCTTTTCAGAAACTGTTTTAGAAAAAATATTCAGCTCTCAAAGAGTTAAGAAAACTGGACACTGGTGTAAATTGCCTTTTCATTTTATTGGTAACAGCATATTATGTTATATGTATATGCACCCACACAATTAGAAAACTAGATGTTGCACTTTGTTGGCTTCCTGCTCAACAGGCACAATGAAGTGAAGCTTGGATGAGATTCTCCTGACCTGTCAGCCAGTCCCCTGAGAAGTGACAACAGGTAAACAATCTAAACTAATGAAAAACTTAAAAAAGTTCTTCAATGCAAATAAAAACTAATTAAATACAGTCTGTACATCATATTCATCACTTTTCAAGTGTTATATGATTCTCACATCAATGCACATTGTAATAACGGCTCAGTGATGTGGATTAATCATTTAGTGAGTCTTCGTTTAGCTGTTTTGGCTGCATTTCCCAGCTTGACTAGAGGTGTCCTCATTTTCCAGTTTCTCTAAAATGCTGAGTACGCACGGATCAGAATTGTCATAAATATAAACGTTTCCCTGTCAAGTTGTCTTTTACAAATCCCATCATTTGTGTGAGAATTTGCTTGCACACATTTCAGGACTCTTTTTGTTTGTATGCAAGCTTTACAAATGAAGCGACTGGTCTGGATTAAGTGGGTTAGAAAACGATATGCCAGAAGTGTGCATGGTGTGGCACAGTTTTGCAGTGGTCTCAAAGTGCCAGGTTTATTGATTGTTATCATTTGTCATTTTTGTGCCTTTCCTAAGGTATTTTCTGAAAACATTTGCATACTGTTTTTTAAGCCAAGGATTCTGAACTAGCCATGGGTATGAGGGAAGGCAATCTGTTTGCTACTGCTTTTGGTCTTTTGTGTAATATTGCCAGGATAGGTTCTCACTCCCTATGAGCTAGTAGTGATGTAAGAGTTTCAGAAAATGGGACAAAAGTAATTTGCCTGCTTATCGGACCCAGAGCATGAGTCAATTTAAAACTACATTCATGATGAAACAGAACTTAGGTCAACTTATCAGGGCTTTATCTTCTTATATAATACGCTACCATAGCTGTCCATTTGTCCGTCCAGGATTTTAAATCACCTGTAGCTCGCAAACCATTTGACCTATTAACCTGAAATTTGATACACATATACTATGTGATGTCTGTAATCCACTCTCAGGGTGATGATTGATAGGTTATTCCTATTTTTATTTTTATTTTAATGTAGAATCAAAATGCGTACGGGTGTCGTTCTCATCGCTACCACCTTCACCATCACTTCCCCTATCTCTTCATATCTTAAATCATTTTTGAGGCAGATTGAAGACTTAAGTGCCAGCTTAAGTGAAAAATTAAAGAAAACGTACTAAGTAATTGCAACACAAACACTGACTTAATCAGTTTTAATGCGAAAAGATACCGATGAAAAAAGAGAAGAAGCGGGCCGCTAGGGTAGACAAAATAAGTGCTGCTCAGGAAGCAGCAAGCGCATCAACCTCTGAGCAAATAAATGCTAAACGTACAGACAAAGAATAGGAAAACTAGGAATGCTCAAGTCAAGTGTATTCACTGCACGTTATTGTGCAGTATGCCATTACTGGTATTCTATAAAGTGCAAACATTCAAACCTAACATATAATTCTGAATGTGTGTTGGTTTGTTTATCTGGTAAGTAAATTCAATGATTGAACTTGTCACTTTGCACTCACTTCCCATTTGTACACATACACATTATAGACTACAGTGGTGTGAAAAACTATTTGCCCCCTTCCTGATTTCTTATTCTTTTGCATGTTTGTCACACAAAATGTTTCTGATCATCAAACACATTTAACCATTAGTCAAATATAACACAAGTAAACACAAAATGCAGTTTTTAAATGATGGTTTTTATTATTTAGGGAGAAAAAATCCAAACCTACATGGCCCTGTGTGAAAAAGTAACTGCCCCCTTGTTAAAAAATAACCTAACTGTGGTGTATCACACCTGAGTTCAATTTCCGTAGCCACCCCCAGGCCTGATTACTGCCACACCTGTTTCAATCAAGAAATCACTTAAATAGGAGCTGCGTGACACAGAGAAGTAGACCAAAAGCACCTCAAAAGCTAGACATCATGCCAAGATCCAAAGAAATTCAGGAACAAATGAGAACAGAAGTAACTGAGATCTATCAGTCTGGTAAAGGTTATAAAGCCATTTCTAAAGCTTTGGGACTCCAGCGAACCACAGTGAGAGCCATTATCCACAAACGGCAAAAACATGGAACAGTGGTGAACCTTCTCAGGAGTGGCCGGCAGACCAAAATTACCCCAAGAGCGCAGAGACGACTCATCTGTGTGGTCACAAAAGACCCCAGGACAACGTCTAAAGAACTGCAGGCCTCACTTGCCTCAATTAAGGTCAGCGTTCACGACTCCACCATAAGAAAGAGACTGGGCAAAAACGGCCTGCATGGCAGATTTCCAAGACGCAAACCATTGTTAAGCAAAAAGAACATTAGGGCTTGTCTCAATTTTGCTAAGAAACATCTCAATGATTGTCAAGACTTTTGGGAAAATACCTTGTGGACTGATGAGAAAAAGTTGAACTTTTGGAAGGCAAATGTCCGTTACATCTGGCGTAAAAGGAACACAGTATTTCAGAAAAAGAACATCATACCAACAGTAAAATATGGTGGTGGTAGTGTGATGGTCTGGGGTTGTTTTGCTGCTTCAGGACCTGGAAGGCTTGCTGTGATAGATGGAACCATGAATTCTACTGTCTACCAAAAATCCTGAAGGAGAATGTCCGGCCATCTGTTCGTCAACTCAAGCTAAAGCGATCTTGGGTGCTGCAACAGGACAATGACCCAAAACACACCAGCAAATCCACCTCTGAATGGCTGAAGAAAAACAAAATGAAGATTTTGGAGTGGCCTAGTCAAAGTCCTGACCTGAATCCAATTGAGATGCTATGGCATGACCTTAAAAAGGCAGTTCATGCTAGAAAACCCTCAAATAAAGCTGAATTACAACAATTCTGCAAAGATGAGTGGGCCAAAATTCCTCCAGAGCTGTAAAGACTCATTGCAAGTTATCGCAAACGCTTGATTGCAGTTATTGCTGCTAAGGGTGGCCCAACCAGTTATTAGGTTCAGGGGCAATTACTTTTTCACACAGGGCCATGTAGGTTTGGATTTTTTCTCCCTAAACAATAAAAACCATCATTTAAAAACTGCATTTTGTGTTTACTTGTGTTACATTTGACTAATGATTAAATGTGTTTGATGATCAGAAACATTTTGTGTGACAAACATGCAAAAGAATAAGAAAGCAGGAAGGGGGCAAATAGTTTTTCACACCACTGTATGTTTTGATAAGCTGGTTAAGTTTACAGATGATACCAAACTAGGTGGATGGGATGATAAGGCAGAATCAGTCATATTATTACAGAGTGACATGGATAGCATGTATCACTTGGACAGATTTGTGGCAGATCAAATCTAATGTCGTGTTCCATCACTCGTGAACAAGATCCTGAGATACTCCTCCACTTAGAGCAGTTGTTCCTCTTTCACCTGGAGAGAGCAATCCACTCTATTCCAAAGCAGTACCAGATTCTCAGGCAGGGAGGTGCTGATTTTCATCTTAGCCACTTCTCACTCGCTTGAGTGCATGTCGAAAGGTGACATTTAGAGGAGGCAATGAGGACAACATCATCTACATACAGCAATTATGCTATCCCTAGCCTTCCAAACTGGGCACCCTCACTTTCTTGGATGTACCATGATAACCATAAACCACAAGACACAGACTGACCAGAGTCCAGAACCCGTAGTGAACAAATTTGACTTAATGCCAAGCATTTGGACATAGCTCTCACTGCATGCATATAGAGTTTCACACATGCACCTCAGGGGGCCACCTTCCAAGGTCTCCACAGATAGGTGATACCACCCCAAGCCAAGAGTGGGTGCTGCCCCGTTAACTAGCTTCTCTTCCCTTTGTTCTGCAGCACAAAAAGACTGCCAGTGAGGGCAACTAACTTTGCCCCTTCTGGTCCCTGGGCTATAAAATCAAGACAGCTCTGAGGAAGACGTCACTTATGACTCAGGAGAGGCGCTTCACAACGTGACCGAAAAGAGACTTCCTAAAAGAAGCCTTCATTGTTGAAGGGACACCTTATTTTGTTCATACCGCTACTGAACGCCATTGCATGTTATTTTGTTTGTATTTTCTTTTAAGTAAACAGGGACAGTCAGCTAGGCACCCCAAAAGTGCTGCAGTTGTACCTGCCTATTATTCTTTGGACACCCACAAGGGAATATATTTGTTCCTTATATAAGGACTGAAGTATCTTTAAAAAGTATACTTTACAAACATGACAAGTAACGTTCTGCTGCTAGCTTCAACACCTTCCTAGTAAAGAATAAAACACATTAATTCCTAAACATTTGAAATCTGTATACGTTTAGAGCACAGTTTCAGTTCCTCTGTAAATCTTTTCAGTTTGTTGTTTTATTAGGCCACCTGAAAACGTGCAGCTTAGAAATATCACTGAAATTTGGTAACTCAACCCCTGCCAAGCTCTTTCGAGATGATCTGATATGATGCTACTCTCGGCCGTTGGAATTCAGGGCTGTAAATCATTGAGGCTTTCAGCCTTACATGTGTAGACTCTTGTCTTCAAAATAACCTGGCAGGAAACAAATCCAGTAGGGGTGAAGACTGCAGACAGGAGAGGCCATCTGACTGTATGTGCCTGAATGATCAGACATAGAAGCACAGATCCAAAATAATAAAAACAAACGGAAGAAAAATAACCCAATAACTCAACTTGGTGATTTGACTCCTAAATGAACTTGCATGCCAACAATATTTTTTGAATTCTTCTTTTACAGGAGAGGAACTTCACAAGGCTCACAGTCACAAAAAATACATGGGATCTCATTACAGCTTACAGCTTAATTTTTTTGCTGTTTTTCAAACAGAGATTTGGGACTGGAAGTTCAACAAGTGCAGGTGATCCAAGCTGCATTGCTTGTTTAGCTTCACTAGCATCCGGGGAATTGTGAAAACAAAAATTTCATTTAGGAGAATTTAAACAGAACTTCACATCCAACAGTCTCATTTAGGGAAACCTAAAACCACGACCAGGAGACAAAACTTCAAGAACATGTTTTTGTAAACAGACCTCGCTGAATGCATCTGACCTCAAAGTTTAAAGATTATTTATACCTTGGCATGCTTGACTATCATAAAAATAGGGGTCTGCACTCCAAGCAGACAGCAAGTGGATACATTTTGTCTGGTGCATAAGTGAACATGAGAGACAACTCTCAAAATGTCACAGTGGATACTGCAGTCAGCCGCACATTCCAGATCTGTTGGTGGATCTGATGTTATTACATTTATGTTGTTCCTTTAACCACATCAGCTTTGTCATTCCAGGATGGTTATTTACCTTCAACCAATCAGCCATAAAATTAGTCACTGACATCATAAAGCAATGAGTAGGCACTCGGTTTCACATGCTTTAATAACAGTTTAAATAAATACGTCTATTTTAGTTCACACAGACAGTAACTTGACCTGGATTTAATCCCATGTCCTTTTTAGGGCATGTTACACTAATTAATGTCCCTAATTTGCTTGGTGTGAGTAACTGTGAATGATGTGAACTGGCATTGGGTGCTTTCCAAATACAGGAACTTTTTTTGCGGAACCAGGGACTTTTTAGAAACTCAGGAACCTTTGCAGCTTTCCCACCACAGGAACACGGACCATTTGTAGTTCCAGGTACTTTATGCAGCTCCTACTCCAAGGTATTTACTGTTCGTTGAACCAGGAACTATCGTGGGTGGGTCTTGGGTGATGAATTGTGCTGATTGGTTGACTATAAGCACTGGTGCCATCTTGCAAATTTGGTAGCAGTTTGAACTGCACCTGTAAACTGGTACTGTGAGTGCTGTGCAAAGAGGAAGAAGAACATCTGCATTTTTCACAATTGATTCAAGGCTCGTCAGGGGTGTGTTCTTCCTCCAACCTAGTTCAGTCCTTGCATGGAGTAGGTATTGAGCAGGTTTGTGGGGTCCAGCGGCTGTGGGGCATCTGTTGCTGAAGAAAGATTCACTGATCTTGACTTTGCTGGTGATGGTGTAATCTTTGCGGAGTCAATGGAGACTCTGATCAGGGCACACGAGAAACTGAGCCAGGAGTCTGAGTATCTCGGCTTCTGAGTGTCCTGGATTAAAACCAAGATCCAGGCCTTTAATGACCTCTTGGGCACAGCCATTAGCAGTGTGTCTGTCTGTGGAGAGAGTTTCGACCTTTTTGAGAGGTATACTTACCTTGTCAGCGACATTCATGTCTCTGGTGATTCTTCCTATGAAGTCAGTAGATGGATTAGAAGAGCATGGGGGTTTGGTCATGAGGTCACTGAGAGGGGTGTGTGCCACTCCCAATATCTTGACTTCAGTTTCCTTCTGCTTCCTGTTTTGCTCTGTATTTGTGAGACATGGACAGTATCCAGTGACCTGAGATGAACTCTGGACTCCCTCAGTACTGTGTCTCGTCAGAGGATCCTTGGGTACCAATGGCTTGACTTTGTGTCAAATGAGTGGTTGCTTACAGAGTCCTGAATGAGGCACATCACCTGCATTGTGAGGGAGTGTCAGTTACAGCACATGTGGAGTGATTCTTCAAGGGTGATCCTGCTTACAGGATCTTCATTACTGAGGACCTGAGTGGCTGGACCAGGCCAAGAGCGTGCCCACATAACACCTGGCTGTGGCAGACAGATGATAATTTCCGACGGGTGAGACTGGACCGTGTGTCTGGCTGACCTGACCTGGGGCCTCGTGTATAAATGGTGCATATGCACAAAAATTTTGTGTACGCCCATTTCCATACTCACATCATGATGTATAAAAACTAAACTTGGCATAAAGCCATGTGCATTTTCACTCCAGCTCAATCCTTTGCATACACACGTTTTTGCTCAGTTTTGCAAACTAGTGGTACCCAGCGTCAAAGCAGTGCCACTGTTCCCATGTGGTTTCCCTTTCTTTTTTAGATCCACATCCACGACTTGGGCTTTATCAAATACACTGAAATTAACAGCATATCGTTTGTAAATTTAAGGCACCTGAATTTAATAACCTGTAACAATATAATGGTGCATAGAATGGCCAAACTATTCCACTGCCATGGCTGCATTAGTATTGTTAAAGGACATCTCAAATGGAAGGATCAGAAGAGAATGAGTATCCAGAGATCATACTGATTTCTTGACACATGATGATGACTGGCTTCTTCGTCGGTTTAGATTTCCAAGTGCAATTCTCTCGGAGATGTGTGCTGAACTTGCACCAGCTTTATAAAGGAATACTTTGAGGAATTGTGATCTACCAGTTCCTTTGCAAGTTCTGTCCACTCTCTGGTTTTTAGCCACAGGAGTTTTATTCTCACCCTGCTCGCCAACCCACTGCCTGAACAACAGCGATGTTATAAAAACTGGTGGAGTGCTGCTCTATAGTCCACAGAAAGTGTGTCGCATCGTGCAAGCATGTAACGTTCTACATAATATGGCACACATTTGTAGCTTGCCCACACCTGAAGAGATGCGTTATGATGAACCTCACCCTGAACCACCAAATGATCAGCCACATTGGACAGCATTACAATGTCGAATGAATGTAATTAACAAAATGTAAAAACATTTATTTTTTCAGAAATTCATTTATTTTTTGGTCAATATCACACAGTACTATCTTTATATTCCATAGTTCATTGGTTACATCCTGTTGTGCATTAGCTACATCTCTCTCTAATGCATTTTGTGATTCTAGTACAGTGTCCATCAGCACACAGTCAGATGATCACCCAGCACTTTTTGAGGTAGGGGTGAGTGAGCAGCTAGCGCCCGAAGATGCGGTCGGCACAGGAGCAGTATCTTCATCGCCTGAAGCCATGTGCTCAGCATGGGGGTCAGCTTTTGAACTATTGTCTGGAACTGAATAAACAGTAATTAATACAGCATCTGCTGCCTGATTGTTTGTCTTGTTACACATGCAAATTATTTACACAAGTATGGCTAATGGTAAGCAAAACAAAATGAAAACTTATGTCAAGCGCAGTGATGTTAGAATCTCCCTTCCTCACTGGTAAAATGCTGGTATCAAGTGCCAATAATTGCAGCAACTCGCTGCTCAAATGGTGTGAGCCTCAGGAGTTCACTACCTCCTCCAGTGGTGCTGACATTCAGATGATATGCTGTGACTCTCATTTTCACTGCAACTTTGATGTCTGACCACTTCTTTTTTACTTCACTCACAGTGAGATATTCTGCTCCTGAACTTTTGAGTGAGTCTGCCACGCTATGCCACTCCATCAATTTCGTTTTATTGCTTATTCCACTGCCTAAGCTACCAAATAATACATTTTTCCTTGCCTCTGCTTCATTTAGCAGGACCTGCATTTTGCATTCTCTGAAGTTTTTTTTTCTACCCGTGCTTTCACCATTGTATTCTTGAAGCGCTGAAGGTAAGGGGCTATTCATATACATTTGCATATTCAGAGGGGCATAATTCTGGGAGGAGTCAAGTTGGGCAACACGCACGTCCATGTGCATTACATTTCACACTGACCGAGATTTATGTTGCCGAAAAATGTGGAAGTTGGCGTACGCACAGATTTATGCATCTGGATTTTTTTGTGCATACGCATATTTCTACTTTTGTCTGTACGCCATGTTTTAGTGTAAATTTTATACACGGCATTATGCATGAAGCCCCTGGTTTGTAGATACTAGGAGAGAGGTGGAAGTCAGAATAAATGAAGAGCTGACACTGGAGGTGGATGCCTTAAAAAAATCAAGTGGACAACCATATGTTTTGGTGACTGTTAAGTGTAGATCTTATAGTGTCAGTAGGTCATTTTGATTTGAATATTGTGTGTGTTTGGGCTGCTGGCACACTGGATAGCCCACATGTTCCTCCTTTCTTGGTGTATAATAAGATAATCCAATAGCATCTCTCTGAAGAGTAAAATCCACAGGTCCACAGAACCAATGACTTTTATGCCTGAAAATTCAAGTGGAGCCAAGCAGACATATTGAGTAATCCTTCCACAGAAAACACAAAAAAGGGAGAAGGCCTTCAAAACCTCACACAAAAGGACAGAACTTCTTTTTTTTTTTATTTCAGGTCTGGGCCCTTTGGATATGCCTCACCCCAGACAGCCTGTCGACCAAGCTCAAAACAGGCAGGCTTTCTAACATGCACAGCCTCAAAATGGGGCTAAAGCTCTTAACTAATAAATGTCTCAAAATATTCAGAAAAACGGAAAAGAGGAAAACCATGAAAACTCTGATGTAACACAAAACAAAACTATATACTTATATTTAAAGATTTGTTCAAAAAGGAATTCAAAAATATAAACAGGAAAAGCAAAACAGAAACAAAAAGGAGCAAAAGCAGGTTTTGCCTAAAAGCAAAAAAAAATGTAACAAACGACAATCAGAAATGGTACCTTATAGTGAAAGCAGGAATCAAAAAAATTATAGATAATAGATAATCCGGTGAACAAAAATAAAGCAAATCGATAACTATCACCACTCTTTTCTCAAAGCTGTTGAAACATCCTAAAGCTTCATCTTAGGTACTGCTAAGGATTGTACCCCTGCTGTAATATTAGTTGTCCCCAACGCCTTAGGCTCTGCATACAGGAGGCAGGGCAGAACACACAAAATAACAAAGAAAATCATAAAATTACAAAAATACAAAGATAAAAAAACCAGACAATGTACAGAATTATCTTTTAAACAATAAACAGAACAGTTATAGATAAAAAATAAGCTTACACCAAGGCAATGATCCTAGCTAAAATATTATAGGACCTGGAAAAGAGATGCTGTTATCAGCGGAGGAGTCATTCTGAAAGGACATGTAGAGTGTGTGTATGTGTGCGTGTGTGTGAGAGAGAGAGAGAGAGAGAGAGAGAGAGATGATCAGGCACCTAAAGAGTAGAATTTATGAGACCTGCTCCTTTGCTTAAATCCATTGGCTTGGGTATGTAACTACTAGTGAGTGAGAGAAGGATCCAGGTTTGAATTGGCTTATCTCAAGGGATTGTGGAAAGTGAATACAGGTGTTGTCTTTGGCCCCAATTGATTGGTGTGAGGTAGAGCCATTTGCAGAAATGTGTAGGCATGTCAGAAAAAAGGGATCATTCAGGCCACATGGAAGGAGCCTTAGAAGATCAGTCAGTTAGGATGAGAGGGAGAGGCACGGTACACGATGTGTTAGGCTACCAGCACCACTAATGCAAAAATTTCAGCCAAATAATGTCATAAAAAATCACAAAAAATGAAGATCTGTCAACATGCAATACAATATAACCACTAAAGGACAATATTAAATGTTTTCTCAAAACCATACTCATTATTTAAAGTAGAAATACAAAAGGAACATTGATAAAATTTAAGTTTTCATTCAATTAGCATCTGTTTGGGTTTTCTTTTATTGTCACACGGTGACCTGTTTATCAATTAATCTATTTTTTAACTTGCTCATTTTGTTAAGGATTTCTGGAACCAATGCCTGCCTTCGAGGCACTGGGTCCCAGGTGGCAACTTATGCTTTGACTGCGTCATCACAGTGCTGCCACTCAGCACCATGCAATGCAATTTTGATTTGCTGTACACTTGATTTATAACTAGAGGAAAGCTTAGTGACTGTTAAAAGACAATGAGGACTTTGTTTTCTTTGATTACCTCTCATTACTTTTCTTTACAATATTTAGTCTAATGTTCTGAAAGCATAAAATATGAGAGTTATAAAACTCTAATACTGTTCCTAAACTAAGGTTAAGTTATGCTTGGACACAGTAAAGTGACTCTAAAGGAGCTTTGTGCATAGAACTGTCATGGAAGACATAGCAGTAGGCCAGTGGAAACTGAAAATACAAGCTGCTCCTTTCATACTAAAACCTCATATTTTCCAGCATTTCTAATGAAAGCTTATTTTAGAGAACACAATCATCTGTAAAGCCTTTTAAACCAAGTAGTGGCACAACTGTACGAGCTGAAGAGAATTTTTTTATGCCTCTTGATGAACTTGAACACACATTTCTTAAGAAACAAAGTTTGCATTAGTAGGATCCAAGTAATAACATTGTCAGGGTATCTTTGGGCACCTTTCAACACTAATCACACAGGTACTACTGGTTCTGCTCCATTTAGGACAACTGGGGATCTGCTTCCAATCTCCTGATCTCCCAGATAGTGCTGTTGTACAAAATTTGTGTAAGTAATAATTTAATATATTGTTCAAATGTTTATAGCAAACTGAATATGGTTGTCAAAATCAATTTGTTCCAGTTTTCCATGTGTGACCATTTGTGGGCACTTCACACCACTAAACCTGAGACGCGACTAAGCAGACACGAGTCCCAGGTTCATAATACTGTACCTTTTATTTACAAAATTCCAGAGGTTTGTTTTCCACAGAATCAGTACTCTCACAAATTCTTCCTTTCCTCCTGTCAAATAAGCTTTGTCCACCTCTCAAAATCCTCCCAAATCCAACACCTCAAGTAAGGCAGAGTGGTCATTTTTATGTCGGATTCGGGAATACTTCCAGTGCCACAGCTTTGTACACAGGAAGCCCCAACCACAGCCACAAAACACAGGAGTTCTCTACCAGCAGCACTCCCTGGTGGCCACTGAGGAACCCAACGGGGTTTTTCTTCTGCACTACAGTTCCCATTCCAAACTAGAGGCACACCAGAGGAGGACCGCCACCTAATGTACTGGGGGAATATTTATTCTTAAGAGACACTCTCCCATTCATACCAGATGCCCAACCATAATGTTAGCCTGTTGGCCAGGTAAGGCAAGACTTACCATCAAAACTGGCTACTTCATACTCGTCCATCACACACGACATGCTCGATGCAATTAGATAGATAGATAGATAGATAGATAGATAGATACTTTATTAATCCCGAGGGGAAATTCACATAATCCAGCAGCAGTATACTGATACAAAGAAACAATATTAAATTAAATAGTAATAAAAATGATAGAATTAAAATAAAATTAATGTTCGCATTTACTCCCCCGGGTGGAATTGAAGAGTCGCATAGTGTGGGGAAGGAACGATCTCTTTAGTCTGTCAGTGGAACAGGACAGTGACAAAAGTCTGTCACTGAAGCTACTCCTCTGCCTGGAGATGACACTGTTAAGTGGATGCAGTGGATTATTCATGATTGACAGGAGTTTGCTTAATGCCCGTCGCTCTGCCACAGATGTTAAACTGTCCAACTTTAATCCTACAATGGAGCCTGCCTTCTTAACAAGTTTGTCCAGGCGTGAGGCGTCTTTCATCTTTATGCTGCCACCCCAGCACACCACCGCATAGAAGATTATTATTTAATTATTTAATTATTAAAATATTACTTTTTGAGTATGCAAAAAGAGAGAAAGAGAGCGTGAGCAGAAGGGACGGAGAGAGTCCAGAGGATGGTGTGAGAAGGCAGACCGTGTAGGAAGGAGATAGTCCACTAAGAATGCTGTCAAGACCCCTCACACTAAGTGCAGGGACTCCAGACAGACAAGGGTACGTTGCTGAAAAGACATAAGTCACACGGATGGTGACATCTACTTCCGGAGAAGGAAGAGACAGTTTCACCAGAGAGATGCTGGGTCCAACCAGCAGACAAGAAACAAGACTTCTGTTGGGAAACAAGCATTTGGCAAACAGTGTTTCATTGGGACAGTTGGAAGACTAATCGTTGTGTTAACACAGCATGCAACTTGGACTCTGCACCACCAAAGGTTGTATCCTCCACTGTTAATGTTTTAACTGGGGACGGTGTGTGCTCTCTTCTTAAAAGGTTTTCGCTCCTGATATTTTTAAACTCTTATCTACTTTTATCTCCTTGGTGTATTTTATATTGTCTTGTGTTATAGAAGTTACTGCTGTTTCTCTTGAAATTGCTGCTGTGTCTTTCATTGTGTGTTTACTTACCTCCAAATTAAAAAAAAAAACCTGTGCACTATTTTACACAATTTTAGTTTGACTTTTAGTAAAACTGGGTGGCGTAGTCGGATATTTTACAGTAACTGTTTAGGTTAGATTTACTATAAGTGTGACCTAGGTACCAGTTACAAAAATATAGAAAAGTGTTCAATGGCAGAGTTTTGTATTTTTTAAGTATAATACTGTATAAGAAAAATGAGGCGGATGAGAACATCCAAAGAAAACCAGGCACTATGATTTTTGCGCATTATATATAAGATTTTTACAAATATTCAGTATTTTAGTACAGAATTACTGTATGCTTGTGGCAATAAAAATATCCATAAAATATTTTTTTAATTAATTGAGACCTACAGGTAAAACACTGCTTAATATTTACCGTAAACATACAGGGGGTTCTGTTCCTACAACAGTGATGTAACCCGAATTTTGGTGTAAGTCGAAACACACTCTAGCCTAAGTCACTTACCTATCTTAACACATTTGCAAAATCATAATCTACAACATAAAAAAACAAAATCTAAGCCTGAGAAAAAAAAAGAAAAAAATAATAAGGTAGTGTACACTGTACTGTAGTAACAGAAAGGATGAGTGTAAAAAATGCTTACCTTTATTCCTTCTCATGTCTCAATTTTTTAAGTTTTTATGGGAGTGAGTGTTGTAAACTTGAAATGTTGTATGTCGAAATGTTGTAACCCGAGGACCCCCTGTATATGCATTTATCTTTTTAAAAACAATCACATGCCTAATTGCACAACAGTTTTTGGTGTTCAAATATGTAATTAATTTTATATATTGTTTATGGGAGTTTTTATTTACAGTGTAGCAACTAGTCATTTATAATACCTGACACGTAATTATAAAAATGCTTTCAACTTATCAGTATGTGATGCTTGTTTCTAACCTATTGGAAATGTCCTTACACATGCAGTACAAACCCTTTGTATTTAAACTGGTGACTACTTTGTGAAAATTGTCTAAATTGCAGTGCAGAGCACTCAATAACTGGAATCACTGAACTTGATAAAATGTTGGTGACCTATGGAGGAGCAGAAAGTCCTTTTCAAATCTTTTGCTGTAAGTACACTGACCGACTGTTTTTTAAAAAAATGGAAACGGGCTGCCTTGGCATTTTCTATCATTATTTGTATTCCATATGACCTGTACTGTACATTAATCCAATCAATATTAAGTGACAGAATATGCAAGACTTGCCATCAAGATTTTGCCTCACTGCTGATCCTGCAGAACCACACAGCAATGCACAAACATCAGGTAGTTCAAACCAAAGTCATCAGACCATGAGACTGGCTGCCAGTTAGCAATGTGAGTTGATGGTGGTGTATCCAGAAAATGGAGAAAGTGTGGAGCCACAAGATGAGCATGATCTGGATATAGGTGGACTCTTAGTTCCCAGAAATGATGTTAAAGTCAGCAATGTCTCTGTTTACACAATGGCAGATCGGACAAGCAAGTATTAGAGTAAAACAGATCAGCGAACTCTGGTATGCGTGGTTAATGCTGAAACTGTGAACTCTGTTAATGATAATCTGCTCTAGTAAAACACAAACTAATAAAAATAATTTTGCATTGTTATTTTGAGAATGTTAATTTCACTTGTAGTTTATAAGGGGGAGGATCCTACGTTTGTGATGTCATTACTGGGAGGGGTTTAGGACATTTGTGACAAAATGTGTCAAGGTGGGGGCAGGCTGAGTTTTGTGCCAAAATAGTGAGATATAATTTATGGATGGCCATTCACATGCTAAAGCACTTTTAATGGATAATTTTAGTATTTCCGAGTCAATGTTTCTCTTTTCTTCTGATACCTCACTGGCCTCAATTTAAACCTGAAGAAACAAACAATTTTTTAATTTATATATATGGCTCCCACACAATATTACTGACTCTTTAAGGAGACAACTAAAGTATCTATCTATCTATCTATCTATCTATCTATCTATCTATCTATCTATCTATCTATCTATCTATCTATCGTCACGCACGCGCAAGTAGGGGACCGCGGACGGACCTTAATTCGATCGCGAAGCCATACGCCAGGAGGGAGTGGCGGGTACTAACCTTTCTCTCTTCTCTTACAGAAAAAAAGACGCACCGCCGCCATGAGCCTACCTCCTTCCCGCAGTATGCTACTTCCGCCCTTCCTCTGTCCGCCACCAATGACGTCAGCAATCCCATCATCCACCACGGCTCCTTCCCAGCATTCCTCCACTTCTGACCCCGCATCCATAAAAACTCCTTCGACGCCATCTTTGAGTGTCATCGATATACAGTGTTTCTATGTATTGTTTTGACCGTGACTTTTTGTTATTACTGTGGATAATTTTACAGTATACGGGGCCGGAAACCCCAAACCTTTATGTTTGTCTCCTATATCTCTTTTACACTATCTATCTATCTATCTATCTATCTATCTATCTATCTATCTATCTATCTATCTTATAGTGACTTGCCTATCTATCTACATGTGTTTGTTTATCTAAATTGGGAAATACTGTACTGCATTTCTTTGGGATAAACTTGCTCATAATAATAATAAAATAATAATACATTTAACTATAAACATATTTCATCAATGAATTCATCCTAAAGTGCATTACAAAATTAAACAAAACAACCATTTTAAATTTTATTTTCTCTTTGATTTATGGGAAGCTGGAGACCTTGACGTTTAAGAATGTGATCTTCCCCACTCCGAGCGTCATGCAAGAAGCTGCATGTGATACTTCACCATATTTGGATTGCATTGCAGGACTAGTGAGCGGCGCTATTCATTATCTCTTCTGCTTTCCTGTAGGAGTTTACACAGAAAATGTCCTGGCCCTTCCCTGTCTATTTAGTTTGTGGTAATTAGATATACTCCAGGCTAAATGTCTTAACTTCTAGGCAAAGAGACACAAAGCAGGAATGCCTTGAGATTGCAGTGCTGCCAAGGTTGGTTGTAATATTTTTCTATTACCCGCCTAAACAGAAATTATATATTTTTTTTTTTTCAGGGAACTGTTAGTTTTGGACAATAAATACTATTTTAGCATGTCTTATGAATGTATCTATCTATCTTTTTCTTCTTACAATTTTTTTTTTATTATACTTCAATTCCTTTTATTCATATTCCTTTTCTTATGTGATGAATTTCCCACTAAAAAACTTTGGAATGTACACTATATTTCTATATTTACAAATAAAATACTGAAAAAGAATGCATGGATAACATAAATATGAACATTTTACAATAAACATCTACATATATTAGCTATATTAGCTGCATGACTAAATGAAGTAGTAGACTTCAATGTGCCACGTGTTGGGGTGGTTCTTGCCTGTGCCTGATGCTGTCATGATGGGATCTCTGTGCTGCACCCTTGAACTGGATTAAGCCTATTGAATACTGCTAGAACTGACTTACTCATGAACTGGGTTCACAAATGAACAACAGGTAAGCTAATTTACAATCTTGTATAGTTTGTACTTGAGACCAGAGTTTGTTTCCTGGGTACTCCCTACATGGAGTCTGCCTGTTCTCCACATGTCCACATGGGTTCTTCCAGGTGCTACGGTTTCCTCCCACAGTCCAGAGACTTGCAATTTAGGTGATTTGGTACTCCTATTAGGCTGCATTTGTCCTCCCCTCAATTCTGACCAGTCTCCCTGTCCCTGCCACTGAGAAGTGCTGCCATAGTATGATGCTGCCATCACCATGCTTCACTGTAGGAATAGTATTAGTCAGGTGATCGGCAGTGCTTGGCGTTTGGTCCTGAGGGTTCAATTTTTGTCTTATAAGACCAGATGCCCTCAGAGTCCTTTAAATGTCATTCGACAAACCCCAAGCGAGCTGTTATATACCTTCTACTCAAGAGTGGTTTTCCATGGCCCTACCTAACTTTCAGTTTTATTACTGGGCAGCAAACATACAAGCTATAAAAACCTGGACATGGACACAAATAGATGAACATACACAGGCTTAGCCCACAATAGGAATAAAATCCTGCAGTACTTCTTTATATTCCTTGCTTTGTGCACCAATAAATGCAAGTTATTGCCAATATACGAACAACCCAATTGTGTTTCACTCACTCAGAATATGGAATGAATGTAGGAAGGATTTTAAGATAGAGAAGCTTTTATCTGTGGCGCCTCTGCATGAGAACCACCTTTTTCAACCCTCGCAAACATGTGCAGTTTTTAATGTCTGGATAACATTTGGGATTAAGTCAAGTAGGTATCAGTACGTAGACAACGTCTTTGCATCCTACGAACAATTACATTCCAAATTTAACTTTCCAGCAACACATTTCTTTCACTACCTTCAAATTAGAAATTTTCTTTAGCAGAACCTGCCCAATTTTCCGCACCTCCCACCTTCCTTCTATGCTGGAAAGAAATATTGCTCAGTTTCGAGGACTTAGATAGCATCTCTGCAATATATGAAACCATTTTACAATCCTTCCCTTTCAAAGATTCAAGAGGACAATGGGAAAAAGATCTCTCACTCAACATCTTGAGAAAAGGAGTGGAAGGTAGCAATGCATAGAATTCACTCAAGCTCCATACTGTATGTGCAAAGCATACAATTATTCAACTCACAATTATATATTGAGCACATCTGTCTCATTTAAAATTGTCCAAAATGTTTCCAGGGCAAGATACAACCTACGAATGTTGCAATCAAGTTCCAGCCTCACTGGGTCACATGTTTTGGGCCTGCACCAAATTAACATCATTGTGGACCAAAATTTTTAAAAGCCTTTCAGTCAGCCTTGGCGTCACAATCCCTCCTAATCTATTAATAGCCGTGTCAGGTGTACTCCCTGATGGAATTAAAGTGAAGAAGGACAAACAAACTGTAATTGCCTTCACTACACTTTTGGCACGTAGACTTATTTTGCTTAAATGAACTTTCCTCTTTTAAGTCAGTGGGTAACTGATGTTATACACTATTTGAAACTGGAAAAAAATCTCACTGAGAGGATCTGTGCAGAACCTTTTCAAAACCAGGAAGGATCTAATTTAGAATAAGCTTTTAAAACACTGAGGAAGCAGATTCTCTCCCCATTTCTTTTTCTTCTCCATGTATCTTTATTCATTTATTAATTCATCTATCTGTTTATTTTTACTAGCTTTATGTTTTACTCTGTCGGCCATGCTCTCTTTCTCAGGGGTGTGGGTTGATTTGTTTTCGATCCTATTTTTGTAAAAATTGATTTATTTGTATGAAATGTTGTGTGATTTCAATAAAATTACAAAAAAAAAAAATAAAAAGACTGATTTCCATTTGATTGATGGAGTTTCCATTTGATTGATGGAGTGCAGCTGACCTAGTCATCCTTCAGACAGGTTTTTCCATCTCAGCAGCTCTGCTACACTGGCCATTGGGTTCTTGGTGACCTCCCTGACCAAAGCCTTCAAACTCAGTTTGGCAGTTTACTCTACAATGCTACCTAGAGGTTTCAGACGTCTTCAGACCACTGTGCTCCTGGGAATACTCAAAGCTTTAAAAAGGGTTTTATACCCTTGCACTGATGTATGCCACACTACAATTTATTCGCAGAGGTCATTCCTTGGACTTCATGAGTTGTTTTTTGCCCTGACATGCAGTGTGAAGCATGTGACCTTATGTACTGTGATAAATAAATGAGCCTCGACATAAAAAGAGATTTGGAGCTGCCTCCCATATACAGTCGACCCTTGACATACGACCGGCCTGACATATGAACAACTTGATTTACGACCAAAATTTTTGTTTTGATTTACGACCAACATCTTCTGTTATGACCCGAATGCGGTCACGTGTATCCGCTTGTGCGATTGTAAACAAACAGCCGAGAGCGTTCGTAAGCGTCAGTCGGAACCTAGATACATGTGTTTATGGACGTAATTTCGGTCAGTGCAGTGATTTATCTATATATATAATTCACTAAGACCATGGCAAGCAAGACGCATAATTGCTAAGGAAGGAAGAGAAGGTAACAAAGGTAAAGAAAGCGATTGTTAAGGGATGTTAGCTAGTGGGCACACGATGATGTCATCAAGCTGAGTCAGCACCGGCTTGCTTTGGAGTGTATTATTACAGCAGTTCACAACTCGACCAGCTTTGAACTGAGTGCTCGACTACTGTCATTATTAACTTGAGAAACAGCGATCACAATCTAAATGAAGAAGGAAATTGTGCAGAAATATGAGAGTGGCGTTCGTGACCGATCTCGCTAATATGTACAGCATGTCGAAATCCACCATTTCGACAATTTTACAAAGAAAAGATTTGCATAAGGAGGCTCCTTCTAAACAATAACCACCTTCCGTTTCATTCTCCTCCTCCTCCCTTCCTGCAGCCCAAAGATGTCAACTTAAATGGTGAGTACAGTATGAAATTGTTGTTTCTGGTAGGCTATGCACTTTTTATAACTTTTTGGTTAGTACATTAGAAAAATTATTGGTGTTTTGGTAAATTATGCACATTATACAACCCTTTTTTATTATGAAAAGGTTATGTAAGTGTTGCTGTGGGAGGTTCGGAGCGCATTATGGGTATTTCCATTATTTCTTATGGGAAAAATAGTCTTGACTTACAACCAACTTGAGTTACAACCAGCCCTCACGAACGAATTGAGTTCGTAAGCCAAGGGTCCACTGTACTTGAAAAATGGCTGCTAAATTGAAAGGTTGCAAGAAAATGGCCTTTACAGACAAGAGTCTAAAACAGAACTGAGGTTTGATACAAACATAATGGGTTTTATAGATGGAGGGAGGAAGTAATGTCTTCAGGAGTGGAACAGGAAGTGATGTTTTCAGGGGAAGAACCGGAAGTAACATTCAAGGGCCCAGGTGAAATTTCCCACATTTGATCTTCTGGGAAAAAATGCGTAAGGCTCAGTACACTCTGCTACCCCCCGGTCCGATCGGGAATTACCTTCTTTCGAGCCCTTTAGCTGCCTCCCATGCGCACATATGTGACAATACACAGCTGTGTATTTCAATCAATTCATTTTGCCACAGGTTCTCAATGTGTCTCAAAGAGAGTTAAATCCAACAGGAGGCACCCAAGCACAACTTGCAGTATCACAGCAAAGGATCTGAATTCTTATAAGAACAAGAATTTTTAGTTTTTGATTTTTAATAAAGCTGGAAACCTTTCTAAAAACATGTTTTGACTTTGTCAGTATGGGTTTTCAAGTGTAGCTTGATTGCCACAAATGGCCAATTTATCCGTCTAATATTACATCTACTACACTTCTACAATGAAGTGTGTAGAAAATGAAGAGATCTGAATACCTTCTGAATCCGCTGTATAATAGTTCAAGTAACACCTCACTTCACAAGAATCCAACAAGGTTGTCAGAAATACCGTGCAGGCCCATCATCTAAAGGATTTAAACATCATGTGTGAAAACAAATTTGCGTAAAGGAAATGAATGCACCACTGTAATTTTTAACAGTCAAATACTGGAGGCCAATTTGGGCAAAAGTCCACAATCATTATGAGTCTAACATTTTAAAATACGGTACCGACTGGGAGTGTGGTGACTCAGACCTGTGAGAGGACCAGCAAGGCCGTGCATGCTGAAGTGGATTAAAAGAAGATACACTGAGCAATTTAAGAGATCTGGACCAGGCAAAGAATAAAAAGATGGATGGTGTTGTATGAGAGTTCATGAGGACCCCTTGAGGAAGCTTTACATTTTACAGCGGCATTCCCCTGAGGCCAACAGCAGGAGTTGATCAGTGTCCTTTTCTTAACGAGTTGGCAATTGGTCCTTTAAAGGGCCGTTCAACAGCTGCTGGTGTCTGTCAGTACAATACTAATAGCAGCGCCATGTTTCATTAGGACTGAGTGATTTGGTTTTGAGTAATCAGTTTCGCAGACTCACATTCTGGTGCAGTGACACACAAACATGACTTTGAAAATGGTCAAGTCAACAACAACAACAACAACATTTATTTATATAGCACATTTTCATACAAACAGTAGCTCAAAGTGCTTTACATAATAAAGAATAGAAAAATAAAAGACACAATAAGAAAACAAAATAAATCAACATTAATTAACATCGAATAAGAGTAAGGTTCAATGGCCAGGGGGGACAGAAAAAACAAAAAAACTCCAGACGGCTGGAGAAAAATAAAATCTGTAGGGATTCCAGACCATGAGACCGCCCAGTCCCCTCTGGGCATTCTACGTAACATAAATGAAACAGTCCTCTTTGGATTTAGGGTTCTCACAGAAGGGCTTGATGATGATGATGGTCACGTAGACTTCTGCCTTTTAATCCTTCCATCATTGTTGGAGCATCAGTCAAATTCAGAGATGCCTAAAATGTGTAAATCCTTTAAATATTGGAAAATAAAATTTTCAACCCGTCGCAACATTTTCTTTATATAAAATAATATGTGTAGGGAAAGTAAAAACTCAAAACAATTCAAAGACCTATTAATTTGCAAATATAACAAAATCATTCAAATTCTATTTCATGTATGTCTATTTTTTAAGCTATGAGGACAGCTGTTAACACATTAGGCGTGTTTTCCTGCTATTTTTATAATATTTTTAGAAAGGGAAATTGTCCTGCCATTCCCAAAGTTCAATTAAACAAACTCCCCTTATCTTCAGACCACAAATCTTTCTATCACAAGGAGTCATCATCCAATCTTGGACGATTTTTCCATTTTTTATTCCAGGTTGCGTGCAAACCCCCTGGAACTTCAGTGTAAATCCAATTAAAAGCTGTTGGCTGCTCCCTTGTGAATAGACATCTCAACCTATTTGAAGACCCAAAAGTGGAAATATTGAAAATCTCGTGTGTTTGTTTTCAGGCTGCAAGCATTTCCTCTGCAATGTCAAAACTGTTTCTTGTTTGCATGAATTTGCATTCCTGCCTCCTCGTAATGGAACAAGCAGGTTCTAAATACATGGATGGATGGATGAATGGAGTTTCAGTTAATTAGAAGCAGCAGAACAAGGCAGAACAATTTCTAACTGGCATCTAGCGATGCCAGAAATGGGTACTGCTGACCATAACGATACAACGGATAAAACGGGCACAGATGGGTGAACTGTAACAGCAACATCATTTTTCTTTTAAACCTACTCATAGAAAACTTAATTCAAGGTATATGATACTAGAAAGAAACCCCACAGGTGTTCTATTATATTTTTTAAAAAAATCCTTATGCTTTGTGCCCCAGGTATTTTTATAAAAGAAAAAAGTCCATATTAAAATGACCCTATTGTAGAATGCCCAGGTGGTTGTGGGCAGCCAGTTGGCCGAGTTCTCCTGAACTCTGGCTTTATCTGACTTTCTTTGTTATAACTGATCATTGACCGTCCAGAGGTTTATTTTCTCTAAGGATGCTTCTAACTGGTTTTTTTGCTTTCTCTGTTGTCAACTGGCCATAGTTGAATGATATATATTTTCTTAATCTTTCAAAAGTCAGGGAGGCGAGATTGCATTGGTCTGGACATGTGCAGAAGACAGATGCTGAGTATATTGGGAGAAGGATGCTAAGGATAGAGCTGCCAGGTAAGAGAAAAAGAGGACGGCCTAAGAGAAGGTTTATGGATTTGGTGAGAGAAGACATGCAGGTGATGGGTGTAACAGAGCAAGACACAGAGGACAGAAAGATATGGAAGAAGATGATCCGCTGTGGCAACCCCTAATCGGGAGCAGCTGAGAAGAAGAAGAATCACCATATATAATTTAATGTATTAGGAAATTTATCATTTTTCCTCACACCCCAACTTACTTTTCAGAGTTTTCTTGGGGTCAGAGTGCAGGGGTCAGCTATTTGTACAGCACCCCTGGAGCAATTACAGGTTACGAGCCTTGCTCAAGGGCCCAACGGAGTAACATTCCTTCTGTCACTACCAGGATTTGACCCAGCAACCTTCAAGTTACCAGCCACTGCGCCTTACAGACGCTAATGGACATATATTGTCAGGTTATGTTTATGCTAATCAGTTTGGGACAGTGAACTGTTTTGTTTTACTGTATGCTTAAATAAATCTGCATATGTTAGGTGGTGTGAGACAGAGACAGGCAGGTGGTCCCACCTCTTAGGGGACCTCCCATGAGCCACAAAGGACATAACAGAAAACCTCACCTCACATAGAAACAAAATTATACAATAATTTAATATTCTAAACAAAACATAAATACATTTGATAAACATGTGAAACATATGAAATTACACCAAGAAGACATAAAATAACAACTTAAATAGAAAACAAAGAACACAATTAGACGGAACCGTGACAGGCCCCTGAAACTCTGAAACTGTAAAGAGGACAGGGGAAATACGTACTGTGGCCAGGTGCAGGAATGACAGCTCCACAAAATGTGGGGCACCACCCGGACTATCCTGTTTATTGTCCGTAGACAGGACAGAATCAAGCCAAATGAACCACTCTTCAGTATACTTGCTGTTATGTGGGGTACTCAAGGTGATAAACAAAAAGGACTTGTTGGCCTGCTTAACCAAGGACTAAATGCCAGGCGAGTTCCAGTCAGCAGGTTGCTCAAGCCGGTAAAGACTCTCCTTCCAGGAGGCCTGGGTTTTTATGGTGGTTGAACTGGGAGGGGTAGAGTCAGTTTCCTTCACTAGGCTTCTATGTGCTGTGGAGAAAGAAGGAGAAGACAGTGTTAATGATAGTGCCCTCCTCTCATCCTGGGGGTTATTACATACCTCGACTGAGCCTGTAAGGAGGTTCTTCGACGCTGAATATTTGTACACTAAAACAAAAATAATCATAATAATACATACATACTTGACAATAAATAAAACAATATTCAAAACATAACATAAAAAAGAAGAAAAAACATATTCATTGACATAACATGCATAGTACTAATGTTTAAAGAATAACAAATAAAGATCATAGAAAATGAAATTTTGCTCCAGCCTGGGCTGAGACACGTGGTAAAGACGTTACACACTCCAAGATGTCTTGCCTAGCAACAGCCTGGAGATTCTGCATCACCAGAACTATTTAAAAAATAATGTGTTCAGAAATGTTCTACATAAAGAAAAACAATTTACCCATTAAATTCATTGATCTCCATTATTTTTAGAAGCCAACAATCAGGCTGAAAAATTATAAAAAAAAGTCTTAATCAGGAAACTCTTATTCTTCCCAGTATGCCAGTTCCTTGCCCGGGACTAAAAACACCAGTTCTGCATCCAGAGCACCATAGTCAGGGTCGGATTGACCCAACAGGTCACTTCACACAGGCAGCCCCTGGTCTAGGTTTGAAATTCAGCACTCTGGAAATGTGAGGCACTGTACTAAGCATGGTGCCACCACCAATGAGCCACCAATCCAATTTCAGTCTCACTTGTCCAGTCCATTTTCACAAAGAGCTGGCAGCACAAGGCACAACCCTGGATAAGGTGGCAAACTTTTAAAGGGCACACATCCACACTCACCATCTATTTAAAGTTATTATTTAATCTAACCTTAACAATTTGGAATGTAAAAGGAAAATTAGAGTATCAGGCCAAAACCCATGTAGACATATAGAGAACATGTCAACTTCACACAGGAAATAAACAGGCCAAATTTAAAACCCAATTGATCTACTTATTTTGCTGATATTGTTATCCAAGCAGACTTACAACATTGGAGATACACTTGGTTACTTGTCTTTTTTCCTATCGGAGCACAGGCAGGTGAAGAGATTTGCTCATCATCACACAGTGTCAGTAGCAGGATATGAACCCCGATCCTCAGGGTTTGAAGTCCAAAGCGTTAAACATGACACATCACACTGCCTCTCTACACACTGCCTATACCTGTGAGGCAACAGCGATACCCACTGTGCCACCTTCAACCAATCAATGAACCTTTATTTTATAAATTCTTATCATATGTAAAAAATTGATAAGATTACCACACTATAAAAAATTAAATACAATTCCATGCGTGCAGTAGTTTCCGTGATTAGGAATTCTCTGCTTGTCCCAGAGCTCTCCATGTTTTTGTTGCTATGGTAACTAAACTACCTTTGCCTGTGTCTGTATTATTTTTCCAGAAGAGCACGTGTCTAATTCAGGTTTGCCGGCATAAGATCATTCACATCAGAACCTGGCAAAGTGAAAATAGAGTCCAGTGCACAGGTGGACATATCTAAAAAAGGTGGCTCATAAACAATGACATTTACAGACCAGTGAAACCCACCATCGAAAATGACCACGCTAAAGTGGACATGCATTAGAAGAGACGAGTCTTCTGCCTGTGGTGGCAATCTGTGATACTTTGGCGAAATGAGTACTCATGAATTGAAGGGCAAAGTTTAACATTGCATAGAGCTATAAGGAAGGAACTATGGATAGCAAGACTTCAGTTCAGAAGTATGAGCAAAAGTTAATGTTGAAGAGGAACATGGAATATCTAAATGGAAAATAAAGGGAAAATGAGTGTTAAAGTGAAAAAAAAACCACAAATCAGCATTGTGTCACCTCATGTCAGGGCATAGTTAAATAAACACTTTCACAGGTTAGGACTCTCGAGCAATGAATGAGGGGGACAGGTGGCTTTTCAAATCAAATGCACAGCATTATGGGAATGCATCTTTCTTGTTTATACGTTAGTTATAGTTGTTTGTAAGTAAGTTTTAATAACTTTTTAGCAAAAAATCCATCCATTTTGCATGTTTTGACCATACAAATGGATAAAGGATATGTGGATTATGTAACATGAATATATATCAATGGGAGTTTTCCACATTGTTTGCTGTTGTATGGTATGGGTCACAATAACATTCCATTATTGCAATAATTGTTTTCTTTTGTTCTGCATAAAAACATGACATTCATTTCTTTTCTTGGAAACCATCGGGTATGTAAGAAAAATATAATCTTTTCATGGAATATTCGTTTGAAGAATCCATCTATCCATCCATTATCCAACCCGCTATATCCTAACTATAGGGTCATGGGGGTCTGCTTGAGTCAATCCCAGCCAACACAGGGCGCAAGACAGGAAACAAACCGTGGGCAGGGTGCCAGCCCACCACAGGGCGCACACACACACACATCAGGGACAATTTAGAATCGCCAATCCACCTAACCTGCATGTCTTTGGACTGTGGGAGGAAACCCACGCAGACACGGAGAGAACATGCAAACTCCATGCAGGGAGGACCCAGGAAGCAAACCCAGGTCTTCTAACTGCGAGGCAATAGTGCTACCCACTGAGCCACCGTGCCACCCCCCTTTGAAGAGTCTTCTTCTGTTAATCAATGTCAAAATAGCCAAATGAAATACCTAGGGATTTAATATTGTATAACAATAAATGTGAACACTTCCAAGGGGGTTGAATAGTGGACACTGTATGTTAGATAGATAGATAGATAGATAGATAGATAGATAGATAGATAGATAGATAGATAGATAGATAGATAGATAGTGTCAGGGATGCCAGGGGCAACGACCTGGCCGGGACGCCATGAAGGACCGGAAGAGGGTCAAAGCCCACCCTGGATAACGTGGGGGCCGCCTTCCTGGTTGCCCTGTAGGGGCCCGTGGTCACCGCCAGAAGGCGCCCCAATGCCTTGGGGACCTGTTGCCCCAGCACTTCCGCCACACCAGGAAGTGCTGGGGGGAAGACTTTGGATGACACGCGGAGAGCTGCCGGGAGAACAGCCGGCACTTCCGCCACGCTGGGGGGTGGCCAACGGGGGAGTGTCGGAAGCACCTGGAGCTCATCCGGGTCATGTATAAAAGGGGCCGTCTCCCTTCATTCGAGGCTAGAGTCGGGTGGAAGGAGGACGAGGCAAGAGAGGAGAGTGGAGGCGGCCCGAAGAAAGGCATTTGAGTGGCCAGGACTGTGTTGGGGTTTGTGCACTTGTGGACAGTGGGTCTTAGTGACCATATATATTGTAAATAGTTGTATTAATAAACGTGTGGTGATGAAGAACAACATGTCCGCCTGTCTGTGTCCAGGTCGGCTCCACAATAGATAGATAGTGTAATGAAAAGACATAAAAAGGAAAAAGGTTTTGGTCAGTCAAACACAATTAAATGTGAAGAGTAATCACAAAAGACTGAGTCCCAATTGACTCTCTGAGGAACAAAGGTGGTGGGTTTTTATAGTGGCTGTACAGAAAGAGGTAGTTCCGTGCCGGGAATGGTGTAAGTGTGATCAGTAAGTGGGCGTTGTCTGGATAGAAGGGCGGAAGTTGATGGTGGTTTAATTGGGTTTCCCTTCTGCTGATCTATGGAAAAGGGAGAAGAGAGGTTAGTGCATTTTATCAACCTTCAAGCTGACATCTTGCCCTCAGTTAAGCCCTTTAACTGCCTTCCATGTGCCAATTAAAAGGTCAGGCTCAGTTATGGAGGGAACTGTAGACACCCTAGGGGTTGAAGCAAAGGAGAAAATTAAGCCAAAACCGACTGCCATTATGATCAACACTGAGGACCTTCAGCTAACGAATTATTCAGCAGAAGTGCATCAAGAAAGGCTATGGGGGCTCCTTAACACCAACAGTAATATGGCTGACTGTATAAGGCCTCATTGTGACTGTGACTGCCAAGTTAGAAGTTTTCTTTCTTTTTTAAATTTTCTACCTTTTTAGTTAATCTGGTGTATGTTCAGAGCTTAGTTTGTGATATACTGTTTATACTGTTTATACTGTTTAGATAGATAGATAGATAGATAGATAGATAGATAGATAGATAGATAGATAGATAGATAGATAGATAGATAGATAGATAGATAGATAAAAAGTGCAGATTCCTTTGAAAGTTAGTGCTTCTTCATAGCCATGGTCATTAAGATCATTAAGCAGTTAACATCCCATCAGGATTAAAGGCAGTGTATAAAAATATACGTCATATTATTTTTTTTACAAAAATATCTCACTGACTTTGACAATGGGCTGATTACTGTGGCATGTTTAAGAAGGAGCATCAGTGATGAACTGCATGCTACATGTTGATTTTCCATTAGGAACAGAGGCTATGGTGGTGGTGGTGGTGATACAGAAGACAGTGGTAAAGACATCAGCAGTTAGAAATGACAGTGGGTGAAAGTGCAAATTTGCATGGGTTCAAGATACAAGATAAAGAGACTAGAACAATGGCATCCCTGAAGTGTCATCTGATGGATGGAGCTGGAACTTTCCTTAACAACGGTCTATAAAGTGGAGTACTTCACCAAGAGGGATGCTATAACTGGGATGTGGGACTAACTTAATAACCTAACAATAGTATTGTAGGTTGCACTGGGCAAAGGACAACAAGTAGAGAATAAAAATCAATTGTTTAGATAAGCTGTCATTCATCTCTTTCTCCAACAAGTGGACAATTGTAAGTGTGGTGCACATCAAAGTCACTCTTCGAGCTTAAGTGGTTGTTTCTCAAAATGAAGGGGTTTGGCGTGGGGTCTATTTTTCTGGAATGGTTTATGACTCATAATTCTCTAATCCTACAATCACACTGCAGCTCAGTTTGAATGTTTTCATTCAAATGTGACACAGATTTGAAATGTTTAGGGAGGGATCAATAGAAAAAAACACGCAGTCTCAACTTTTTAGATAGGATTTAGATTGCATTTGTAGTTGGTGATAAATCTGATACAGACATATGCCACTTGACCTGCCCCTGAACTAATTTTAGATTAGTGTTTATGCCACTTGAATGTGACCTGCATTTGAACTAATTTTACTTGGTCATATGTCTACATTCAAAATAAAAATGAATGACGGTACTGACTCAGTATGTTCCTGAAAATAAAGTGAGGTGACGGACTTAATAAGGATTTGGGGTGACTGTCGTCAGCCAATACAGCCAAATTGCTACATGTTTTTCAGACTAAACTGGTACTCCTCAAGCGTGTGTTGCAGAGACATTGGAATAAGTAATTGGATGCTCCCCTCAACATTCTGATATTGTCAAAGCATTGTTTTCCAATCAAACATCTCGTTCCCACCACTCCTGACTCCCCTCTTATTCCCATAGGTTTATAAGTACAGAAACAGCAGAGATAATTACTCTCGAAGCAACAGCTTCAATTTTTTTGTTTTCATTTATTTTCCTTTCCATCATGAATTGACATATTTACACATATTCTAAACTAAAAAAATTGAAATAACACGCCAGCCAGCATGCTGTTGGTGTTCTTGGTGATGTATTAGGTTGCACATGTCTGAGTAATTTAGTTTTATTATTTTTGTGCCTGCAGGGCTCTTTCAGGTTGTATTTATCTCTATGTATCCATATTCGATTTAGATTGCATGCATAATTCATGTGAACAGCCAAACAAAAAAAATCAAATATGAGCTAAATTAGAATTGACTCACTTTTAGATGCATTGTGAGTGTAACATAAATGTAGGTACAATGTGAGTAATCACGTGCAGTCTGGGGGAAGCTTGCTTTCCTGGTGGAACTGAAATTTCTCAGAATGTCAATACCCCATCCATAGGGCATGACTAGTCAGTTGCTTTTGCGACCAGAATGAAAACGATGTATGTAAACTGTGTAACATGGCTATCCCAGCCACTATATTTCAACTCAACTAATCAGTCCACAACTATTGTCAAAATATTAAATGATAGAAGAATGGTGTCTCATCTCTCCAGTACAGTCTTCAGTACTTGAACGGTCTATGGCAAGGTTCATTGGTGACAAAGGTCTCTTAAGACAATTTCATGAGATGTTTTATTATTTTATTGGTTATCATTATCTATAGTTGACTCCAGAGAGGTCGAGAAGGTTGTAAGAAGTGCCAGGGCAAAATTCAGTGGAGTTCATGACACAGTCTATAATCACTAGAAGATCTTGAGGGTCATTTGGCATAGGGTCCGGGTTTCAGATCAGTGGAGGTATTCAGAGACAGTTTGGTTTACCAAAGAGGAGGCCTCTGAGAACATTGAGCAGTTTATATCCATTTTGATGCTTAGTGTCAAAAGGAAGATATTTTTAAGCATCATTGCCTGGCCAACTGACAGCGTTTTTGCTCTTCAAGATGTTAATTGACACATCTGTACACAAGGGTGGAATTCAAGGAGTGCCAGAGTGTCTCGATCACAAGGGGTATTCATGCAGTTAATCAGGGAAAAACGTGAAGTGAGAGGACATCTGGTTGTGCTGTGGCTTGACCTGGAAAACGCCCACAGGTCAATGTCACATAAGCTAGTGGTGGATGCACTGGACAGCCTCCAGATGATCAAGTCGATTAGGGACAACAATGACAACATCAGTCATAGAATCACCTTGGACTCTGTAACGTCAGGCTGACACTGCCTAGAGAATGGCAAAATTAGAAGGTGCACCATGCCTGTCACCCTGTTCTCTTTGGCGATAAATATGCTACCCAAAAGCACTGGCAGAAGGGCATTATCGCTGGTGTCCCACAATCAAGTATTAAAGGTGGTAGCAGAACACCAAAAAGCTCTGTCCAGGCAAGTTCCTAGTTACTTTACTCAGGGCAGGAGAACATCCACAGCCACAGAAGAGAAGGCCAGCTGGCCTACTCCCAGCAGCTTCAGTCAACCTGAACACACAGCTAAGTTCCCAAACACCATAATGACAACAGTGCTGAAGCCACACATGCTTCTGCTGTCAGAGGCATCATGCTGTTGTCACTATGAACCAGGGAAGACAGGACTGAGAAAGCCAATGATAGGAAAGGGAGCAAGTGTGAGGAGATGGTGCAAGAATGCCACAGGAAAGAATGGAGAGCATAGTGTGACCTCAACAAAGTCAGGTGTAGAGGACTTGTTGGCCACTTGCTCTGTAAAATGTCTGCAAATGCTTTGTTAAACTACTTTCAAAATTTCACAAGGCTTTGTGGTTAATGAAAACCATTAGTTTATTACTGGCACCCCGTGAAGGTGCTGTCCCTGCCTTGCACCCTATGATTGCTTGGATAGGCTCCAGCTGCCCAGCGATCTTGACTGGATGAGCAGGTTAGGAAGCTGGATGGATCTATTATTTTACTACCATTAAAACTGAGAACACTAAATGCTCATTATGCTCAGTGCCCCCAGGATGCTTTCATTGTAAATGTAACAAAACAATTTCAGGATTCACTTTTGAGTTTATTGCACCACCTAGTGCTGGATATATGTAAGTACATGAATTCTCCAAACTGCTTCTGCATTTTTAATCTGTGAAAATGAATACAAGGCAGCTATGTTTTTTTTTTTTTTTTATCTAGGCACAACAGCTTGTGAGATGCAATACTTTCAAATCACCTCTTCAAATATATTTTTTTTAATTTATATGTGTTAGAATTGCAAGGCTAAAGGGACTAAATGCCAGAAGAAGCACACATGCAAAGGCCCGAGACACTTTGTAGTACTTAAGGTTAGAATGGCTCATCATTACAAGATTAAAGATGCAGCTGTGCATTCATGCTGAGTACAAATGAAATAAAACTTATTTAAATATGATTCACTGATGGGCCCCAGGGTAGACTGCCATCTGGCAAAAAATGTTTCACGCACATTTTTCAACATTTTAAAAAGTTAAATAGAGAAAGTAATACTGCTGTTGTGACAGATATTTCTGAATATATTATACAGATTTTTTTTAATTTAGTACAACATCATAGACAGAATCCTGGCACAGTATTTAGTCAGCTCACAAGCTCCTCCAGAAGTTAAAATCTGAGCCTGTGTGTAACCTTTTGTGTGAAGTAATCATATTGGGTTTTCTCTGGCGAGTTCCATATCCTCCATACTGCCAATCTGATTTAATAGCAACTTTCATTATGGAAGCTGGCAATTAAACTTTATTTATTTAAAAAAAGTCAAGCTCTTCTCATTTTTACCATATCCAACTTCTTCTCTTGCTCTCCCTTTACTTCCCATGTTTCACTTCCACACAGGTGGCTCTGAGGCTAAGGATCTGCGATGGTATCCTCAAGGTTGCCGGTTCGACTCCCCGTCACTGCCAAAAGAGATCCTATTCTGCTAGGCCCTTGAGCAAGGCCCCTAACCTTCAATTGCTCCAGGGGCACTGTACAATGGCTGATCTGGCGCTCTGACCCCAAGGGGTATGCGAAAACTAACAAATTCCTAATACAAGAAATTGTATAAGGCAAAATAAAGAACAAAAAAAAAACAATTATTGCTAGTCTTCTCACTGTCTTAAAAACGTTATCTTTAACCTTCCCCTTAATTCTTCGATCATACAATATTCCTGATACCTTCTTCCAATCGTTCCATCCACACTGCACTCTATGGATTATCTCTGGATCTAATTTTCCGTCTTGGGCGTCCACTAAGCCTAGATATTTAAATGTTATCCACTCTTTTCAATAGCTCTCCCTGCTGGCTAATTTCTCAGTCCTGGTTACCATTAAACTTCATCTTTTCTGTCTTCTTTCTATTTATCCTCAGCCCTCTGTCTTCCAAAGCTCTTCTCCATTCTTCCAACTTCCTCTCCACTTTCTCTTTTCTGGCGTGACACAACACAATGTCATCAAGAAAGAGCATGTAGCAGGGGGATTGGTCTTTTATCCCATGACTCATCTCATCCATAACCAGATCAAACAGGTAAGGACTTACTGTCAAAAACTAATCGAAAACCAAAAATTAGAGTCAAAGAAATATATCATAAGATCTTTAAATAAAAAAAGTAAACTATAAGAATAAGAATGAGGAGAATTTTTAGACTTGGCATCCACAATCTCGGAGAGTGACAGGAAGTCAGGGGTGACCTTTTACCTGTTACACACATGCATGTCCAGGTTGTTACAAAGCCGACTTAACAACAAATGGTGGTGACCCTAAAGAAACAAAAATAGTGTTAGAAAAGGTGCAAACACACATTTAAAACAATGTGTACAAGGTCTAATAATAAAATCATTAACAATATTCACAAGCTGCATGAATCAAAACCTCAAACTGTTGAGAAATATCTTGATAAAATCCATCCATCCATCCATTATTCAACCCGCTATATCCTAACAACAGGGTCACGGGCGTCTGTTGGAGCCAATCCCAACACAGGGCACAAGGCAGGAAACAAACCCCGGGCTGGTGTCGTGGCGAAAAATTCGTCACCAGAAGGCTTTTTACCTGAAAATGAAGTCTGTTAGGATTCGAGATTGACAGAGTTTTAAAGCTTTATTGCAATAAAACAACAATAATAACAACAAGGATTCAACCCAATACGGGCCAAATTGAGCTGAGCCCCGAACACTTCAAAACTCGTAGTTTATATAACAATTTCTTATCACTCCGACCTCGCTCAATTAGCTCATTTGCTGTTTTTTTCTGACTCCCTTCTACTCCTGTCCGGCCAGTTTCTCATCTCCCTGTATCTGGGACCCTGGTATTTCACTGTCTATTGATCATTTCTAGTTTCTGCTTTTGCTTATTTCTTTCACTGGCCAAGGCCAGTGCAGATGTTCATCTTCCTTATAAGGGCTTTCCTCTCATCACTTCCTCTTTCTCTGACTTGAGCCGGGTTGTCTGATGCTCAAAGCTAAGCTTTAATTAAAAGAAATATGGTATATGCTTTTATTTAATCATTAGCTAGGCATGCTTGATTTGCCTTAATTTCTAGCTAAAGTTAATTTCTAATATATTCTTCTATATTTATTTGCTAGTGCCTGAATATACTAAATTTGTTATTTTCCATACATTACATCATCTCTGACCTGGGCAGCAATGCCTTTTGCTGTTTCTGCTGATTCACTATTCTAGCTGGTTTCTTACGTGTCTACCAGAGTCATTTTTCCTGTGGTATCGTTCTTTAGCTTCCCAGCCTTGAACACAGGTGTTCTCCTTTTCCTTATTCTATCCTAAGTTAGTTTCTGTGTGTCATTCTTGTCTTATTCCATCCTTACTGGTAATCCTCCTTTTTTACTAGTAAATGCAATATGCCTGATTTTTTAGTTAACTATTTGCTTGACCTATCTTATTTGCTTAATATTCTGATTTATGCTTAATCTAATGTTTTAGAAACTTTTTAATTACTTTTTATGGCTCTTTATGTTAATTTGCTATTTATGCTAATATAGAAATTTTTTCTCTTCTACACAGGGCGCCAGCCCACCGCAGGGCACACACACACCAAGCACACACTAGGGACAATTTGGAATCGCCAATCCACCTAACCTGCATGTCTTTGGACTATGGGAGGAAACTGGAGCACCTGGAGGAAACCCACGCAGACACGGGGAGAACATCTTGATAATATTTAACAAATAAATCAGTAAAAATCAAAAACAGAACACAATATAATACATAGTACAATAATACAATAGACAAAAAATATTAAAAAGAGTAACATCAATTAAAATAAACATGTGTCTATTTCAAATTCAAAATACAGTAATTATAGAAAAATTAATACATATCAGATGTCAAACTACAATGTAGATCTCAACAAAATATGCAACACCAAGACTGTAGATATAACCAAATTTATTGTTTATCGAACCCCGACTCTCATTTGCAGTCACACAAAGACTCAAGAAGAACACCTGGGAACAATGGGCACACTTATTGATGAAGGATCTTGTAGTAATTCCAGCAGCGGGAATTGAGTTCTGCAACATTTCAATGCTTTAGACACCAGGAGTCGATTTACATTAAAATGTAAATCAATGTATTTGCATTTTTTCAAAAGAGACAAATAAAAACAGAGAAATGTGAATCTAACTGTTTTTGTCTTCTTTGAATTCCTATTACAAGAATTTGTTCTGCATGTGTGTGACAACCAAGAACTTATTCCCTAGGTTCCAAACCGTTTCTTCTAATTTTTCCAGGTTTGCCCTGACCCTTTCGTGTGGCCCTGCAATGCAAAGAGCAGGTTAACAATTTCTTTGCGTGCTAGTTAGCTATTAGAAGCTCATACTGTCGTAAATGTTGACAAAATATTTGTCACATGTCCACATAACTCTAATTCAAGGTGACTGCCACTTCAGTGCACCAAACGAGGTAGGTCAGACCTTTGTGTGAGCCAAGCTCCTTGGGGAAGAATTTTAATTAGCAATGAGGAAAGAAGAAAAGAAAATCCTCTGAAAGTTAATACGTGCTACTGTTTCAGAAGAAGAGAACACAGCTGTGAGCTGAACCCTTAAACCTAATACACAGACTGATAGATTTCTGCTAATGTAACAGTCACTCTGGTTTAAGGTGATTAAAGAGATTTTACAAAGTATTGCAAACACAATTTGGCCACTCATGGGAAATTGTCCAAATGAAAATAAATTTGGAAAAGCTGATTATCTGTCCAGCAGAACAGAGTAAATTGTCTCGTTACTAAGAACTGAATGAATTCTCATGGAAAGGAAAAACATGAGAGCCTGATATCTTTGGGATTTTAAAAAATGTTTTTCCATCTCACACGTTACTTTAAGTTTGAAGAAAGATAAAACAAAAAAAAAAAACTTCAGTTCTATACAGAAGAAGTACAGGACAGCAATGATGTTCAGAGACAGCTGTGCACTCCATTAGGCAGCCAGGCCCACTGGGTTTAGCGTTGCCCACCTTGGAATCATCTTTAGAATTGTTCCCAGCATAACCCAAAGAGCTCTGACAGATGGAGGCCTGGCTCTTCCTCCTCAATACAACAAAATGTCTGAAGAGAGCCTCTTACTTGCTTTAATGACTGTTGAGTTCTGGTATTCATCCCATTTAACAGAGTTAAACTTTCTAGAGAGAAGATGGGAGCTGTGGAACTAAGTTAGAAAAAGTTGTAGTTGCTTCAGAAGAAACATTTGGCTGAGTGATCCACTGCTCAGCCTCTTTGGGCAAACCAGGCAAAGTGTTCACCCAGTTGGCCACTCTAAGTGGTACTTTCAGTGTTATTCAGACTATTCCCAATCCAGTTTCCTTTGATCCAACATGATGCATTAGAGTTTGGGATTCCTTTTCAGTTTTTTTAAGTTTTTTTCTTCAAGGATTCCTCAGATCTAACACTCTTTTTAAGGGTTTTTGAGGCTCCCGAATATAAATTTCATATTTATTTATTGAATTCCAATTACTTTTAGCATTATCAATTTTTTTTAATCATATCATTGTCTGCCATTTTGGATTTGTCACGATTGTTGCTATTTTTGGTTCCCATCGTTAGGATCCGCTAGGAGCATGTCCTCAGGGGGTAATGATATGACTGGTTAAAAGGTCATCTAGGACTTAATTTCCTTATCCAAGTTAGGGATTCAAAACTCTTTTTCAAATCTCTCTTCCTCAAAGATAAATAATTGCTAATGTTTTCTGGTTCTGACTTTTTGCTTTTGATTTTTGTCTCTCATTTTGGCTTTGACGCTCATGTTTTTTGATCTCCCTGTTTTGACCCTTTTTCTGTTTTCTCATCTCTCTCTTCGTCAACTCGGCCTGTGTGCATACATAACAATAAGGTTGCCATCACAACTCATTTTAATGGCTTTGAGAGTATTAAGTTTGGGATGGTATTCAATTTTATTTAGCTAAATTAATTTAAAACTAAGATTATCCTTTATGGCCATTCCACCACCATTAATAGCTAGTCAATGGCCTGGGTCTGCTATCATTGGACATCAGGTCTCATGTCAGAAATTTTGGCATCATGTTTCATTTAATTTAAGCTGTTTCTGTTACTTAATGGATTAAAAGCTTTCTTATGTTTTTATTTCATCTCACTTAGATTAGTGTGATTTGCTCTATGTTGGTGTTTGCCATTCATCTTTGCCCCATTTACAGTTAGTTCAAAACACTAAGAAAAGATGTCACATATCACCAGTGCTGGTGTCTCCTCATTGGCTCCCTGCAGGATACTGGATGAACTTTAAGATTTTATTGTTTTGGGCTTTTTTTTTCAAAGCTTTAAATGCGTCAGCTCCATCTTATCTTGCTCATCTCCTCTGCCCTTATTTAACCTTCCAAGTTTCTCAGTTCCAACAAAATATTGCTATCTGTTTGTGAACTCATTTCTAGTTTAGTGGTTACTGTGCGTTTATGGTAGTGGCCCCTAGGCTCCGGAATAGTCTGCCTTTTCTGATAAGATCTGCCTCCACAATTGAAAGTTGGATAGCTCATTTAAAAACCTATTTTACTTGCTTGCCTTTAGGTCACAATGAAGCTTTCATTCTTAACTTTTGTTATTGTAGGCTGTAATTGAAGGCTTAATGTTATACATGCATGGCCATTGTTCTCCTTTTTGTTATGCCTATGTAGTTTGTGCTGGGTTTATTTCTTTGAATCTCATGTTATTTTATTTCTCTTTGGTATTATCCTTCATTAACTTGCCACTTGGCTTCTTTTTCTATCTATCTATCTATCTATCTATCTATCTATCTATCTATCTATCTATCTATCTATCTATCTATCTATCTATCTATCTATCTATCTATCTATCTATCTATCTATCTATCTATCTATCTATCTATCTATCTATCTATCTATCTATCTATCTATCTATCTATCTATCTATCTATCTATCAAGATGATACCACGGTAGGTGAACTGGCAGATAATCTCAAATCGATTTCATCTTTATAGAAGGACTTGGACAGCATACAAGCTTGGGAAGATTTGTGGAAAATGAAATTAAATGTAAGGAAATGTAAAGTATTATATATCGGAAATAAAAGTATTATATTTGAATACACAATCTGAGGTGTGAAAATCGAAAGTACACCCTATGAGAAGGACTTAGAAGTTGAAGTGGACTCAACACTGTCAACCTACAGACAGTATTCTGAAGCGATTAAGAAGGCTAACAGAATGTTAGGTTATACAAGACCCTGATGTGTCACATGCAAGTCCAAGAACAACAGCAACAACATTTATTTATATAGCACATTTTCATACAAACAGTAGCTCAAAGTGCTTTACATAATAAAGAATAGAAAAATAAAAGACATAATAAGAAAACAAAATAAATCAACATTAATTAACATCGAATAAGAGTAAGGTTCAATGGCTGGGGGGGCAGAAAAAACAAAAACTCCAGATGGCTGGAGAAAAAATAAAATCTGTAAGGATTCCAGACCATGAGACCGTCCAGTCCCCTCTGGGCATTCTACCTAACATAAATGAAACAGTCCTCTTTGGATTTAGGATTCTCACGGAAGGGCTTGATGATGATGATGGTCACGTAGACTTCTGCCTTTTAATCCGTCCATCATTGTTGGAGCATCATGAAGCTTTGAGTAGGTGGAGGTGGCGCAGGCCACCACCACAAAGAAACCGGAAAAAGAAACAGAAAAGAGAGTAGGGGTCAGTACCGATTTTAGAGCCACCATGAATAGTTATTATAAGGAAATTGAACATACAGAGTATCAGGATTAAGTTAAATTAAATTAAATTGAAGTTATAGAAAGGCCATGTTAAAGTAATGTGTTTTCAGCAGTGTTTTAAACTGCTCTACTGTATTAGCCTGGAAAATTCCTATTGGCAGGCTATTCCAGATTTTAGGTGCATAGCAGCAGAAGGCCGCCTCACCACTTCTTTTAAGTTTTGTTCTTGGAATTCTAAGGAGACACTCATTTGAGGATCTGAGGTTACGATTTGGAATATAAGGTGTCAGACATTCCGATATATAAGATGGGCGAGATTATTTAAGGCTTTATAAACCATAAACAGAATTTTAAAGTCAATCCTGAATGACACAGGTAACCAGTGTAGTGACATCAAAACTGGAGTAATGTGCTCGGATTTTCTTTTCCCAGTTAGGATTCTAGCAGCTGCATTCTGCATTCGTTGCAAACGATTTATGTCTTTTTGGGTAGTCCTGAGAGGAGTGCATTACAGTATTCTAGTCAACTGAAAACAAACGCGTGAACTAATTTCTCAGCATCTTTCAGTGATATAAGCGGTCTAACTTTACTTATGTTTCTTAAGTGAAAAATGCTGTCCTAATGATCTGATTAATATGTGATTTAAAATTCAGATTACAGTCAACAATTACCCCTAAGCTTTTTACCTCCGTCTTGACTTTTAATCCTAATGTATCCAGTTTATTTCTAATAGCCTCATTGTATCCATTATTGCTGATCACTAAGATTTCAGTTTTCTCTTTATTTAACTTGAGAAAGTTACTATTCATCCATTCTGAGATACCAGTCAGACATTGTGTTAGTGAATCAAGAGAATCGGGGTCATCAGGTGCTATTGATAAGTACAGCTGTGTGTCATCAGCATAGCTGTGGTAGCTCACGTTGTGCCCTGAGATAATCTGACCTAACGGAAGCATGTAGATTGAGAATAACAGCGGACCCAGGATAGAGCCTTGTGGAACACCATATTGGATATCATGTCTTCGAGTTGTAATTACCACAACTAACAAAAAATTTTCTCACTGTCAGGTAGGATTCAAACCAATTTAAGACCGTGCCAGAGAGGCCCACCCATTGACTAAGGCGATTTCTAAGAATGTTGTGATCAATGGTGTCAAATGCAGCACTCAGATCAAAGAGGATGAGAACAGATAAATGGCCTCTGTCTGCATTCACTCGCAAGTCATTTACTACTTTAACGAGTGCAGTTTCTGTGCTGTGATTTGTTCTAAAACCCGACTGAAATTTATCAAGAATAGCAGGTTTATTGAGGTGGTCATTTAACTGCATAATGGCTGCCTTCTATAGAACTTTACTTAAGAAAGGCAAGTTAGAGATGGGTCTAAAATTTTCAAGAGCCGAGGGGTCAAGATTATGTTTCTTAAGAAGGGGTTTAACTACAGCAGTCTTAAGACAGTCTTGAAAGACCCCCATATCTAATGACGAATTTACTATGTCAAGAATATTGTCAATTAGCATGCCCGATACTTCTTTGAAAAACATTGTTGGAATTGGATCAAGGATGCAGGTGGAGGATTTTAATTGAGATATTATTTTTTGTAAATCAGGTAAATCAGAGAATTCCTCAAAAAAAGACGCGTTGAATTTTGGAGGTCTATATACGGATAATACTAGAACTTGAGAATCTCCATGAATAACAACGGCGAGATACTCAAAGGACTTGAACTTACCAAAACTGACATTTTTGCATTTTAACCGGCTCGAGTAAATGTTAGCCAAACCGCCTCCCTTTTTCCCCTGGCGGTCTGTACGAGTAAAACTGTAATCCGGAGGCGCAGATTCGATTAAAATAACCGCGCCGTCTGATTTAAGCCATGTTTCACTAAGTGCAATAAAATCTATTTTTTTATCACTAATAAGATCGTTGATAAACAACGTTTTGTTAGTTAAAGCTCTAACATTTAATAGTGCCATATTTAATGTTTCGGAGGTGCAGAGATGAATACTGTGTGCGTTATTGATATTTGGAATAGGAACTAAATTATTTTTATTAGCGCTGCTCTGTGTGTATTTTTTGTTTAATCTGTGATCTGTTTTATAGTTTTAATAAATTGTTCCTCTAAAATAGTAATTTTAATTAGATTATTGGAGTTTATACCGTATTTCCTAGATTTTCTACGTGCATTGAGATTGCTTATTACAGTATTAATGCTGTGCACTTGAACGGAAGATTCTATTAAACACTTATCATGTCCTAGCACAACAGTATCATTTTGGAAAGGGTTAAGAGCAGAGATAGATAGTCAAGAAAAAGCTAATTACCTTCGATATGTTTTCGGAGAGGACCCGAGCACCGAAACTGTTCGGATGCAGGCCATCACGCTTGAAGAGACGTAGCCTTTCCAAAAAGAGATTCAAATTGTTGATGAAACCGACATCCTTCTTCTTGCAGTAACTCTGTAGCCAGTTGTTCAATCCTAGCAGACGACTGTAGTACTTGTTGGATCGTCTGACGAGAGGTAGTGGACCCGAAACGAAGATCTTTGCCGATGGGGTCCTCTCCTTCGTGTCTTTAATCAAAGCTGCGAAATCAGAAGAAGGTTCTGCTCAAACTTTATAATTCACTAGTGAGGCCCTATCTGGAGTACTGTGTGCAGTTTTGATCACCAGGCTACAAAAAGGATATAGCAGTACTAGAAAAAGCCAAGAGAAGAGCAACTAGGCTGATTCCAGGGCTGCAGGGGAGGAATTATGAAGAAAGATTAAAGGAGATAAGCCTTTTCAGTTTAAGAAAAAGAAGATTAAGAGCAGGTATGACTGAAGTGTTTAAAATTATGATGGGAATTAGTACAGTGGATTGAGACTGTTATTTTAAAATAAGCTCATCAAGAACATGAAGACACAGTTGTAAACTTGTTAAGGGTAAATAAAGCATAAACATTAGGAAACTTTTCTTTACACAGAGAACCATAGACACTTAGAATAAGTTACCAAGTAGTGTGGTGGACAGTAAGACTTTATATCTAATGTTACTTTAGAAGAATTAAGTGGATAGGACTGGTGATCTCTGTTGGACTGAATAGTTTGTTCTTATTTAGACTCTTCTGCTATTCTAATGTTTTATCTATCTATCTCTACAAATACTGTGAAGGGACCCCTAGGGGTGGTAGACCAAAAATGCTATATCTGAATGTAGTTGTAGCATTATAACATGTAGTATGCATACAGGCAACAATGCTTCTCTAATCATCTGCTTTTTTTCATTATGCCATATTGTTATAGAATATTCACAATGACAGCCCAACCAGACTAAAATCTAAAAAGGTTCTGACACCTTAAAACTGAAAGGGAGCCCAGATCTCTGCATGTGCATCATTTCCTTTTTCATTTTTTACATTCTTTCAGTTCATCAAATAAATCATAACTGTACATTAACATTTTTATGAACTTGCCATTATATTAATTTATTTGTTGTTGAAATTATATTACTTTGTCCAGCACCTCCTGACTCAACGATGCAAGAAAACCTTCACATCTGACACACCATTTGACTCACTGTGATATCTAGTTGTGCAAGATATGTCAAGTTTTTTGGGGTTCCCCTGTATTTTTGGCCATATAGACAAAAAAGACTTTTTAGGCCATTTTTGAAACATACTTTGTGCAGGTAATTCCATCCTCATGATAAAGATGTGATAAGTCGTGCTATGGTGACAATGTCTGCCTGTGTGTTCGTGTGAGTGAGAACAGTAGGTGGGTGTAGCTGTTTATAGAACATGGTATAGTAGGTTAAATCAGCGTTTCTCAACCTTTAAGTATTTGCTACCCGAGTTTTCATAAAAGTTTTAATCACGCCCCCCCCCCCCAAAATTTTTTTGAAATGTAGATGCATATTTTATTATACCTACTCAACTTTTCGACATTTATCTAACTCTATATTTATTGTTCTAGTATCAGAATGTAGTTTAAGTTCATTTGTTTTGGTTTCAACAGATGTTTTTTTCATATTTTTGATTCTTGTTTTCTTTTTTTCACATCTTGGCACTCCCCTTTTTGTTACTTTGTGCCCCCCCAGGGGGGCCCGCCCCACAGGTTGAGAACCACTGGGTTAAATAGTTACATGGTGGCACTTACTGTATCTTGAGCAGGTTAGGTGAGGTCGAAGCTCCGGTAGTAGTAGGAGAAATGTACGTTCATCACCAAGACGGGAAGTTCGTGGTGCGCAACATGAGATGACCTGGTGTAGCACGTCCAGACGCCAAGGTACCTAGCTGTGTGTAGAAGAATGAAAAAGTGTGCAGCTTCGTGTAGTGAGAGGGGCCCTGGAAGAGTGATATGTAGTGATTACTTACAGGGAGAGTAATCGGAAGTTGCAAGGGCCATGTTGTGGATAGTTGTGAATACACGTGCTGGTACTGGGCAGTTGGCTTTATAAAATTGATACTGGATCATGGCACATAAAAGAGATTAAGGGGCGTGCATGGCGATTGGTGGAAGTGGGGTGAGGAATCTGTCAGGATTGGAGGCAGAAATCTGAAGGATGTATAAGGAAGGTAAGACTGCCATCAGGAAGGTAAGCACTAAACTGAAGAGAGAAAGCACACAAGCTTTGAAAGTGGCTGTTGTAGTGGAGAGTGCATTATGAATCTCTGGAAAAGCTGCATAGATATGGACTTTGCACTGCTTGCACCTTATTTGTTCAACCAATGACTTTGGAAGCCACCAAAAACTGATATTTTCTTGCCTTTAATAAAGAACTGTTTATATATCTGTTTAACATCTTGTCTGTGTCTCATGGGCTCACCCTGTTTTAGGCTTGGATGTGACTACTTAATGCCCTGTGTAGGAGCCATTGGAAGATGGGGTGTGAACATGGGGCATCACAAAAGAGTTAACCAATAGTTTTCATCAGCAAAAATGATCAGAAGGACTTGAAGATGCCATATCAACCAACCCCAAGAGTTCAACCCATAATGGAATACAAGGGGTCAAAGTTACTTCTTTTCACAAAACTTCAAAAAAATATTGATTAGAAATATAAGCATTATCACACTGTTGCTAACCTTGTCTTCTCCTTCTTTCCCCACAGTCCTGAGATGACACCCAGTGAAGGCATTTAACCTGCTGCTTCCAGTCCAGCCACCATAAAGTCCTGGAAGGAGGCATCATTTACCAGCTTGAGCAACTTCCAGCTCCAGTAGAGACAACTCCATTCCAGTCCTCTTGTTTAATTATTTCCCACATACAGGATACACGCCAAAGAGAGTCTTATTTTTCTGCAGACAATAAAACGGGTGACACAGTTAGCACCCCGAGTTTTCTTTTGCTGTCCGGAAGACCTTTCATTCCCACACCCAGCAACAGCATGTGGAATGTTGTTTTATGCTGTGTTGAGATTGTTGATCATGAATACGATAATATTTTTGATATTTAAATCTTTGCTGGTGGTCCTAGCCCTTTAAGAGAGTCTCCCAGAAGGTTACAAATGCCATACTTCAAACATACGCATATGGGGTATCATTTCAGACTGTTTCAAGGTCCCTGATTATAAATATGATAGTATTTTTGATTTTTGATGATCCTTTACTATGGATGTAGCCTTCTAGGGACCTCTATCAGAAGGTGAAAAATGACAAATTTCTATTACAATTGCGAAATTTTAGACTTTAAACACATGTAAATTGAAGTACACATTTTAGTATTTCAAATATCTGACACAAGTATTCCTGTTTATTATGTACTTCTACCTGATGAAATAAATAAATAAAATTCTTATAAACACCCCGAATTAGGGTGGCTTACTCTAATTCAGACTTTTTATTGCTCCAAATGTCAACAACTTGTTAACTGGTGTCCAAACTTTTGTATGGTGTAGCTGCGTTTTTTCAAAAATTACCAAAGTACTGCAGCTTCAGCTCAAAAAATGGGATTCGTCCGATGCGAGAGATGGACGTCTGAAGTGGAGCTCCGCTAGCAGTGGTGCTATTTTTCATATTATTTGCTTATTATTCTGAGATATCCTGTATTTATTCAACCCGAGAGGGACCGCTACAGTATATGTAAACACATATAAACATGGCCAACAAGAAGGGGGGTCCGAAAGAATCGAAGACTAAAGCTACATCCAAGCTGCGATCAGCAAGCCCTAGTTCGAGATACAGCCTCTCAGAGACAGACCTGGATCAGATGGGCGAAAGTACAGACTCCTCGGGACCACGGTCCGCTACATCGTCGCCTGCTGAGAGCGAAAAGGGGAGCGAAGGTGCGATCGTGAGTGCAGATGTGGATAGCTCGCCGATTGGAGAGGATTACCTGAAACTGGAAAAGGCCGGGAGGTCCGCGGCTTCAGTTACGCAATCACGCGGGACTGGAGCAGCGGGACACCGCTTCAGCAGAGTCTGCTGCTTCATCTACGGTACAAGAAGGCACATTTGAGCTATCTGAACTGAAAGTGTTGCTCGCTGACCTCAGGCAAGATATAAAGAAAAGAGAAGGCTAATGAGAAAGCAACGGCAAAGGCACATGAGAGACTGAAACAGGAGATGAAACAGGCCAATGAATGTCTGCGACAGGAAATCCAACAGGCAAATGAAAGGCTCGTCAAGAGGTACAGCTTGAACTTCGACAGGTGCTGGGTAAAATTGAAGAGCGCATTGAGAAAAACTCGCTAAACTGAGCACGCTTGCTGATCGATTGGAGCATCTTAGTGAGACATTCACGAATCGGATCGAAATAGCCGAACATCTAGCTGCCAGTGCCGAGGAAAGAGCAGTAAATGTCAGTTGAATGTAAAAACTCGGAGAAAAACTTGGAGACAGACTGGCTGCTTTAGAAGATGGGAATAGAAGGTATAATGTCAGAATTGAAGGCTTGCCGGAGAATCGAAAGTTTAAACCCGTGAAATTCGAACTGAACTTTTTCTAAAATAATCGGGGCGACTTTAAAGCAGAATCTGAGATAGCAGCGCTTACAGCGACGCTGATCAAACACCGTCAGACCCGACCAAGATCTTTTATAGTCCGTTTTGAACGATTATCATTTAAGTTAGAGGTGATGGAACTCCTCAGGAAAAAAAGGAAGATATTATATATGAAGATTGCCAATTCGTCTTCCCTGACTTCTCTCCAGCAACAGCTATCAAACGCGCCGCCTTCTATAATATTAAACAGCGCTACGGCAAGCCAATGTCAAATACGGCCTCCTGTATCCGCAAAACTGAAAGTGGAATGGCAGGGCATTTCTATGTTTTCGCTAGCAAGGAGGAGGCAGAAAATGAGTTAAGAAAGCTGATCCGGGACTATTCTGATACATAATTGTGAGTCATGGCGGTAAATGATAAAGCTAGGATTAATAATCTACTGTCTGATCTATTTGTTTTAAAATACGGGTTTTTATCAGCATATATTCTCATATTCTTATATTATTATTACTTACTTATTACTTATCATTACTTAGTATTACTAGGGCTAAATGTTTGTGTTTTATTGTGCTTAATTACGTTTTCCTCCTCTTTTTTTTTTTTCTAATTATTTCATGTGTACCCTAAATGAGACTGTTCAATATCATACCCTTGGTTTGCTGTTATTGCTATTACTGCATTAAGACTTGTTATGCTTGTTTTGGACACATCTTTAACACCATCACCTGGGTTTATTATCTGGGGATATCATCTTAATGCACTAAAATTGATGAAGATTATATGTATGTATGTATGTATATATATATATATATATGTATATGTGTATATGTATATATATATATATATTAAGTGCAAAATTCTTTTTTTTTTTTTTTTTTTTTTCCTCTTTTAAAGACTATATTGGTAACAGATATCTCTATCTTTTAACCTTAAAGCGCCACTGCATGGGGGCTTGATGTGCTTTGGACGTGCTCTGTCTCTGGGTATGTCAGAGGACTGGGACTGCATGAAGTGGGTTTTAGCCTCACCTGGGGAGGCAAAAAGGGAGGGTGGGGGTTAAGGGGAAGAGAAAGAGAGCAGGCTTGATCTATATCTAATCTATCATCTCAATCTTTATAATTATAACTATCAACGTAATAATAAGCTGCATGGCAACAACTCTTGGGGGAATAGGAAATTAAGACCTAAACTATTTCACTTCCAGTTAAGACTATAATATGACACCAAAAACTCAGAATCAGTGTCTCCATGATGGGACAGTTAACTTCGTAAGCTGGAATGTTAAAGGCCTGAATCACGAATTAAAGAGAAAGAAAGTACTTTCTCACCTAACAGGTCTAAATGCTAAAATAGTATTTTTACAGGAAACCCACTTACTAAGTAAGGATCAGTTCCGGCTGCAAAAGACTGGACTGGCCAAATGTTCCATTCTAGTTTTACAAAGAAAACTAGAGGGGTGGGAATTCTCATACATAGAACAGTACCATTTGTAGCATCAGATGTAGTATTGGATCCTGAAGGGAGATATGTGATGGTCATGGGAGACTTATCTAACTGTAAAATGATTTTGATAAATGTTTATGCACCTAATGTTGATGATAAGGAATTTATACAAAATTTATTTGCATCCATTCCCAATCTGAACACTCATAAACTTATAATGGCTGGGGACTTTAATTGTGTTCTAAATCCACTTTTAGATAAGACTTCCTCCACAGGGGAACGCAACTAACACCGCAAAGATAATTACAAAGTTTATAACTGATCACAACTTATCAGATCCCTGGAGGTTTTTAAACCCAAATTCAAGAACATATTCTTTCTACTCACCAGTACATCATTGCTACTCAAGGATTGATTACTTCTTTATAGATAATAACTTCTTGCCTAAGATTAAATCTTGTAAATACGATGCTATTGTTATTTCAGACCATGCTCCGATGATCTTGGAGCTGAAATTACTAAGCCCCATACACTCACCCCGCAGATGGCGTCTCAATCCGCTTCTATTAGCTGACGAGAATTGTACTGAATTTATATCCAAACAAATTGAATTCTTTCTAGAGACAAATACATCCCCTGAGATCTCTGCAGGAACACTCTGGGAAACTCTTAAGGCCTTCTTAAGAGGACAGATTATCTCATATCTTTCCCACAGAAATAAATCCGAAGCGAAGAAAGTAGCAGAGATAAAAGCGAAATTACTAAAATAGATGAAGAACATGCCAGACTACCAAGCGAGACTCTACATAAGAGGAGGCAGGCTCTACATTCAGAATTAAACCTCTTGACAACTAAAGAAACCGAACAACTAATTTACAAATCCAGACATCATTATTATGAACATGGAGAGAAAGCTAATAAGCTTTTAGCGCAACAAATTCACAAGCAAGAAGTGCGAGCGCAATCTCGTAATTACTAACACGAATGGAGATAAAATCATCGAACACAAAAATATAATGTGCACTTTTAGAGACTACTATAAATCCCTATATACTACTGAGTTTAAAGAAGACAATATACAATCTAATGCATTTCTGGATAAATTACAGATACCACAAATTGACGCTATTAGTGTGGAGGAGCTCGATAAACCTCTGTCATTATCAGAATTACTGGATGCTATAAAGTCACTCCAAGGTGGAAAAGCAGCAGGCCCTGATGGCTACCCTGCAGAGTTTTACAAGAAATTCTCCGCTCAGCTAGTTCCCCTCCTATTAGCAACATTTACAGAAGCCAGAGATAACCAATCTCTTCCACAAACCTTTCGCCAAGCACTAATCACTGTCTTTCCAAAACAAAATAAGGACTTATTACAATGTGCATCATACAGACCAATTTCACTTCTGAATAACGACGTTAAAATACTCTCTAAAATCATAGCTAGAAGGATGGAGAAAGTGCTCCCTCAATAATATCACAAGACCAAACTGGATTTATTAGGGGCCGACACTTATCTTCAAATCTTCGACGCCTGTTTAATGTAATATACTCACCAACTAAATCAAACACCCCAGAAATATTATTATCATTGGATGCAGAAAAAGCATTCGACATGATTGAATGGAAATACCTTTTACTATTTTGGAGAAGTTTGGGTTTGGCCCGAACATTTGTGCATGGATTAAATTACTGTATACTAACCCAGAAGCTTCAGTTTGCATCAATAACATTTGCTCAGACTACTTTAAACTAGATCGTGGCACAAGACAAGGATGCCCTTTGTCACCACTGCTGTTTGCAATTGCCATTGAACCACTGGCAATACATTGTCGAAATACTGATCAGATAAAGGGGATTAGCAGAGAAGGACTGGAACAGAAAATCTCATTATATGCAGATGACATGGTACTGTATATATCGGACCCAGAAAATTCTGTGCCTGCAGTCTTAGCAGCACTCACAGAATTTCAAAAGCTCTCTGGTCTCAGAATTAATCTGAATAAAAGTGTACTCTTTCCGTGAATTCGCAAGCATATAATATTAGATTAGACACCCTTCCTTTTATCATTGCAGAACAGTTTAAATACCTCGGGTAAACATCACAAGTAAACATAAAGCTCTTTATCAAAAAATTTCGTGCGTCTGTATGGAAAAAATTAAACAAGACTTGCATAGATGGTCAACCCTTCATCTCACACTAGCTGGAAGAATTAACACTGTTAAGATGAATATTCTTCCTAAGCTCCTTTTTATTTCAAAACATACCAATATACATTAATAAATCGTTCTTTAAGCAATTAGATTCAACAATAACCTCATTTATTTGGAATTCTAAACATCCACGCATCAAAAGAGCGACCCTACAAAGACAAAAGGCAGAAGGCGGCATGGCTCTACCTAACTTCCAGTTTTATTACTGGGCGGCAAATATACAGTCGATAAGAACCTGGACACAAATAGAAGAACATACACAGGCATGGACCGCAATAGAAGTAAAATCCTGCAGTACTTCTTTGTATTCCTTGCTTTGTGCTCCAATAAACACACGTTATCGGCAATACACTAATAACCCAATTGTGCTCCACTCACTTAGAATCTGGAACCAATGTAGAAAGCATTTTAAGACGGAGAAGCTTCTTTCTGTGGCACCCCTGCAAAAGAACCACCTCTTTCAACCCTCACAAACATATGCAGTTTTAATATCTGGAAAAATTTGGAATTAACTTGCTTAGAGACCTTTATATAGACAACGTCTTTGCATCCTATGAACAATTACGTTCCAAATTTAACATTCCAGCTACAAATTTCTTTCACTATCTTCAAATCAGGAACTTTGTTAAACAGAACCTTCCAGATTTTCCTCATCTTGCACCCTCATCCACGCTGGAAAAATTATTGCTCAATTTCAAGGAGTTAGACTCCATCTCTACAATATATAAAATCCTTTTACAATCCCTTCCTTTCAAAGATCCAAGAGGACACTGGGAAAATGACCTCTCAATTAATATATCAGAAAAGGAGTGGAAAGTAGCAATGCAGAGAATTCACTCAAGCTCCATATGCAAAGCATACAATTATACAACTCAAAATTATATATCGAGCACATCTGTCTCGACTAAAACTCTCCAAAATGTTTCCAGGGCATGATCCAACCTGCGAACGTTGCAACCAAGCCCCAGCCTCACTAGGTCACATGTTCTGGGCCTGCTCCAAATTAACATTATTCTGGACAAAAATTTTTAATTACCTCTCAGACAGTCTTGGACTCACAATCCCTCCTAACCCATTAACAGCTGTGTTTGGGGTTCTTCCAGAGGGTCTTAAAGTGGAGAAAGACAAACAAACTGTGATTGCATTCACTACACTGTTGGCACGCAGACTTATTCTGATAAACTGGAAGAACCCAAACTCTCCTCTTTTAAGTCAGTGGGAAACTGATGTGTTATATTATTTAAAATTGGAAAAATCAAATACTCAGTTAGAGGATCTGTGCAGACTTTTTCAAAACATGGCAGGATCTAATCAGTAATATTTTGAAATGATTTTATAAAGCACAGAGAATTTGTTGATTTAGGTATTTTTAAAAGCCTTAAATTTTACACCGTTTGGCTTGCTCTCTCTCTCAAGGGTGGGGATCGATCTGTTCTTAGCATAATTCTTTTTTTTTGTAAAACTTGATTGCTATGTATTGATTGTAATAAAATTAATAAATAAAAAAAAAAATGGGATTCAACAAAAGCCTGACGCGCAGAAATGATTCCACAGACAAAATATCTTCGTTTTTGAAGTTTAGTTAAGTTTTAAAGTAAAACAGTTTACACACAAAAAGAGAAAATTGAAATAGCAAAAAAGGAAAAATTAATGTAAGAAAAGTTCAATTCTAAGCTTAATCTTGTTACATCTCAAATCGTTACTATTTACTTAACATTTCTGAACCATTTCAAGACGGTCAGAAAACTGTATGCTTATCCCATTTCTAAGCAAAAAATGGGTCTTTCAAGTCCTTCTTTACTGGGACTTGTTCCAAACAAAAAAAGCTTATTATCACACTGTTACTCAGTTATAGTAAGAAGGTTCTATCTCTTGTTAACTATAGGGGGAAAAGACTATACCATAAGCTATGACTATGAAAGACATTAATATTCTATTCAAATTAAGCAAACATCAATATGAGTTTAACTCAAACTTTAAATTTCTAAGATTGGCTCTTACATTTCCGGCCCCTAATTGGCTATGCAGGAGCGGAGGCAATTATTTTACTTTACTTCTATATGAGCCAATTACTTTTATATTAGCTATTCTTTTCAAATCATTAGCAATAACACTGCAAACAAACATTTTAAAAATTTCATATTTCAAACATTTGCTGTTTCTTGAAGCAAGCACAGTTTATTCACGGGTCTGTCCAATGTGCTGGTTTTGGTTTGCACACAAACTCTTCTGACTGCACCTTTGGCATCTGGCATTGTCTTGATGACTCGACCCATTACCCAGGAATTGCGAGGTATAGCTTTATCTACAATTAGAACAACGTCCCCTGGTTCAAAATTTCTTCTTGGTGCAAGCCATTTTTGACGTTCTTGAAGTATTGGCAAGTATTCTTTTGTCCATCTTTTCCAAAACAAATCACCCATGTATTGAATTTGTTTCCAGCGTCTTCTTGGGTATGGTTCATTTTCTGAAATGAGTTTAGGTGGTATTTCAGGTTTTGTCTTCAATAATAACAAGTGATTGGGTGTGAGTGGTTCCAAATCATTTGGGTCATCTGATGTCTTTGTAAGGGGTCTGTTATTGAGTATTGATTCTACTCTACACATCATTGTAGGAAGGTTTTCATCATCGAGTGTTTGTTGGTTTAGTGTTGAATTTAAAATCTTTCTTATGCTTCTGATTTGTCTTTCCCATACTCCACCTTGGTGAGAGGCTGATGGTGGATTAAAAATCCATTTGATTTGTTCTTGCATCATAGCGTCACTGATTTTTTTGTGTTCCAATTTTTTAATAGCTTCTCGTAGCTCTCTTTCTGCTCCAACAAAATTTGTTCCATTGTCTGAGCGCATGATTTTAACTTGTCCTCTTCTATCCGTAAATCGGAGTATGGCTTGGATACAAGAATCAGTGTCTAAGCTATGTGCAATCTCTATGTGCGCAGCTCTGGTTGTTAGACATGTGAAGATTACCCCGTACCTCTTTTGACTAGGAAGGGGCCAAAATAGTCAACTCCAACATTAGTGAATGGTGGTTGGTTTGATGCTAGGCGATCTTCTGGCAAATCTGCCATTTTTTGCTCACCTGCCTTTGCATTGTATCTTCTGCATGTTGTGCACTTTGAAATTATTTTCCTGATAGCTGAATTCGCTTGAGGTATCCAGTATTTTTGGCGTAACTGTGCGAGCACGTAGTTGCGCCCACAATGTCCGATACGTTTATGAATGTGCTGCAATATGAGAGAAGCAACATGTGAATGCTTGTGTAGAATTGCGGGATGTTTAATTTCTTCGGGCATTGAAGCTTTACTGAGTCTTCCTCCAACTCTTAATATTCCATCTTGTATGATCGGGTCAAGTTTATAGATTTGACTGTTCTTTTTAACACAAGTCTTTTTCTTTAGAGCCTTTAATTCTTCTGGAAATTCTTGCTGTTGACTTAGACGGATAAGCTCTGTTTCAGCTTTAACTAAGTCGTCTAGAGAAATTGGACTTGGTTTAAAAGTCAGTTTGTACCTTTTCATGTGCTTTGTGATGAGTGATTTTTGTTCTTTTGGATTACTTTTAATCTGACTGGCTTCTAGTTGGAATGTTTTTCTTTCATTTCTTAAGTGCAACAGTATGTCTTTAAACTTGAGAAACCAAGCCACTGCTTTCTTCAAACAATGCCAATCCGAAAAGTAAGTGATTAGTTTGTTGATGGGTTCGGTCACCTCTTCTACTCTTGTCATGTTAACTGCACAAATTTTAACTTCTGGATCATCTTCAAAAAGTGAATCATTCAGTTGATCTGGTCTTTTTGGCCATTCACGTTCTGACTTCAATAAGAAACTTGGACCTTGTGACCATGTGGTGCTCTTGAGAAAGTTTTCTATGTTTAGCCCTCTAGAAGCTTGATCAGCCGGATTAAGGACAGATGTGACATACCTCCACTGTGAAGGTTGTGAATGATCTCTAATCACGGAGATTCTGTTGGCAACAAAGGTCTTGAATCTAGTGCTTTCGTTTGAGATGTATTTTAGCACCGTGGTGCTGTCAGTCCAAAATGTAGATTCTTGTAAAGGCATTTGAAGTTCACCTTTAAGCATTTTGTCCATTTTTATTGCCACAACGGCTGCTGTCAGCTCCATTCTTGGAATCGTGACCTGCTTTAATGGTGCAACTCTTGACTTGCCCATCAGGAATGAACAATGCCTTTTGTCATCTTCGTTGGTTAAAACAAGGTAAGTGACAGTGCCATATCCATCTTCACTAGCATCTGCAAAATGGTGCATTTGTGCTGTCATTATGGTTCCAAACCCAATAGGTTTGAAGCATCTGTTCACATTATAGTCTGTAAGTAACTTCAAATCATCCATCCATTTTTTCCATTTCTGAAAGTGTTTGACTTCTACTACTTCATCCCACCCAAATTTCTCTTTGCATAAGTCTTTTAGAATAAGCTTTGCTGGCAATAAGGCGGGTGCTAGGAAACCAAGTGGATCATAAACTGAGCTAACAACAGACAGAATACCTCGCCTAGTAGCGGGCTTGTTTGGCAATTTAATCTGAAATTTGAAACTGTCAGTTTCTGTGCACCACTGGATGCCCAGGGCACGCTCTGTGGGAAGGAGACTGTGGCTCAAATCTAAGTCCTTTTGTTCGTGAGCTCTGTCTTCTTCAGGTATGGACAATAAAACTGCTCTGTTGTTACTCACCCACTTAGTCAAATGGAATCCCCCTTTGAGACATAGAGCTTGGAGGTCCTTTGCCAGCTTTATTGCTTGTTCTTCTGTTGTCACTGACCTTAAACAGTCATCCACGTAGAAGTTGTTGAGTACGGTGTTAACAGCTTCCTCAGGAAATGTATCTCTGGCATCTTCGGCTGTTCTACGCAAAGCATAAGAAGCACAACTGGGTGAAGAAGTAGCACCAAAAAGATGTACTGTCATTTTGAATTCTTCTAAGTCTTTACTTACATTACCTTCAGGCCACCATAGAAAACGTAAAAGATCAGTGTCTTTGTCTGGTATCTTAACTTGGTAGAACATTGACTTAATGTCTGCCATTAAGGCTACTGGCTCCTTTCTGAATCTTGTAAGTACGCCAATGAGTGTGTTAGTTAGGTCAGGGCCTTTTAGTAATTGTTCATTAAGTGAAATCCCCTGATAGGTGGCAGTGCAGTCAAAGACTACTCGAATCTTATTTTTCTTTGGATGATACACACCGTGATGTGGAATGTACCACACTCTGCCTTCATTGCAATTCAGGCTTTCTTTAGGAATCTTAACAGCATAACCATTGTCTATAATGTCTTTCATGAAGGCTTTATAGTCTTCGTGGAAACCTGGATTTTTGCTCAATTTTCTTTTGAGTCCTATAGCACGCTGTTCAGCAATGCAGCGGTTATTCGGCATTTTAAGTGTTTCATCCTTCAAAGGCAAATTTAAACAATAATGGCCACCTACCAGTCTTGCAGATTCTGAAGCTATGCGCATTTAGTATATCATTTGCAGAGCTCTGAGTGTCGGTTTGTTCCTGCTTTTGTGCTTTACTTTTAAGTTCATGAAGCGTTTGTAGAATACTATCAAGTGTCGATTGTTCAATCAACACTGCTTTAGAAGATGACGATGCAGCTGCGGTTTTCTGGGCTAAAGAATCAAGTTTAATATCAAGAGCATGCTTTAACTGAGGAGATGTCTTTTGTGTTTTTGACTTTGAACGAACCTGTTCTTGAAATTGCATCTCTTCGAATTGATTAACTAGTTGTTCATTTGCATCATTCAGCCATGCCGTTGTAACGGCAGCAAATTCATTCCATTTCTTAGAGCTTTCCGCGAATGTCTTTTTCTGTTTCTTAATCGCTCCCTCCTTATTTAAAGTAGCTAGTAGCTTTTCGTGTAACTCTTCTATCTCTCTATGCGTCGCACAAAAATCATGAAATCTTTCTGCCACAATTAAGCGGTTTCCTGGAATGTCTTTAAGACTTTCGATTTCAGTTATGAACACGGAAAGCTTCTCTTTCCTCTGACTAATGTGATCTTTAAGATCCCTAATTATATTTTCTGACTTCGAGTCTGTACTTAGATCACTGCCAATCTCACTTGAACTCTGTTTAGACATTGCCATGACAACAGTTCGATCAAATGACAAGACGTTTCCTGACAGCAATTTCGTCACAATAGGGACGTTCCAAGAAGGAAGATAACTTTCTTGAAACAAGGCTCCAATGGCTCAGGCAAAGGCACAAGCAATCATCCAAAATGTTCTTTTCCAAGACGTCCTTTAATAATATCACAGTCTCAAATCTTCTTAAGGTACGGCGACCTTGCTTTCATTTATGATCATGCGAAGATAGTAGATAAGTGCACAGTACCTTCTGAATGATTCTGTTCTTTTCCTTCGTTGACGAGTTCTGTAGCAGAAGTATCTTCTGTTCCCGAATGGTAGATTCCAGTTCTGGCCTTAGATAGCTAGCAAGTTTTCTGACGAAAATGTAGCTGCGTTTTTTCAAAAATTACCAAAGTACTGCAGCTTCAGCTCAAAAAATGGGATTCAACAAAAGCCTGACGCGCAGAAATGATTCCACAGACAAAATATCTTCGTTTTTGAAGTTTAGTTAAGTTTTAAAGTAAAACAGTTTACACACAAAAAGAGAAAATTGAAATAGCAAAAAGGAAAAATTAATGTAAGAAAAGTTCAATTCTAAGCTTAATCTTGTTACATCTCAAATCGTTACTATTTACTTAACATTTCTGAACCATTTCAAGACGGTCAGAAAACTGTATGCTTATCCCATTTCTAAGCAAAAAATGGGTCTTTCAAGTCCTTCTTTACTGGGACTTGTTCCAAACAAAAAAAGCTTATTATCACACTGTTACTCAGTTATAGTAAGAAGGTTCTATCTCTTGTTAACTATAGGGGGAAAAGACTATACCATAAGCTATGACTATGAAAGACATTAATATTCTATTCAAATTAAGCAAACATCAATATGAGTTTAACTCAAACTTTAAATTTCTAAGATTGGCTCTTACATATGGAATTGTTGAATGTTAAGTAATGTGAAATTTACATTTAATAAATATGTAGAAAGATTTGTATTTTACATTATAGCTTTAATAGCTTAAAGGTGTCTTTTATCATTTTCCATTCACTTCATTACTGTCTGCGGTTTACTCCCTTAGGGGCAAAGAACAATGAATGCTGCTGTGGAGGGTCAGCTTTGGCGTCATATCTATCTCTGTGGTCATCGACAAGCAACTGCTTAAAAAACCAAACATGAGAGAACGATCTTAGAAAGAAGGACAGCGGCAACAATTTAATTTCTGCAACATATAAATACTTGCTACATTTGCATAACAATTAAACAACCCCAATATATTATTTCTGAATTGAAGCAAAAAGTGTACAAACTTGGAAATAATTGTTAAGTAAGGCTGGAGTGCAGCGAAAAAGCAAAATGGAGGGGTCCTGCAGGACAAAAATTGAGAATCATTTGGAGCATTAAAAGGGATAAGGCTTTGTATAATTTCTTTTATAAAATTTGTCTACAATATAATGTCAGGTGAAACACCAAGTAGTTTTCTTATATGTTATCACTCAGTATTTAAAAGGACTCTGTGGTCTGAGAACTTTGTTCTTTAATGGGCAGCCATGCTGAATGAGTGCTGCACAATTAATGATACACTCTAAATACGAAAGACCCTTGCTTGCATGCAGATTGATCCTTTTAAGCTCATCTGATCCCATTAAAATCCGCTTAGCTAAAACTCACAGACTCAGTTAAACCTGTTTAAGACCTTATAAGGAAGAGCACTCACAATTGGGCATTGTCGGTCTGAACATTCACTGAAAATGTTTCCATTGAATAGCTGGGAAAAGACACGTTCATGAACACCAAATCGGTTTAGAATGTGCTTAATATCGTGCTAACCCTAAGATCAACCCAAACTGACATGACCATGAAGACAACATGAAATAACTTGCAACTGAATTTGGGATCCAAGTGCCTTTACAGTAAGCGGCAGAGATATCAGTTACAATCGGGTGCTTGCTGATTGCATTACAACAAAAGTGGTCCAATATTGTAACTTTATTTTGCTCGTACTATTTTTATAGATGCACATTTACTGTATAATATAACATGTGACCTCACCAGTAAGGATAGATGGGAAGATGAGATGAGATAACTTTATTTTTAATCTAAACTCACAACTGTGAACAGATTTGTTACTGTTATTGGTAGTATTCTCCCTAAAGGGTACTATATAAGATAACATAGATTAGATTTATAGTTCATCCAACCGTTCTCCAACCTATTTAACCAATTCAGAGTTGCAACAACCCACTGTTTATCCAAGCAGCACTGAGGGCAAAGTGAGAAGCAACCCTTGATGGACTACAACTCTGTCACTTTGGGCATGCTATCACTCAGTTAGATTAGAATTAAACAATGTCCACCCACTTATTTTAAACCCAGCTTAGTCCTTAGGATTTGGCAAGGGTGAAAGCCTCGTCAGACAGCACTCAGTGCAAGGCAGGTAATCAACACTGAATGGGGTGCTAGTAGGCAAGAAAATTATTTTATACAGTATAATAAACAGCATATCAAGATACTTTATAAGAGCAAATCCATGTTACAACTGTAATATACATATGTCAATCAGTCAGTCATTATCCAACCCCCTATATCCTAACACAAGGTCATGGGGGTCTGCTGGAGCCAATCCCAGCCAACACAGGGCACAAGGCAGGAACAAATCCCTGGGCAGGGCGCCAGCCCACCACAGAATATACATATGTAAATTCTGTATATACACATTCATAAATATATACACTAATATATGCAGCCATGCAGTCAGAACATTACGTCTCTTACAATTTCATAGTAGGAATAATCTTTATCTTCTTAACCTAAATTTCCCCTTGGGACAAATAAAGTACTACTTCTCTCTCTCTATCTCGCACTCTAAAAAATATATATATATATATATATACGAGGTGAGACACAAAAATAACCGGATTGGTAAAAAATATATATTTATTGATGAATTAAAGCATTCTAAACATTGCCACCTTCTATATACTCCCCCTCCTGATCTCTACAACGCTCCATACGTATTGTCACAGATGTACGGGGACACTGCCCGGCCGGGACGCCTGGACAGTCCCCAACGGGGACAATACTTCTCCTCGGCCATGAGAGGGCAGCCGCCCGGGTCTATTTGGGGGCCACAGAGACGGAGCTGGGATGCCCATGAGAGGACGTGGCCACGCCAGGGCGCCGGACAGTTGGAGAATCCTGGATGGCAGCACTCCCGCCACACCAGGAAGTGCTGCCGGAAATAACTCCAAGAAGACCCGGAGTGCTTCCAGGGGCTTCCTGACACTTCCGCCACACCAGGAAGTGACGCCAGGGGAGCACCTGGGGCTCATCCGGGTCCTGATAAAAGGGGCCGCCTCCTTCCAGACAATGAGCCAGAGTTGGGAGGAAGGAGACGAAGCTTGTGAGGAGGAGGAAGGAGGTCAAAGAGAAAGAGAAAAAGAAGAAGAGAAAGAGGAAGAAAGCAAGAGAGTTGGTGAGAGAAGGCATTGTGGTGCAAATGAAAATAAAGGAGAGTGTTTTATACATCCTGGTGTCCGTCTGTCTGTGTCTGGGGGTACGATTTCCACAGTATCTTCCATTGATTGAAACAGTGGTGGAAGTCTTCTTGCTTGAGGCTCTTCGACAGGCTTTCCGTTTCTGTCTTCACTTCATAGACTGAAGAAAATGTGTTCTCTTCAGGTCACTTTTGATTTTCGGGAACAAGTAAAAATAACAGGGAACTAAATCGGGTGAATAAGGAGGATGATCGAGTACAGGAATGTTTATGTCAGTCAAAAACTGCTTTACAGAAAAGGCCGTAGATTCATTTTGAACAATCTGATTCACCATTTTGATGTTTTCGCATGGGCGACCTGGGCGTTGAACGTCTTCCAACGTTTTCTTGTCCTTCCTTAAGAACGTTTGTGCCACTAAAAAACTTGTGTACGAGACAAACTGTTATCACTGTACACAGTTTTCATCATTTCATAAGTTTCTCTGATCGTTTTGTTCAATTTCAAGAGAAATTTGATGTTGATTTGCTGTTCAATTTTTTCACCCAACATTATTGCGGCAACTCACAGGATATACCTAGACGGTCGGCAGTTTGAGAGGGTGTGTAGGAGGGGATATAGTTCTATGATTCACATTCGGCTGACTTCCAGATGGTTTTCCAAGAAAGCCCCAAGCCCAGTCCGGCTAATGTTGTGTCTCACCTCATATATATATATATAGTGACCAGCCAAAACCCCAGACACAGCCTTATTGACACAAGTTCCAATATAAATAAATAAGTATTAACAAGAATACCACATACAAAAGGCCCCAAACGTGACATAAACCAAATATAATTCTTCTCTCTCTTTTTTTCCCCTCTCCTTCCACTCTTGCACCCGACTCCGACTCACCTGCATGAGGTCGAAGCAGACTCTTAACTTGGACACGAGAGTACTTCCAGTACTAGGGTCCAGCCCAATGGAAGTACTCGTTGGTCAATCAGAAGTCCCAAAAAGTAGGGGTTGTGAATCACATCAGCTCCCACTGATGGACCCCCTCAGAACCCAACAGGGCTGCCCCATGGGATAACAGGTTCCAGCATTTCCTGAGAGTGTCTGTGTGGGAATCCTAACCCATTGAAACTGCCATCTTTTGGAATGGCGTTTTACTACTACAGGCATGCACTACCTGAAATACAGCAATCGGACGGACACCCAGATATACACCTACGGACTTGTGAAAACCTTGGACACAGACAGGAAGAACACACAAGTACAAAAGCAGCACACTCTTTATTTTCTTTGTGGGGCAGCTCTCCCACTTCACTCTTCAGAACACAATAAACAGTAACCAAGCACAACAATTCTGCTCAGTCCCTTTTCACTCTTTCTCTGTCTTCTTTCTTTCTTTCTCCTCTGCTGCCTCCACTCCTCTCCTAGCAAGCGTTATCTTCCATCTCCCAACTCTTTCTCGCCGAGTAGTGTCTGCTGGCTCCTTTTATAAGGCACCTGGAAGTGCTCCAGCTGCTCATTAACCCGTTTCCAGCAGCAATTCTGGGTGTGGCAGAAAAACTGTGTATAAGGGCTCAGCAGCAGCTGCAGCACCCCCTGGCAGTGCCCATGGAACCCAATAGAGCTGTATCACACTCCAGTTCCCATGGTGCCCTGCGTGAGTCTGAGTTGCCACTTCAACCCAGGAGAGGCTGTCACCTAGCGGACTGGGGGAAGTAATGCTCTGGATACATTCCCTCTCCCAGTCCTTCCAGTGTGAAGGCATCCCAGCCGGGCAAAGACCCTGGCTGCATGCCACAACACCTATCCTTTTATTAAGATGGATACGCTTTTTCATATATGTACTTTTTAGGGTGATATAAGTGATATATCAAATGTAAGCTAAGTTGCCCTAGCACTCTGCCCATAGCCAATAAACCAATAAGTCTTTTAGCAGTAGAAAGAAGTCCAAAGCTAGCGTTAATTCAGGATGTTTCTTTAAAGCAGGCACTGAGCCTGGATGGATTGTAAATTACTGCTTGCTTTGTGAAGCTGCTTCCTATGAAAGTTCTGATGTAAATTAAGGACTGATTAATGAAAGCTGCATACAAACAACATCAGGGAATAAAGAATGAATGTGATATGCTGGCTGAGCCTGCATTCAGACAAAACAAATCAAGAAAGCAGATCAAGGTGATTATGTCCTGACAAATACCTGAACATCGTTTTTAGGCGACAATGTCTGTGATTTATGCTGCTGCCCGATTGTTTCACATCTGGAGTTCACTGTTTCTCCCCATGTCTGCGATTTCTCAGGGCCTTCCTCTCATATCCACCATACTGTGCAGATTAGATTAGTTCCTGACTCTCAGTTGGCCTTCAGTGAGTGATGCAGTGTGTGTGTGTGTAAGAGGGCTATGCCATGGACTGGCACCTCACCCAGGGGCTGGAGCTGGATGAAATAAGTTCCATTACCCAACCCGCTATATCCTAACTACAGGGTCACGGGGGTCTGCTGGAGCCAATCCCAGCCAACTCAGGGCGCAAGGCAGGAAACAAACCTCGGGCAGGGCGCCAGCCCACCGCAGTGAAATAAGTTTGACAATGTTATTATTATTTAGCAGACATCTAAACAACTTACAAAAACAAATATTTGTACTGTGCAATAGTCAGATGTAAAAATGCAAAGATGCTTTCAAAAATAATGAAATTTTTCTAAATATTAAAAATATATAGTATACTATAAAGGACTGTAGACTGTATAAAAACTAAATCAGATTAATATTTGGTGTGAAAACCCTTTGCCTTTAAAACTCCATTAATTCTCTTAGGTTTATTTTAATGGTGCTTGGCTGTTCGTTCCAGGTAACCCCAGACAGCCTCGCTGATGCGGAAGTCGGAGTTCTGAGGGGGTCATAACATCGGCTGCAGAACTCCTTGCTTTTCTTCTTGCTGAAGACAATTCTTTATACGTTTGGCTGTGTGGTTGAGGTCACTGTCCTGCTGCAGAATGAAGATGGGACCGATCAGATGGTTCCGTGTGATGGACGAGATTCTGTTTATACTTCTCGGTGTTGAGGATTCCATTTATTCTGAGCAGATCACCAACTCCATTTGCAAAAATGCAGTTCCAGACCTGCAGTGGCTCTCCACCATGCTTCCATGTTGTCTGCAGAAAGTCATCCATGTACTGCTGACCAGCCCTTCTACATTGTAAGTGCCTCCTGTTTGAACAAAAAAATTCAAACATCCTTCAGCACACTCAGCCCTTGTGTTTTTGTTGCTGAGTGAATATGACGGTTATGATTCATATGCTTCACTGCAATATTCACATTCTCCTAATCTATATAGTGAGCCATAATCATGCTTCTGGTTTGTAGGTACATTGTTAAACCCCTAAGAGGATACCAGACTGGTGTAAAGAGCTGGCCATGGCACTGTTTGTGGTTCAGAAGGAGACTTTTTATGACATAAGCCACAAAGGGACAGGCCATATTTGGAGCTGCAAATTAATTTCTGATTTTTTCTATTTTTTTAAGTAATTCCTCACAACTTGAAAGCATTCTTCTTGCATTAAATTATTTTAGGCTTTATGAGGCAGGGTGTGATTTTAATGAAGGGTTTGGGTGGCACGATACTGAACCTAAGAACTCACACTGTACCCAAATGGGACAAGTGCCATACTGGAAAAAGGGAATTAAGTCCAAATTAAGTTTCACATGCCAACAGCTTTTCTTCATTTTGTTCTTAATTGGCTAAAGTCTGTACGGGCTGGAAAAATAAGAGATATTTACGCTTCAGCGCACAATTGATATTTGCATTTAATAGTTCAGTTGCTTTATTGATTGAGGTATGTCAAAGAACTTCATTTTAACAATATCTCATTGTAAAATCACTGTTTTGGATGTTTATCATTAAAAAATAACTTTTCTTTTGCTATGTGTCTGAACCCATGAAATGTTATTGCATCAAGGATGATGCACAAACATCATATGATGTTATTTATCAGTATTTATTTTAGCCAGTCTGCTCATTTTGTAATTCTGATTTTGTGTCCTTTAGCAGTACATCTCCTAACAGCCTTGATAACATAATAAATAACAAAAATAGCCTTGATAAAATGAACAACTGGTATGTGCAGCAGAATGAGATCATCACTTTGGCAGAAAACAGGAGAATTCTGCCTTTCGTTGATTACACATTATTGGAATCAAGCTGTAAATTAATTTTGTTTTGACATATTTGCTCAAAGCGCATTTTAACATGGAATCTGGCTGCTTTGTTTCAGTTTTCATTCCAGCCATCCACCCATCAATCATTACAAGACCATTCACTCTATGTCATTATGAGGAGGAATAAAGAAGACACTACAAAGGAGGCCGTGGACTCTGAATGCCACAAAGTAAGCCATCTTTAGTCCACAAGAAAGAACTGAACAAGGAAGAGATAAGACGTGACAGGGAGCCAGCTCACCAGAGGATGTCACTGAGGGATGAGGTGTAGTTGTGAGAGAACCATGAACTTAAAAGATGTGGAACGAGCCCCGGACACAGACAGGAAGACATATTGCTATGCACCACCACACATTTATTTAAAATATTTACACTGTTCAAATGTGCACAAAAACCCCACAAGTCCCCAAAGTCCAGGCCTCTCACACACACTGCCTTTCTCCTTCGGGCCGCCTCCACTCTCGCTTCTCCTGCTTCGTCCTCTCCTCACCCGACTCCAGCCTCGAATGTGCTCCAGGTGCTTCCCAGCAATCTCCCGCCGACACACCCCAGTGTGGCGGAAGTGCCGGCTGTACTCCCGGAAGCACTCCGGGTGTCCCTGCTTCTCTTCCCCCCAGCACTTCCTGGTGTGGCAGGAGTGCTGAGGTCCAGGGCTTCCAAGGCATTGGGGCGCCCCCTGGCGGTGACCAAGGACCCCTACAGGGTTGGGCTTCCAAGCCCTCTACCCGTGGCCCCCAACACAACCAGGGCGGTCAACCCATCGTGGTCTGGAGGAGGCGTAAGCCCTCCTCTGGTCATCCCGGCTGGGTACCCCACAAAGACAAAAGAAGTCTGCCTGAGCGGCTGCTCCAGGTATCCGGGAATGGACAGAAACTGGGGCTGTACACCAAGACTAGATTAAGATTTAAAGGAACACTTCACCCAAAAATGATAATTTTTTCCATATGTTACTTACCCCATGTAGTTTATAGTAATGATAAAAAATGGATCTCATAATGGGCATCTGTGGTGAACAATGCTGGACAGCAGCAAACAGCATCAAAAACGTCTGCAGAAAAATCTCATGTTTCTCGTGCTGTATCATCCATAAGTAAAGTCATCCAGTTGTATGCTCAAAATGTCCCAAACACAGGCATTTTTATTGAAATATTATTAAATAAGTCACCTTCAGAAAAAAATAATGGAACACACTCAGACGCAAACAAGTACTTGAACTGCAGATCTACCTCCCCACTTCATTCACTGGTAACGAGTCCAGCCCAGTAGGTGCTTATTCACACTCAATATATCTGCCACCTTCTCCAGAAGCCAGCCTCTTCGACACAGATATTGTCTTTTTCTTTTGTCTCCTAATAAATTTTAGAAACATTCACTGCAACATTCAGCAGGAGTTAAATACCCGCCCAGCAGGTATCTGAGAGATAACACAATCTCATGGTGCTTTAGGTTTCCTTGGCAAATGTTCAATTCATTTGGAGTTGTAGTCTTCTTCATTTGTCCTTAGTCTGCCTAAATTAGCTAACAGTGTTGTTTAAAGGACCTAACAGCCACACTTGAATATAGGCAGATCTACCTTTCTAGAAAAAGTGACTTAAGTAAAAGTTAGATGAGATGAGAAAACTGTTCAAGTAGAAGTACTAAAGCATCTGATATTAAGAGTACTTAAGTATCAAAAGTACAAGTAAACATAGGCAATTTCCCTGTTTTACATATAATCAAAAGAAAGTTCATTTTAAGCCAGTGCAAAGGCAAGCTACTGACACAATATTAAAAGTTCTTTTTTTAACTGCACCACACAAACATTAAAAAAAAAAACACAATTTACTATTCATTGGATTATTCTGCCACCTTGTGGTCAGTTTGCTTAATTACTACAATTTCAAATGGATTCTTCTGTCTGAGTTTCATAATAAACTGCGTGACAATTTAAACCTGTGACCTTGTAGTGTTAAATTCAGCTTCTTTTAAACCTCATCCTGTAGGTAACAATAATAACAAATATCTGTATTTATATTGTGCCTTTATATTCTGTTTCAAAGAAGATGTATTAAACTGCTAAGTAAATGTTTACTTTAATGTACATCCATCTATCCATCCACTCATCTTCCTGACCTGCTTCCAGGGTATGGTCACAGGGTTTAATGTATATAACAATTAAAAGTATGTATGTTACGTAAATTCAGCAGCAGCAAATCAGAAATGTGTATCAATAGCACTACATGTAATAAAAGTTCTACATTTTGCATGCATGTCCTCTTTGTGAATTAGCCTTTGGGATTAGTAAAGTATCTATCTATCTATCTATCTATCTATCTATCTATCTATCTATCTATCTTAACCATTTTTTTATGCTTTCAGATAGAAGGAAATACTGTATGACTATTGGTTCATAAAAAGTCATTATCCATTCATCGATCCATTTTTTGCTGCTTATCTGAGCAAAGATGCCCAGATGTCCCTTTTCCCAGCGACCTCTAGGCGTTACTGTGGCATTCTGCCCCAAGGTCTCAGTCCCAGTTGGACATGCCCGAAAGACCTCAACTGGTTCCCTTCTATGTGGAGGAGAAGTGACTCTACTTTGAGGTCTTCCTGAATGTCTGTACTATTCATTCTATCTCTAAGGATGAGCCCATACATCCAACTCATTTCTGATGCTTAAATCCACAATCCAATTCTAATGGTCACTACTCAAACCTCATGACCATAGATGAGGACAAGGACCTCGAAAAAAATACTACCAGCAACTTTCGATAAAAAGATTATTTCATTGCATCAAAAATGAAGAAATTAATTAGGCAAATGTTTACACATGATTAGAGTCTACAAAAATTAGACCAACAACTTATCAAAAGTTAGGTGAAATGGGGAAAAACAAGAGAATGGAAGTTTCAAAACTATATTGAAAAAGACTTTCTTCTTATAGAAGAAAATTGCTATTACAAGGAAAAAGGCCACTCTGAGAAGGAGAACAAGAGACATAAAGGGAAAAACTCAATGTCCTAGCAACCAGGCTAAGAAGCCCCTCAAATAAGGGAGTCTACCTGTGCAACAGGTGGCCCCACCCTCTTGGGCTCAAAATCAAGGGCTGAAAATAAAAACATCATAGCCATTTTAAAAGAGAAAAATTATTATAAAATAATGTACAAAAAAGACAGCATTTAATGTAAAGTAACTAACTTTTAAAAGAAAATAATTATTAATAAGCTCACATTTAAATTGTTAGTATAATGAAGAAAAATCGAGAGTGGACTCCCCTAGACTTTCTCGTGTACTCAGATACAGGGATGGATATTTGAGGAGTAAACTGTAAGACAATGATTATATTTTTATATTATGTACATTAAAGAACAATCAACTACAAATCAAATTAATCATCAGTCATCATTAACTGTAAATATGCACTCTCTTCTATTGAATTGAATTCCTTTATTGTCATTGTATAGCACAATGAGATTCAATATGCAAATCCTCCATAAACTTATTTTCCTATAAAATGATAAAATAACAGTAACAATAACAATAATATGATAGAAAACCAATGAAAAATATACAATATGAAAGCATATGTATAGTATACATGTACCATATAGTGCAGGTAGTGAAAATGGTTCATAAAGTGGCTTAGGTTGTGCAATATTACAATTGAAGTGCAAGTTTACAGTGTAGTAATTGTAGTTATAAGTACAAACAGTTCTGCTGGGAGCACTTGATGGACTGATAGAGTGTGTTTAGAGCTCTTGGGATGAAGCTGTTTCTAAGCCTTGAGGTCCATGCCAGAAAGGCTCTGAAGTGTTTGCCTGATGGGGGAGGTTCAAATAGACTGTGCGCATGGCTGATTGGAATCCATGCAGATGCTGATGGCTTTCCTGAGGCATCATGTGCCATACATGTCCTCCAGACCTGGAAGCTGTATCCCAATAATCTTCTGCACTCTTGACACAACCTGCAATAAAGCTTACTGATCAGCTGCTGTACAGCTGTGATTCCACACTCAGATATAGTGGGTTAAAATACACTGAGTGGTGCACTGAGAGTAACAACGCTAAAGCAGCGATGTTATTTGGAATTGTTTGACCATTCTATGCACCATTATATTGTTACAGGTCGATTACAATCAGGTGCATTCAATTTATAAACACTATGTGGTTAATTACAGTGTACTTGATAAAACCCGCATCATGGATCTAATAAAGAAAGAGAAACCACACAGGAACAATAGCACTGCTTTGACACTTAGTGATGCTTGTATGCAAAACCGAGCAGAAAGGTGCATACTAGGTAATCCATTCCCGGATGGGTTTATCCATTCCCGGGAATTCAGGAATCCTGCATGTCATTCCTGGGATGATACAGTGGATGGGCATCTTACATGTGAACGGTTTTAGAACGACCGGCACTTATTTTTAATAAAACTACTGCAGTATGTTGACACCATAAAAGACTAACCTTATCTACAAGCAGTTCATGCTGTCATATAAGTACACGTATCTAGTTCGTGGTCCTCAATGCATCGATCGCGATCGACTGGTAGATCGCAAAGGTAGTGCAGGTAAAAAAAAATTTTTTAAACGTTAGTCTATCATATATCCTCCCTATGGCATTTGCCACTTGATTGACATACAGGACGGCCAGTCTGATATCTCTTTTCTTCTAAGGCACTGGTCATCCCGCATGCACGATTAAACGCGCGAGCTACTGCAAAACTCCAGCTGTGATCTAGTTAGCCTTCCAATTTATATCGACTAAAGAAGGGATTTAAAAAAAAAATTGTTTGGGGAGGGTATGAGCTTTATGTGTAATTAGAAGAGGATTTTTTTCTCTTACAATGTCACAATCGAAGTGCGTTTGTCTGATCTGTTAATATATCATTGCTATTCCAAAGAAGGAAAATATGGAAAGGCACTTTCGAACTGTTCATAAAAACTACGAAAATGACTTCCTTTAGAAAAGCGATATGAGAAAGAGAAAAGAGAGGGAACTAAAATCGCAGTTAATTGGACAGCCATCATTTTTCACTTAGCTGAATTCAAAAGCTCCTTGACTGCATTATTCGGCTCTACTTATTTATGCGAGTCAGCCTTTTCCCACATGAAGATTATTGAATCCAAATACTGCAGTGACCATAAATGTATTGAATTGTTATTGTGCCGTAAAGCTTATTCAGTTATGCAAGTGTGTATATATATATATATATATATATAGTGAACTTGAACCCGGACACAGATGGACATCGTTGTTTCACCCAACACACACATTTATTTACAATATTTACAGTTCCTGTGCACAACGCCAGTGCCTCCAGCACCGATTCCCACAAAGTCCGGGGCTCTCACACAGTCCTTTATGCCCTTCTGGCCACCTCCAGTCCTCTCTCCAGCTCCGTCTCTCTTCCACCTAACTTCCTCTCTCGACTGAAGGGAGGAGGCCCCTTAAATAGGAACCCGGATGGGCTCCAGCTGCTTCCCGGCACTCCTCCGCAGACACGCCCCAGTGTGGTGGAAGTGCCGGCTGCGCACCCGGAAGCCCTCCAAATGTCCCCCGTCTTCTTCCCCCCAGCACTTCCTGGTGTGGCGGAAGTGCTGGGCTCCAGGGTTGTTCAGGCACCGGGGCGCCGCCTGGCGGTGGCCACGGGTCCCTACAGGGCTGGGCTTCCAAGCCCTCTACCCGTGGCCCCCAACGTAACCAGGGCGGTCACCCCCTCGCGGTCTGGAGGAGGTACAAGCTTATTTTTAAGTTCTGGGCTATCTCAAATAAACTGTATATAGTAAGAAATGTTACCTCAATAAGGATAAAAATCTATTCAACTATTAAAAAAATAAACAAAATAAAGGCATTTGACGATCAAGGATAGCAGAGGAATAAAAATGGCAGAATAAAAAAATGATCAGCCCCTCTGTCTCTTTGGATAGAATCTGAAATAATGAAAAAGGTTTGTACACAAACTCAAAGTCCAAACCAATGACCTTTCACCTGTCTGTCGGGTTATCTGGTACACTCAGGTGGACACCTGTACCAAACAGTTGTTGTACTCTTAACTGCTTTAAGTTCAATAAACCCTGAAAAGAGGCGTGTAAATCTTCCATATGGTTTATTGCCAGTGTCCAAATGACCCAATGAAACTGCTGGCCAAGTGCTCCATTGAACTCTTCAGTTCCTCTGCCACCTTGAACTATGTTTTAGTAAAAACAGTTAATAATTTAAGAATAAACACTGATAGAAATAGCATATCAATTCTCATTCTCCTTGATCTGAGAGTAGCAGCTGAAACATTAGATCACAGGATTCTCAATAATAGACTTAGAATGGGTAGGCCTACCCAGTGTAGTTTTAAATTGGGTCGGGTTTTATCTAACAGAGAGAGGCTTGTTTGTAAACCTTGTTGACTGTGAAACACAATCACATAACGGTGAATATGGTGTCCCACCCGGATCAGTTCTGGTCCTGTTACTTTTCTAGCTTTACACGCTCCCTTTAGGCCAGATCATCTCAAAATGCAATGTCAATTACCACAACTATGCAGATAACACACAGATTTATTTATCTATGGCCCTAGGTGACACAAAGGTAATAAACTGTTTGACAGATTGCTTAAACAGCATTATGTAATGGCTGAGAAATAATTTTCTTAAATTAAATAAGAGAAAATTGAAGTACTTGTTGTTAAATACAATAAAAATGTGTAAAATAATTTTAAAAAAATAGAAAAATTACAAACAAGTAGAAAATCTGATGTAAAAAAATTGAGTTATTTTAAATTCAGAGCTTAACTTTAAGTCTGATATCAATTATATCTGCAACACCACACTTTTTAATTTAAGAAATACAGCATATGTCCATTCCTTTATGTTTTTAAAGGATGCAAAATAGCTGATACATGGATTTGTTTTAAATTACTTAGATTACTGCAACGCACTCCTAACAGGTCTATCAAAAAAGATTTAAATCTATTAACATTAGTTAAGAATGCAGCTGCAAGAATCCTAAGACATCTGAACACATTACACCAGTATTAGTGTCTTTATACTGGCTGCCTGTGTCTTTTCAGAATCAATTTTAAAATATTGCTAAATGTTTATAAGGCTTTGAATAATCTTACACCTTCATATATTTTGGAATGTTTGCCCCCTTGCATTCCCAATCATAACCTTACATCCTTAAATTCTGTTTTGCTTGCAATTCCAAGAATAAAACAAGAAGAAGTTGCGAGAGTGTTTTCAGTTTCTATGATCCAAACATATTGGATAATCTACCTTTAGACACATCAGAATCACTTTTTAAAACTTGACTTTTTAGTCTGCCTTTTTTAAAAATTTGTGACTAAAATTTGTCTTTTGTTTTCTCTTCTTGTTATCTGCTGGCGTTCCTGTGCCACTTCCTTTTGGACAAAATTCCCTGGCTGATGAACACTGAGGTCCTGTCCTTTTTGGCATCAGCACATGCTGATCTCTCTTTTATTTGTATCTTAAATAAACAATAAAATGCCCAGCAGGGTATGGGTGGGCTTCTGGTTGTAGAACCGCGGACGTTTTTTCACCATTGGGGTTCTTTTTATCGCTCCCCACTGACCATATCACCTTTAGTATAATTAGTTTATTTGAGTATTGTTTTTCTGTGTTTGCTACCATTTTTTAAAGCACCTTGAGTTAGGGTTTGCATTGGAATGTTTAATATAAACAAATGTTATTCAAAGGTCAGACGTTAACAGCCACTCCAAGACTGCTTAACCTTGTCCCCCATTGAATTATGGTTTGTATTGGAAGGTTCTATATAAACAAATGTGGTCATTCAAGTGCCAGACAAAGGAGGGCTACTCTGGGGCTGCTTGATCTTCTTGTCTATTGTGCAATACCTTCTATGATATTCTTCAAGCGTGGCCTCTGTTCATGGCTTCAGTGTTCCTCAGCCCATACAGTATATGTTGTCTTCTTCATGGGAAGCCACTAGTTATCAGTTATATCTTTACGGTGTACTGTAGATTGACGACAAACAAAAGGCTGACTATCCATCCTTGTCTTCTATGAGCCCTCTTCTTCATCATCCTCTTTCATCTCTGTGCTAACTCTCAGTCGAAATTCTCTACCACCCTTGCTCCTCACTTTATGGAGGTTTTCCATGTCATGCTTATCTAGTTGCCAGTTTAGAATCAATATTTCCTGCAATGCGCACAATTCAGATATTTTCTTGCTTAGCATGTTAATTACCCATGGGCTGGGTGTAAAACTGGCATTGCTGCTCAAATTTATATATTTCAGATTTTTTAGTCTCCCTATGGATGTCAAAATCTCTTTCCAGCCTTCACTGGTCACACAGTTGTCTTCTAGGTCCAGGTGTTCAATATCTTGTAGATGTCCTTTATCAATTATGGAAGCTAAGAAACACAAACATAGAATAAATGAGACCAAGATTTCGGGGTTCTAATCTCAGAACTATTCATAGGCTGAAATAATGCATTTATTTTTTAACAAATGTTATTATTTATTTATAATGATACTGCAATTATAATAGATAATTAAACTGTGAATGGAAATCTGCATTAGTTTCTATTTCATCCATTCTTTAACAATTATCAAACCAAACAATACTGTTTAATGTAACAGTACATTTACAGATTTGTGCTGGACTAGGAATTGTTCAGTTAATGGCAATATGAATGTGTCAAGACTGCACCTCACTGCTTACTACTGATGGTTTGTAATTCATTTTAATATCTGTTCAAGTGAATCAATTTTTTTGATTTATTTGCTTCTTTAATAGAATTTGGGGCTAGTGGCATAAAAAACTTTTCAGTTTGTCGGTTCCCATTTGAAAAAAATAACATTAGAAATATATAATCAAATCATTCATAATTATATAAGTTACATTATGACATTAAACATGCTCACAATTTATATTGTATAAGATTGTCCTGTTTAAAAGCATAAACCACAACAACATAATGAACAAGCATAATTAAAATAACATGATAACAGGGATTGGTCTCATCCATCTTTGGGGGATGGACTTCTAAAACAGAACACTGTATTTACTCAACCCAATGGGGTCTTAATTACAGCAAATGCAAGTATATACAAGCATGAGCAACAGAAAAAAAGACTCAAAACTTCATCTAAGTCTAAACAGGCCTCATGTTCAAGGTGACCTGGAATAGACAGGCGAAAGAACAGGGGCCTCATGTATAAACAGTGCGTATGCACAGAAATGTTGCGTAAGAACATTTCCATGTTCAAATCCCGATGTATAAAACATACACTTGGCGTAAAGTCACGTACTTTTCCATGGTACCTCATACCTTGCCGTACGCAAGTTCTCCACTCGGTTTTGCAGACTGGCGGCGCCCAGCATCAAAGCAATGCTACTGTTCCTGTGTGGTTACTCCTTATTTTCCTGATGCGGCTTTATAAATACACTGAAACTAACTGCATATTGTTTATTAGTGTAATGCATCTGATTGTAATTAACTTGTAACAATGGTATAATACTCTGCACCACTTGGAGTATTTATATAACTTTATCTAAGTGTGAATCACAGCAGCAGCTGATCGGAAAGAGAATTATCGATATACAGTATCAAGCACATGCTGCCAAAGCCACGGCAAAACGTTTCAAAGCCTTTCCTGTACGGACCTCGTGGTTCAGAAACAGTTTCATCCCAAGAACTATAAACGCACTCAATCAATTGCTCCTTGTAGAACTGTTTGTACTTATAAGTACAATTACCTCACTGTAAACTTGCACTACAGTTATAATATTGCACAACCTGAGCCACTTTATAAAGCGCATATTTACATATGATGATGATATCATTTTTAAGATGAAATGTAGCAAAATATGTTTATTATATTATACAGGTAAAACTTTAACTTCATTTAAATAATCTATATTCTTCACTGGGACTGGCGTGAAGGATAGAATAATTAAACATGTACTACGAAGATAGTTCAATGTTCCTTAAACGTTTTGAAGAATGGGCGCTCTAAGCATACAGATGGCTTAACATCTATTACAGAGCTGATTGTGTGGCGATCGGTTACTTGGAGAAAGAAAAGCAAGGACTGCAGGGGCTGCCACGCCAATATATATTGAATATAAAACAGAAAGAGAAAATAACGACACAGCTAAAAACGCAGCGGCAACTTTTGGCAAAAGTTAAACGCTTGTGTCATGAGCATGAGGCGGCTATGCAGTGTCCACAACAGACGTGGCGATTCATCGTGCATAAGATAACATATTGACATTGGTGGGCGAAGGAGCCACCGATTCTTTCTCTGCCCAGGGCTGCCACAAGCGTAGAGCTGCAATAAACAATTTCATTGAAGGTCGCGCACAATCACTGCGGCGTGAAAGCCATGTTTAATAACGTGGTTTAACTCCTATCATCATGAAAATGACATTACGTATGCATCTCAGTATTTTAGTTATTCAGAGAGCTGTAATATCACGAATGTAATGGATTCTGTGTCCAGTCGGAGGAAGAGAGACGGTTTAAGAAGCAAGTAGTGATTCACACACATAGAACACATTGAAAATCAAATACAAAACAAAGCATTTAACGTGCTACTTTAATTACGATGTGATTTGAGAAACTGGTAAATTAAACAATTTTAAGATGACATTTATGATGTTCTACTTTAATGACAAAATAAACTACGTGATTAAAGTGGGAATTTCAAGATTGAAGTTGACATTTCGTGCTTTTGTCCCCACTCTGTGCCTTTTTTTTCTCTGTACCCTAATAAGCTTTCATATGACACTCAGACTGTGGGCTACGACTCGCCTTTTCATGGCGACTTTGATATCTGAGCTTTCAAGTTTCTCCAACACGCTATGTCAGTCGATCAGCTTCCTTTTGTTGATTATACCACGGTTTAATTAAACAAATAGTATGTTTTTCCTTTGCCTCCACTTGGTATTCGCTGAAATTCTTATATTTTCCTCCATGCTTTTCCCATTGTCTTTTCACTGAAGGCTGAGCTTAAGGGCAATTTATATTGATTTGCATATTCAAAGAGGCATAATTCTGGGAGGAGTTGGGGCGGGACATAAGGCGCGTGCACAAGCGTTACTTTTCACGCTGACCGGGATTTATGTAGCGGAAGAATGTGGAAGTTGGAGTACGCACAGCTTCCTGCATCTGGATTTTTCTGTGCGTAAGCACATTTCAGCTTTTGTGCTTACGCCATGTTATAGTGCGAATTCTACGCACGGCGTTATGCATGAGGCCCCTGGTCTAAAAATGAGGAACTTTATAGGAAAAGGAAGGCTTTGCAATCAGAGCTCAACTTCTTAACGACGAAAAAAACAGAACATTTTTTTAATTTGCAACATCATTACTTTGAATATGAAGAGAAGGCTAATAAGATCTTTGCTCAACAAATCCACAAGCAGGAAGTTTGCAATGCAATATCAGTAATTACCAACACAGAGATAAAATTATTGGCCATAAACAAATATAATACACATTTAGAGAATACTAAAAGTCCTTATATTCTGCTCAGTTTAAAGAAGACAAGACACAATCTAATATTTTTTTTGATGCATTACAGATAACACAGCTAGACACTCTCAGAGCAGAAGAATTGAATAAACCTCTGTCACTCTCAGAATTACTAGATGCTAAAAACTCACTTCAGAGTGGGAAAGCAGCAGGCCCTGATGGTTACCCTGATGAATTTTACAAAAACAGGTCAATTAAGTTACCTCCCCTTTTACTATAGAACCAATAAAATTCTACCTCAAACTTTTCGCCAAGCTTCAATTCCTAAGAAAAACATGGACAATGTGCATCATACAGAGCAATCTCACTTTTGCTGTTAATGTTGTTAAGATACTCTCCAAAGTTCTAGCTAGAAGGATTGAGAAAGTGCTTCCTTAATATCACAAGACGAAACCAGATTCACTAAAGGCAGACACTTAGTTTCCAATATTCAACACCTGTTTAATGTAATATTTTCACCCATAAAGTCTAACACCCCAGAGATCTTATTATCTTTGGATGTAGAAAAACATTTGATATGGTTCAATGGGACTACCTATTCACTACATTGCACAAATGTGGGTTTGGCGCGAACATATGTGCATGGATCAAACTATTATATATCAGTCCCGAAGCTTCAGTTTGTATTAAAAACATTACTTCAGACTACTTCAAACTATAAAGTGGTACTAGACAAAGATACCTCCTGTCACCACTGAACCACTGGCTGCTCACTATTGAAATGCATCTGATATAATGGGGATTATCAGAGAAGGACTTGGACAGAAAATATCACTATATGCAGGTGACACGATACTATATATATCAGACCCACAGAATTCTGTGCTTGCAGTCCTAACAACACTTGCAGAATTTCAAAAGATATTTGGACTCAAAATTAATTTGAATAAAAGTGTGCTTTTACCAGTGAACTCTCTAGCACACAACATTGCACACCATACCTTTTATCAACACAGCTCAGTTTAAATACCTAGGGGTAAACATCACAAGTAAACAAAAAGCTCTTTTTCAACAAAATTCTGCTCTCTGCATGGAAAAACTTAAATAAGACTTGCATAGAGGGTCTATCCTCCATCTCACTTTAGCAGGGAGAATTAACATTGCCAAGATGAATATCCTTACTAAGCTTCTTTTTCTATTTCAATGCATCCCCATATACATTAACAAATCATTTTTTTAAGAAATTAGATTCAATCACAACTTCATTTATTTGAAATTAAAAACATTCACGTATCCAAAAGACGACCTTACAATGACCTAAAGCAGAAGGTCGCATGGCTCTACTTAACTTTCAATTTTATTACAGCAAATATACAAACTATAAAAACCTGGACATTTTTCCATCCTCTGAAACTTACACAGTTTTTAATGTTTGGAAAATGTATGAGATTAAATCATTTAGAGCAGGGGTCCCCAACCCCCGTCCGCACCGTCTGACAGCCAGGCCTTGAGAAAACTGCCGGCAACGGAGACTCACTCACTGAAGGGCTACAGCAAAAAGGCTGCCCCCTTTGCTCAGGACACTTTTCAGAATGCTAGGCGGGCGGGGATTTGCAGCGGCACAGAGAGAGGAGAGAGACCGAGGTGAAAGAGTATTACAGCGAAGTATTTTTATGTTTCTGACAGTTTCTCCATATGACACGAGTCTATAGAAATCTCGTTACTACGAAGTACATTCAGCAGATACTTTCATTACAACAAAGTGACCTTGAAATGCTTGAATGAATCAACCACAGAGCAGTTAGTTCTGTGGTCACAGCTCAGTTGTGCACATTTGCACAATGATCCCCAAACAGAAACATTGTAAAAAATGTTCTTTCTTTGAACTTTCCTCGTACTGTTTTTTTTGCTGTTTTTGTTTTCTGTGGTTTTCAGTGATATCTTTTGCTTATTGCTCATCAACATTTGAAAAACATCCATTGGAATTTAACTTATTGTCACCCTTCTATAGAAATGGCAGACACGAAAAAACAATAACAGTGTTAATGTTTGTGATGTGCAATCTGTTAGAATGGCAAATGCAATGCATATGTCTTTGTCATATGCAAAAAAGAAGAAAAATCTCAGGTTGCGAAAGTATACAAACTGCTGCATTTGAAGACTCAGTAAAAGCCGTTTTTATGTGGTTCAGTGATTCTCGTTCAAGAAACATTCCTATTAATGCGGAAGTCATTCAAGAAAATATGAGGTTTTTAAACTCGCTTGGGACCCGGACAAACAATCTCACACAGACGCGGCAATAGTGCTTCAGGACGCACTTCATTGTGTCGTTCCCGTTGGGTGGGGGGATCCCAAAAGAGTTCAGAAACCTCACAATATGAAGAAGAAGAAAAGGATGATTTGGCTTCTGATTGATAACTGTGCTGCCCACAACATGCTTCCGCATTTAGATAATGGTCACATTGAATTCCTCCCACCCAATTGCACAGCATTGTTTCAGCCTTTGGATTTGGGCATCATTTGCACCCTGAAAATGTATTATCGCAAGGAAATGCTGAGAAAAATTCTCGTCATGCATAACTTGTAGGCAGGAGGAGATTAAAATAACGTGAAAAAAGCTATAGAAGCTGCTTCCATTTCCAACATCCTATCTTTGCGAGGCAGCGTTTTCTGCAGTGACAGCAACCAAAACGAGATTATGGAGTAGACTGAACATAAGCAACACACTTCGTGTGTCACTGTCTTCCATCATCCCCAGATGGGATCGTCTGGTTGCAGGAAAACAAGCTCAAGGCTCTCACATATTCTGCATTATGGTAAGCTGTGTAATTTCTATTACTAATAACGTAATAATAATAATAGAAATGTAATGTAAATTGTGTATAAAACTGCCCTACAAACCCACCCATAATCACCCCACAAACTCCAACCTCCAACAACTAAACCGGTCCCTGGAAAAATTTGCTTCTAGTAAAGCGGTCCTTGGTGTCAAAAAGGTTGGGGACCACTGATTTACAGATTTGTATATAGATAATGTCTTTGCACCATATGAACAATTACATGCCAAATTTAGCTTTCCATCAACACAAATGTTCCACTATTTCCATATTAGAAACTTCGGTAAATTAAATCTACCCAATTTTCCTTACCTCCCTCCAATGTCAATTCCATAACAAATATTAATCAATCTTGAAGAATCAAACAGCATTTCTATAATATATTAAAACATTTTAAATTCCCTTCCTTTCAAAGATGGAAAAGGACTTCTTACTCAACATTTCAGAAAAGGAGTGGAAGGCGGCTACACATAGAATTATCTCTAGCTCCCTATGTGCAAAACATTCAAACTATTCAACCTGATTATTCAATCAAGTACATCTATCTTGTTTTAATTTGTCCCAAACATTTTCAGGGCAAGATCCATCCTGTGAACATTGCAATCGAGCTCCAGCCTCACTGGGACACATGTTTTGGATGTGCGCCAAATTAACATCATACTGAACCAATATCTCTAAATGTCTATCAGACAGCCTTGGTGTCACAATCTCTCCTAATCCACTAACAGCTGTGTTTCGTGTATTCTCAGATGAGTTTAAAGTGGAGAAGGACAAACAAACTGTAATTTACTTTACTTCACTATTAGCACGTAGACTTATTTTGCTCAACTGGAAGAATCCTAGCCCACCTTGTTTAAGTCAGTGGGTAACTGATGTTACTGTATATACTGTTCGAAATTGGAAAAAAAACATATTCTCACTTAGAAGATCTGGATTTAATCAACAACATTTTAGAATAAGGATTTATATTGGCGAAAAGGATTCTCTTTCCTCTTTTCTACTCTTAAATCTTTACTCTGGCTATTGGCCTCCTCTCTCTTGGGTGGGGGTTGAATTGAATATAAGTTTGACTTGAATGTATGGAATGTTACTTGCCTTTACTAAAATTAATTAAAAAAATAACACAGTAACTTCAGGAATCAAAATTCAACAACAACTGTATGACTATCTCACAAATAATGATTAAATTCATGAATTAAATGAACAAGTATTATGTGTTTGATTCTCAGGCAATGATTCAGTTCAAAATTGAAAGAAGCAGTGAATAACAAATGACCAATGCAGCCAATGAGTTGTAAAAAGTTGTGAGTTAAACTAAAGGTGAAAGCAAATAATTATTACAAATTAAAATAATATTTTGATTAGACACAAGGATCATAAGTGATGTGAATAAGAATCATAAACCAGATGGCCAGTACAAGCAAATGTGCTTTAAACATTAACCTGCAATGGATGGATGGATTAAAAGGCAGAACTCTACGTGACCATCTTCATCAAGCCCTTCTGTGAGAACCCTAAATCCAAAGAGGACTGTTTCATTTATGTTAGGTAGAATGCCCAGAGGGGACTGGGCGGTCTCATGGTCTGGAATCCCTACAGATTTTATTTTTTCTCCAGCCGTCTGGAGTTTTTTGTTTTTTCTGTCCCCCCTGGCCATTGAACCTTACTCTTATTCGATGTTAATTAATGTTGATTTACTTTGTTTTCTTATTGTGTCTTTTATTTTTTTATTCTTTATTATGTAAAGCACTTTGAGCTACTGTTTGTATGAAAATGTGCTATATATATAAATAAATGTTGTTGTTGCAAAACGAAAGTCAGTTGTATCATTACGCATGTACTACAGCACTCCTATTTAGCTGTGCTCAATCAGTTCATTTGTGCTCATGACTTGATTCTAATGAAAAAATGAAAAAAGTAATTTAAAAATGTTGTCTATCATCTACCGATTTCAGTCTGATTAACTTTGTATTTTTCATTCTCCAATTCTCCTCCTTTACATGTCTTTTGTTTATGTTTCATTTACAAAACCCCTCGCCCCCCTAACTAACATTGCTGCTATGTCTCTAGTCTCTTCTCTTTCTGGGACTCTTAAAAGATTATTTTTTGTTAGTCAATCGTTGGAATTTATTTTGCCCCAAGAGTTTTATAACCAGATTTTGAGACTGGTTGAAATTACAACTTTCGGAAATTTGTATATCTTTTTAGATTTTTTTCAGGGGTTTTCATTTTTTTCCTTTCTATTATTTAGTCTTCACTTTTGCATATTCCCTTTGGCTTTTAGTTATGGATTTTCATCTTATTTACTTATTTACAAGTGTTTTTCCTTTCTTTAGTTCTTCACCTGCCCTTTTTATTATGCTTCATTTTCTATCACATTTTTAATTCTATTGAATAATTTATACATTAAGTTTATTTTCGTGGATTGTTTTGTGTTTATGGAAGTGTTTTCTCAGTTTTAGACTCAGCATTTTGGGATATCATAACGTAATGAAATGCCCACCTACTGGAAATGTACACTCAGTGGCCGCTTTAAATGATACCGTATATGCTCCAATAGTGGACCCTGGTGTTTATTTGCAAAAATAGCCTCGGCTCCCGGCACTTAATAGAGACCGGCTGCTATTAGAGACCGGCCATTATTAACAAAAACCTTCACAACGCAATATTTTTTTCCCCGCGCGTGTCGGTACAAGTTCGCTGATGACACTGCTATCGTGGGCTGCATCAGGAGTGGACAGGAGGTGGAGTACAGGAAGCTAATCAGAGACTTTGTTAAATGGTGTGACTCAAACCACTTACACCTGAACACCAGCAAGACCAAGGAACTGGTGGTGGATTTTAGGAGGCCCAGGCGCCTCATGGACCCCGTGATCATCAGAGGTGACTGTGTGCAGACCTATAAAAACCTGGGAGTGCAGCTGGATGACAAATTGGACTGGACTGCCAATACTGATGCTCTGTGTAAGAAAGATCAGAGCCGACTATACTTCCTTAGAAGGTTGGCGTCCTTCAACATCTGCAATAAGATGCTGCAGATGTTTTACCAGATGGTTGTGGCAAGTGCCCTCTTCTACGCGGTGGTGTGCTGGGGAGGCAGCATAAAGAAGAAGGACATCTCATGCCTGGACAAACTTGTTAGGAAGGCAGGCTCTATTGTAGGAATAAAGCTGGACAGTTTAACATCTGCATTAAGCAAACTCCTGTCAATCATGAAGAATCCACTGCATCCACTTAACAGTGTCATCTCCAGGCAGAGGAGTAGCTTCAGTGACAGACTTTTGTCACTGTCCTGATCCACTGACAGAATGAGGAGATCGTTCCTCCCCCACACTATGCGACTCTTCAGTTCCACCAGGGGGAGTAAATGCTAACATTATTCAAAGTTATTGTCTGTTTTTACATGCATTTTTATTACTCTTTAATTTAATATTGTTTTTTTTTGTGGCTTTGCTGTTGTCCAGTTCACTATCATCTTCCTCTTCTTCCAGGTTTGTCCGTATTTTGGTCAACCAGGCATGAAAATGAAGCAGTTTTAGAAACCGGTATATCCGTATTTCTTATATATGCAATGTGCTGACATGCACATGTATTACACATGCAAAGACACAGACACTTACAATGTATGCTAGTTGGCAAATATCAAAGACCCGGCTACTGTTAAAGACCGGATACTGTTTGGCTGCGTCCCTTCTGAAGCCCGACACTTATTAGAGACCGGCGACAATAAGAGACTCCGCGCTTATTGGAGCATATACGGTATTCCAATTTATTAATTCAAGTAGCCAACTCCTAACAGCCTTTATTGTGAGTGGAACTCAATATACTGTATATCACATGTAGAATGTTATGATTAATATTTGTATTAAATTTTTCTTGAGTTTCCTTGAAGTTACACATAAAGGTTTGACAACATTTCTGATTCTGATACCCAATGTTTTTGAATTCCAAATTTTATTTTCAAGTTAGTTTTAAGATTGTGAAAACTGTGTTTATTTTAAAATAATTACCTCATTTTCTTTTCATGGATGCTGCCATGTTGTGCGTTTTTTGTTATTATGTAGTGGCCTGCTGCTTAAGGGTGTTGTCACAGAGGATGTGACCTGTGACTCACTAGACGTGTTGCTTTCATGCCTTTAACTGTGCTATGATTATTGTTGCTTGACAAGATGTTTGAAATATCTCACTAGCAGCTGCAATACAGAAATTTTCACACACTACAACCTCTAGGATTTACAGAGAATGATGGAATAAACAAGTAAAACCTACTGGATGGCATTTCATTAAAATGTATTGTACATATCATTAAAACGGAGTAAGTTCCAATTAATTTGACCAGTATTTAATAAAAGGACAAAATACGCTAAGACCATGCTATAAGCCTATGAGATTTAATTTGGGGTTGTGTATGCAGTTATGATCAACACAATATAAAAAACACATAAATTTAGAAAAGCAGCCAAAAGCATCACTGGATTACTGGTGCCTGTCCTATTCAGACATGATAAGGGAACAGAACTTCTTTAGACTTGAAGAGAAAACCCAACATGGGTATTTGATTCAAATATTTCAAATTTTCAAAAATACTATAAAAAATAGTTTCCAGTTACTGAAAAACATACATCTGTGAAAATACATTTGACACAGGTACCATGACTCTGTTCTTTATACAAAGGGTCATGATAATGTGGAACAAACTACTGCATCAATGCAGTTAAGGCAAAAACCTAAATGATGTTTAACAATTGTTTAGACAGTATACTAGAACATTTACTAAATACCAAGCTTGACGAACAGACTGGTCTTACTCTTTACGTGCTGATTTACATTTTAACATTGACATATTTTAATTTGACTGAATGTATTAAAATCAAATACCACTCCAAACACATAACTCGAGTTTTACAAAAAGAAAAAGTTTTGAAACAAATCAACCCCCATCCCTGCGAAAGACAGCTAGGCCAGCAGTGTAAAAGTTTATGCTAGTAAAGACTAATTAATAGATAAAATAATAGATGAATAGAGATAAATGGAGTAAAAGAGGGGAGAGAACCTGCTTCCTCAATTTAAATGCTTATTCTAAAACAGGGGTGTCAAACTCCGGTCCTGGTGGGCCTCAGTGGCTGCAGGTTTTCATTCAGACCCTATTCCTAATCAGTGACCAGTTTTCACGGCTAATGAACTCCTTTTCCCTTCATTTTAATAGCCCTGTTTTTAAGGATTCAGTCCTCTCAACTGATTCTTTTCTTCATTAAATGAGAGCCAAACAGAAATGAGATGTGAGATGAACCAACAGATGACCAGCTAAATTAGAACATTAAACTCCAGCCAGTTTCACTCCAACCAGTTTCTTAATAAGAAGCTGATTCTTCTTGTTGTTACTTAAACCCGTTATTTAATTCCATGGGCTGTTTCTGCTCCCATTCTGGCACAGCAGACATTTCTAAAACTGTTGATTTTTCTGTTTTTTCTAAGAACACCATCAAAATGTTCTAGTGAACTGAGAGATTAACCTCATATGATGGGCACAGGTTAGCTGGTTATGTGGCGGCTCGTTTTGTGTCTCATTATTGTTTGGCTGCTAATTAAGGAAAAAGAAACAACTAGGAGGTCTGAGTTAAGTAAATTAAAACTAAAGCAAAAGAAGTTAATTGGCAGCAAAAACTGGTCACTAATGAAGACGATGGTTAGAATGAAAACCTGCAGCCACTGCGGCCCTCCAGGACCGGAGTTTGACACCCGTGTTCTAAAATGTTATTGATTAGATCCTGCCAGGTTTTGAAAAGGTTTTGTACAAATCCTCTAAGTGCGAATTTAATTTCTTCCAGTTTCAAATAGTATATAACAACATCAGTTACCCACTGACTTAGAATAGGAGAGTTAGCATTCTTTCAATTGAGCAAGATAAGTCTACGTGCCAGTAGTTTAGTAAAGGCAATTACAGTTTGTCCTTCTCAACTTTAAGCCCCTCTGGAAGTACCCCAAACAACAGCTGTTAATGGATTAGGAGGGAGTGTGACATCAAGGCATTTAAAGATTTTAGTCCAAAATTATGTTAATTTGGCGCAGGCCCAAAACATGTGGCCCAGTGAAGCTGGAACTTGATTGCAGTGTTTGCAGGTTGGATCTTGACCTGGAAACATTTTGGACAATTTTAAATGAGAGAAATGCACTCAATATATAATTTTAAGTTGAATAATTCTATGCTTTGCGCATATGGAGCTCGATAGAATTCTGTGCATTGCTACTTTCCATTCCTTTTCTGAAATATTGAGTAAGAGATCCTTTTCCCACTTTTCTCTTGGATCTTTGAAAGGGAGGGACTGTAGAATAGTTTCATATATTATAGAAATGCTGTCTGAGTCGTCCTGATCAATATTTTTTCCAGTAGGTGGGAGGTGAGGAAAATTGGGCAGGTTCTGTTTAACAAAGTTTCAGTTTTGAAGGTAGTGAAAGAAATGTGTTGCTGGTAGGTTAAATTTGGAGTGTAATTGTTAGTAGGATTCAAAAGCATTGTCTATGTACAGATCTCTAAGTGATTTAATCCCCAATGTTTTCCAGATATTAAAAACTGTGCATGTTTGAGAGGGTGGGAAAAGGTGGTTCTCATGCAGAGGTGCCACAGATAAAAGCTTCTCTATCTTAAAATACTTCCAACATTGATTCCATATTCTGATTGAGTGAAGCACAATTGGGTTGTTAGTATATTGGCGTTGAAAATAATGAATGTTGTACAGATGACGCCCTGGTTGTTATAATATCCGTTATGAAAATCTGTACATAAGGCAAAAATAGATGTAAATAAAATGTCCTTTCATTGAAGCATATCTTTTAAACGCCTTCCCCTCAAGAAAAAACATAAATCCGTACCTAAGTGACATATATGGACATCTGTGAGAAACCACTTCTGAAAACCTAGCTTTTTCAAGCCTGTTTTCTGTTCTAGACTGGTAAGCAGCTTCGTCAGACTTTTATTTATATCTGAGCCCCATGGCAACATCAGAATCTTCAGCTTCTGGAGCTCATTTAACTTTTCAGCTGCAAATGACAGAAATGAAAATGTCATAAATATTGATTTCAGAAGAAAACTTAAAGGTAAACAAGAACCCACCAGAGAAGCAGTATGTAATCATTCGTACCTAGCTGGCCAATGCAGTCACTTGATTCTTGTCCAAGGGCTGTTTTTGAACAGTCAAGTACTTTAAGCTGTGGAATGTTTTGAAGGTTTTCAACTGCAAGACAAAATTAGCATAACTTCCAGTTTTAATTTGAAATGACTATAACAATAAAATAAGAGAAGAAGAAAGAAGCAAATTTAGTTTAAATGAGAGTAGGATATAGTACAGTTGTACGAGAGTGTTAAAAAAAATATAAAATGATTCACACCCATTATGTTTTTACATCTCTGTCTGTTGTCAGGCACGAGCGCTTAGGAAACGTCTTCAGGGTTCTGGAGATACCGGTAATTCTTCTCCACAGCATGTGGGGGCGCTGCTACTTATATTCTCTGCTCATTCCGCCACAGAACTGACAATCCCAGAAAGGAAGAGGTCTACTGTCATTTCTCCATCCTATCGTTTCAGACAATGGAAAGTGAAAAGCACCAACAAACCCAGTAGTCAGTGTTCATTTGGGTCCCTGTATCTGTTGAGATTACTATATGTCTGTGGGAATAGCTTATCTTTTCATTGGCGAGAGACTATTTTGCTCTCTTATTTGACTAATGGTACCTTGTTTTATTGTCTTATTTTCTTTAACAGCAAATAGATTTGTCTATTAAACAGGGTTTTACTAGCCTTGTACTCCAACCCATCAAAGTGTCTCAGGGTGTTGTCTTATTATATCTATGAGGCTGATCAGAAAGGTCGAAGTTTAGGGAGTTTGAAGTTGGAGAATCATAATGGTTTCATTGCTTCAGTTCACTCTGGGTCACAGAGATGTATAAAAATTCTTCCCAACTCATCAAATACTTCTTTAGTTTCTTCCAATCTGAATTCCGTAGCTTAAGGCTCTCCTTGGAGCACTGGATGTGGCAAAGCATTATTTCAGAAGTAGCAATTCTATTCACTCAAATTGCACATATCCTAATTATGATTAATTGTTCATGACCATTCAACTAAAAAGAAACTCTTTCTTTCTGTTGTCAAAGTTGAAGACTAGAAAATCTTTGGTCATCTTCAAAAGATTTCCTGCCTAAAAAAGAATTTTCATGCCTTGATCATGACCTGTGAAGGTGGCCAATCTTTGTACACACTGACTAGGTGAGAGCTAATCTCCGAAAATGTACTCTTGTTAAGCAATAGAATTTGAATGAAAGTAATACAGTTGATTTTGCAGTTTGTGGTAACCATGTTGTCTTGGGTCACAGACAAGAAACATACCCTGTACAGAAGAAATACTTAAAACTTGAAATTAACATATTTTAGTACATGAGAAGCTTATCCTCAGATATAACATATTATTTCCAATTTAAGAAATACTTTCCTTTCAGGTTTCCACATTTAAAATTAGGATGTGTCTTAAAATTGAAGTATTTCATTGTTACGCCCCTAAAAGTCTTGTCATGCATTTCAGGGGAAGAACTATCATGTTTAAACCTAAACATTGACAATATAAGAAAACAAAACATGCTGCAGGAAGTAAGCTTGTGTGGGCTTGTGAAAGAAAAAGCGATTCTGTGCACGCAGACTTCTGAAAGAAATCTTATCAGAATCCCGTGGATGCAGAATCACTAAACCAAATTCCCTTTTCTTTTCAGAAGACTGCCCATGCAGAATCACTTTCCCTTCCACAAGTCCACCTGCAAGTAAGCTCGTCCAGGCTTGTCAAGTGAAAGTGATTCCACAAAAGAATAAGAAAGGTGCCTGAATTTTTTTCTAAGAATCTGTTTTTGATAGGAGGTGTGTCTTAAATTTAAAAGCAACTTAACGTGGAACCAATACGGTATATGAAGACATGTATATTTGTACAGTATAATATGACACAGGCCCTAATTCAACGCCTCTACTTCCTCAGAACACTGAGCAAAGCCTGGATGTCCCCCAGAACCCTGTGCAGATTCTACAGGTGTACTGTGGAATCCATCCTGACAGGATGCATCACCTCCTGGTACAGCAACTGCTCAGTTCAGGACTGCAGAGCTCTGCAGCGTGTGGTGAACACAGCACAGCAGATCACCAGCACACAGCTCCCTCCGATCCATGATATTCACACTACACGCTGTCTCAGGAAAGTGAAACGTATCAGGCGGGACCCCCAGCCACCCTGCACTGTCACTTTTCACCCTCCTCTCATCTGGGAAACGACTAAAGTCCATTCGGACATGCACCGCCAGGTTCAGGAACAGTTTCTACATACTCCAATCAGACTCATGAACAATCAGTAACCTTGTGTCACCTCCACTGCTACCTGCACATATACTTCTGCCACTGTCTCTATTTATTCCTAGGATTCTGGTTTTATTTATTTACTTATTATATTCATTTATTTATTGTGTTTTTTTTTATGTTCACTGTCTGCAGGGGCACATGCAAGCAAGCATTTCATTGTACATGGTACTTGTACTTGTACACATTAGAATAAAGAATTGAAATTGAACTTCTTATAACCCTGTACATTTCAATTAATTATGTTTGTCATGGTGGAACAGTGCTTAGCATTACTGCCTCATAGCTCCAGAGACCTAGGTTTGATTCTTGGCTAGCGAAGCACCACTATGTAGCTGATACATTATTTTTGTGTCACTGTAGGTTTTCTCCACGTACACCAGTTTCCATTCACTTCCCAATGATGTCCTTCTTAACTTTGACTGGAGTCCCTACCAGTAGGAATGAGAATGGAAGTATGTAGTACATGCCATGACAATGCCCAGCAGTAAACTGTGATCCCAGTCAGTGTTGGTTCCTGCCTTATGCTTAATGTGGTCATGGTAGCCTCTGACTTGCTTTGCTGGTGTTTCTTGGGTCTATGGTACCATGACAGGACTCAGTCCAGCCCAGAAAGCATTTGCTCTACAAAAGTTTGTCTCCAAACCAAGACCTTTTAACAATGTCATGTTCAACATCATCTTCCTCCTCAAAATACATCCTCAAAAGTCCTTGGGCCATCCCTTTAGAGCTCAATGTGGCAGGTTGAGGTTTCCATTCATCCCTACTGCATATTATCGAGGAAGGTAAGACAATGACCTATGTAAACACCTGCACGCTGTGCACCCGTGGTATAATGACAAAAGGTTTAGTACTAGGATATTTTTAAAATTATTTTTGTCTTTTTTAAGCCCCATAGCCTGTAACCCATGAGTATCCTACCTGTATAAAATAAGGATTAATTGTAACACTATATATAGTTTCCTGTTTATTATGAGCCACTTAACATTTAAATGATTCAGATTTCATCAGTCTCTCATTAAAATGATTTCTGAACTGCTGCTGATGAATTGGCTATGGGATTGGGGGGTTGTTGGGATTGTTGATCCTATCCTATTGCTTTGCACGTTTACAAGGATGTAAGTGAATACCTGTACTTTCATTTATAGATTTCTATTTTTTGCATGGAATAAATAACGTAGTGGCAAAAGAACAACATAGTTTTTCAAGAATACTTTGCAATGCCTCACAGTAACACTTGGATCTAAACACTTGCAGGCCGAGTCTTATTTTTGCAACACTTTATGCAGAGGGGTTTGAAAATGTAAGGAATTGTTTTAATGATATTAACGTTAAGAAGAGCAAATTACTAACCAAGGATCATGAAAGCTTTTTTTGTTAAGCAGCAATTGACAATTTCCAGATTTTCAAGGGGAGATACTTGGTGGGTTATTGCATCGAAAACAAAGCTGAAGCCGTCTCCAGTTTCTGTTACTCTGGATAAATGCAGATGTCTTAGCTGATTTAAATGCCTTAAACCTTGACCTGTATAAAATGAGATAAAGATGGTCATTTTTACATCACCAAAATCTTTAATAATTTCTAGCACATGCAACTACCTAAAAAATAATGCATACTTATATATAATAACTAGCTGTCCCCCGCGGCTCCACCCACATAGTAGTGAAACAAGACAAACTTTAAAAATCAATAAAAAAAAAATGTAATAAATGTAATAATTTCTGTTGAGAAGAATTTATATTGATAGCTTTCATATCTGAGGGCCTCTTGGTATACAATATTTTGGTTTTGCTATCAAGTGCAAGAATGTAGCTGTAATCTCTGCCAAAAATGTAAAAAGTTGGCAAGGTATATCTGGCCTAGCAGAAGGTAGGTACGCTCCAGCATCAAACATTGGCACTGTATCTGATCATGTTCAGCTCTGGGGGTTCTCTCAGGGGAGAAGAGCATGTGGCCGTGATATCTCTGCTAATCAAAAGCTACCCTCTAAAACACACGTAGGTGAGACCTCTCTCTGAAAAACGTGAAACGTTACTCGTTAACAAACTCTAGATGGTAATGTCTGCTGAACAAATAGATATCGCTAGCTAAGCGGAGGCAAGGTATGCTCCAACATGTGGCAAGAGGTAGAGTTACTCGAATGGAATCTGGTGCATGAGTGAGGAGGGCCCCACCTGACTCCCTACTCCTGAGGTGCCATCTCACCCTCCCCTCAGCCTGCAGCCTCTCTCTCGGATTTGCAGGAATAAATCAGTGCCACAACCGAACTATAATACTTAGCACAATGAGAAAAGTCGCAAAATCAACCGGAATGTTCATGCAAATTATAGAAAAAACCCGTATCTAAATCCATTAAGTAGTTCTCTCAATAAAGGCAGACAGACAGACGTTGGATTTTATATACATAGAGATGTAGGTTGCTGGCCTAGAAACATGGTGTGGAGGATAAAAGGAAGGCACAATCAGGGAAACTATAGGAATCAGACCAAGAATGGACTGTATGTCATTTGTGGAAGTGCTCACTGTAAGGATAATGTGGGTAACCAAGCACCCCTTACTGAAGGTTTAATGCTGTTCTGGAGTTGGAGTTAAAAGACAGGGTACACTAACATCCTAACAGGCTGATGGTGTTCAGAATGCTGGTTTCGAAAGTAAGTAAATGTGTTTCTTTAAAGGAGTAGAAATAAGCATTAGAATTGCCTTTCATTCCTCACCAAAACAATTTCTGGTAATATCTGAATGATTACCACTAACATTCCAATAGCTATTTCATTTAATTTCACTTTGAGCTACATTTTTTGTATGAAAATGTACTATATAAATAAATAAATGTTGTTCATTGCTTCTTTCTCAGTTACTTACAGAACACAGTAGACATAATTCTAACACATGTGGGGTGTGGTAAGACAATAATGCACTTACAATAAAATAAAGTATTTTTCAAACAAATTTAAGAAAGTGGAAAACTAATTACATGCCTCAGATGGCTGCTAACACACATATATTGACTCAAAATATACTATAAACGTTTTCCCATCTCTTTCACTTTTACTATAACTCAGTATAAAGTGTAACAAAAAAGATTTTTCCTTGATTGATTGTATTGTGCTCAGACAATATATTGTACAAACTCAATAAAAAATAATCCAAACAATTACCAATTTTTTCAGCATCTGTGTATGTCATCTTTACATTGTCCAGGGTCAGATTGTGGACTTTCTTCAAGTTCTGAATGCATTCAAAAAGCCCCCCTGTAAAAGAAATATATTTAAACAGTGCAGAGTGAAACAGTTTAAGACATAACATTTTCGTGTTCCCTTTATCCAATTCAAGGTCAAAGATGGCTGTCGCCTATCCTCATCAGCCTTGGCCACCAACCAGAATCTACCCTTGGACTGCGAGCCATTTAATTGCAGAGCCAAATCATACAGAAGTCATCTTAGAACTGTTAATAAACCTAATGTACACGTCTTTAGTATATGGGTGGAAAACCATGTGACTGGACATGGCATTAGGCAGCAACAATAAGCACAGCATCACTCTGTTTTGAAGCTTTTCAGAAAGTACTTGCAATATTTGCAAAGGAGCATAAATATAAAAGATGCTTACCTTCCGTAGCTGTGCCTCCATCTTGCACTACCTTAACACCTGTAAATATCCTACTGCCAACTTGCAAACAGAAACTGAAAGGTGAGGAGCCAGCAAGAGGAACAGTGCATTTCTGCATTAAAGAGGCACAGGAAAAAAGTCAGGACGGCTTTTATTTGTGTAATGTGGAACATGTTTAGAGACCCCCCATCAGATTTGAGTATGCTGATGTCATAATGGGAGTCATCAAAAAAGTTGTAGAGGCCTGTGCGTCTATAAAAATAATCTGTATATTTCCTGAAAGCTCTCAGAGATGCATTTGGAAATGGTAACACGGAATTACACCAGAAAAGCAATTAGAGTGGGTAAACATTAGTACATTAGTAGCCTAGAGATGGAATTCATCAGCTGTAATTGCTAAAATTTTATCATGGATTAGAGAAGGTTACGGACTACAAAGTAAAATCGAATCCAATTTCATTCTTTTTTTCTGCATTTACTTAATGCCTTCTATGACTGCTTTGATCACAACAAAAACAGCCCACCATTGATTGCCTGCAGCACCACATTATTCATTCTTGTGCTTATGTACAAGATGTAAAGTGGAATTTCCATCCATCCATCCATTTTCCAACACGCTGAATCCGAACACAGGGTACTGGGGGTCTGCTGGAGCCAATCCCAGCCAACACAGGGCACAAGGCAGGAACCAATCCCGGGCAGGGTGCCAACCCACCGCAGGACACACACAAACACACCCACACACCAAGCACACACTAGGGCCAATGTAGAATCGCCAATCCACCTAACCTGCATGTCTTTGGACTGTGGGAGGAAACCGGAGCGCCCGGAGGAAACCCACGGGAAGCAAACCCGGGTCTCCTAAGTGCGAGGCAGCAGCGCTACCACTGTGCCACCGTGCCGCCCCTAAAGTGGAATTTGAAATGAGTTAATGTCCATAAAGGATCCACTCCCACTGGAATTTCTGGGCATGTTTCACAAACCTAGAGCAACCAATTAACTGACATCATCAATATTCCTCTTTAATATTTTGCTGACAGTATCTATGGGCCTCATCTGATTTAAAGACAACAATTATCCCTGTGTCTTAGAAAACAAGACTGGACTTCCTTAATGACTACAAACCAGTGGTTAACACTCCAATTTTGATAAAGTATATTGACAGACTGGTGCTGGGACAAATTAAACAGAATATTCTGGACAGTCAAAAATCACCTTTAGATTACATATTGTCACAACAAGTCCACAAAGGGAGTTGCACTTCATAACATCTGGGATCATCTGGAAAATATAAAATGTTATGCCAGAGTCTTATTTATAGAATACAGCTAAGTGTTTAAGACTGTTGTACCAGCACAACAAGACTCTTTAATTTAGGACTCAGCAGCACCCTCTGCAACTGTATCTTGGACTTCCTAACTGAACTAGTAGCATCACATCCTCCATTCTGACCCTCAACATAGGCACTCCACAGGGCAGTGTGCGGAGACCCAATCTGTACTCTTTGCACACCTCTGATTGTGTGGCAAGACATAACTCCAACTCCATCCTTAACTTCATTGATGACACTACCATCCCAGCCATGACCGCCACAAATAATACATTTACAGAAAAGAGATCTACCTACTGACTCAGTGGTTCTAGGAGAATAATCTCCCCCCTAACTTCAGCAAAACCAAGGAACTGGTCATAGACTTCAGGATGCAGCAAGGCAGACCACGCTCCCACCTATTAGAGAAGATGCTGTTGAAAAGGTAAGCAGCTTTTGATTTCTTGGAGTAACCATCAGTGATGAACTGAAGTGGACACAACACACTTCGGCTATTGTGAAGAAGGCTCTCAAGCACCTCTACTTCCTCAGATGTCCAAAGAAAACGTGCATAACTTCATCTTTTCTCAGAAAATTTCTATAGATGAACAGTAGAATCCATCCTTACCGGATGCGTCACATCATCTATTTGACTCAATATAAAGCACTGCAGAGAGTGAAGTTAGAACAAAGCATTGGCACACATTAGTCTTCTGTTCAGATTATATGACACACTTGCTGTCTTAGACAGGCAAACACAGTAATCAAAAACACCTCAGCCATTCAGCAAAGTTGATTTTTTTACTACATTCATATAGAAAATGGCACAAGGTCACTGGAAATTCCACCAGTAGATTCAGGGATAGTTGCTGTTCATACGTCATAAAATTACTGAGCAGCCACCCAAAGTAATATATGTCTTTTTTGTTTCCCGTTCATTTTTACTCCTCTTATATGTATCTTTTGATTGAATTCACTTCATTGTTTTATTATACTGTATATTGCTATTCAGTGAGTACAGACTCAGAGAGCTTACACCAATTTATGCATAAAATACAACAGCAGTAAAGAACAAAGCATAAACACTATGGCCTGTAGGAGGCGTCTCATACCCCAAACTCCAGACTCAACTGACTACAACAAAAGATTTTTTTGATAAGGCAATGCACCTCTATTACAGCCCGAAACAATTCCAAAATTACTTTCTTTTCACATAAACCAAGAAATACAGCTCTGTTCCTTCTGTTATTCATTACCTCTCCTCGTCCTCCTTCCCTCCTGACTGTGACTTGCCTGAGTAGGGTGGAGCGGCTGCTTTTATGGTGGACCCGGGAGTACTTCCAGTGCACATATGAAGCACTTTAAATATGGCGAAACTGTTATATAACAAGGAAATCCTCTTCCAGCAGTAACTCCTAGAGCACTAAGGGAACCCAATGCAGCTGCCCTTCACAACTATAATTCCCATGCATTCTTGAAGGTTTCCAAACCAGAGCCATGCTATAGGGGCACTGTCACCTATTGTACTGGGGAATCAGCTGTTCTCAGTGGGATGTGTACCCATCTATTAGGGCCTACTGGCTGGATAAGGATAACATTTATCTGAGTTGGATGCCAGTCTTTCCATTACGTCTCTCACAACACATATTAAAGTATGTTATAAAAAATATGTATTACAACAGGGGCCCCCCAACTCCAGTCCTGGAGGGCCCCAGTGGCTTTTATTCTATTACTTTTCTTAATTGTTGAACAGTTTTTGTTGCTAATTAACTCCTTTTCCTTTCATTTTAATTGACTTGTTTTTTAAGATTTGTTCCCATGAATTTCTTCATCATTCCTCTGAATTGCTTCATTTCTTTCCTTACATGGAACCCAAACACAAATGAAATGTGAAGTGAGTGAGCCAACAGAAGACCAACTAAGTCAGGGCCTCAAACTCCAAACCATTTCACTCCAACCAGTTGCTGAATTAAGCGCAGAGTCTTGCTGTTCATTAAACCCGTTCTTTAATCCCATGGCTTGTTGCTGTTCTCATTGTGCAATAGCATACATTTCTGAAATGGTTGATTTTCTCTTTTTTAAGAGCACTGGTAAAATGTTTTGGGGACCTGAGCAAATCAACATTCATAAGAACATCATCTTTCTTTATTTTCAAATATTGTATGATGGACACAGTTTACTGGTCATGTTTTGGCTCATTTTATATCTCATTATTGTTTGGCAGCTAATTTAGGAAAAAAACAAGGGGTCTGAGTCTTCAAGAGCATGTCAAATAAAATTAATTCAGAAGAAGTTAATTAGCAGCAAGAACAGGTCACAAATTAAGAAGAGGGTTAGAATGAAAACCTGTAGCCACTGCGGCCCACCAGGACCGGAGTTGGGGACCCCTGTATTACAAGAACACAAAGATAACTGTGCAACTATGACAGCAGTGGTCATGGTCCATTTATGCAGCTGTTAGGTTGCCCATGCCCACAAACATGACCAAGCCCATCTTCTGGCATAGATAAACTAAGCAACCACTTAGTGCCCTCAGAGAACAGTGGTGCAGGCTCCTAAATAGGTTTATTACTTAAGGTCCCAAAAAAGGATGGAACGAGGACTGCCTGAGACTGTTAGGTGTGAACACCATCTGCCCAATAAAATTACCTGATCGTATGTGATATGCATAAGTGATAGAAAATTTCTGGAATGTTTAATGTGGAAAACTTTAAGGAACGTTTTTTTAATAGAATTAATTTTATTTGGTTACTCCGTCCATGCTTTTAAGTAATGAATTGCCTTTTGTACTTTGCATTGAACTATAATGAGAACTTAGTTTTATCATATATAAAAATAATACATCATTGTGAATCTCCTCAGTCTTTCTATTCACGTCTTCTGTCATGCTAAGTATTTTACTAATTTGCAGTACAATGATTTATTGCTGCTGCCCCATAGGTCCAGCATTCTGGGTTTACATTCTGCACCCAGTAGTAGGACCTCTTAATTTGTCTCCCTCCTGGTACTCTGATTGTCTTCTCACATCTCAAAAAACATCCATGTTTGGTTAACTAGTAATTCTAAATTGACCAACAGTGAATGTGAATGTGAAGTGTGAGGGGGACCTGAGATGGACTATTGCTTTACAGGGTTGATTTCCACCTTGTGTTCAATGCTACTGAGAAAGGCTCAGTTCCTTCACAGCCCTGAAATTGGATCAAGTAGATCTGACAATATTATGTTCATATTTAAAAGAAAATAATAAAAATAACCTTGCAGTTGTTCAGCTTCCAGATAGCTAATATATAATGTCTTCAAATGTTTCATGGAACAGATCTGCTGCTCATCACTCAGGGTTAGAGGTGTATCTTCAATGATGAGATCTTCCATGTTTTGTTCACAAGTCTCTAGGATGACATGCAGCTTACCTTTTATACCATCACTGTTGTTAATATGCAGCCTTACACTTGAAGCTGAACAACAGATTTTTCCCAAATATGTAACATCTTTCCTAGACAATTGCTGAAAGTCTTTCAAGGATACTTCTATGGTGCTCAAGGTATTCGTCCAGTCGAAGAACAGAGAGACAGCCTTATTGGGAATAAAAGTCTTTGGTCTGTTTTGATTCAGGCTTTCGCTACCTTGCCTAACTGGAAATAGGTCCAACTGGATGAGGCCCAGTGCGGTAAGGCAGTTAGGTAAATATTTAAAGAAGTCAAATAGGGATTCAGAGATCTTCATACTATTGATATATAATGTTTTGTCCTGAAAAAATATTTCAAATTCTCTGCTCAAAGAAGATTTAGATAAACTTTCAGAAAAAAAACTCAGCGCACAACCCACAAAAGCATTCATGCTGGCTTCTTGGAGTTTCTGAAGCTCAGCCAAGTTTTGCAGTGATTCACCATGCTCATCATCCAATACAATATTCTGCCCATTACTACCAGAAGACACGTCAAGAAGTCTCCCATGGGTATGAATACCTGCCATGTGCTTTATAACTATTCCTGCAGCATACTGGGAGGACCCACAAATATACAACAGCAGCTTGTGGTATTTGTTAGTAATGTCTGAAATATTATCGATTCTGTTTAAGTACTTAAGCCCTTGGTTGACCTCCTCATTTACAGCAGATGTTAATAATTCTGTCAGTTTACGTCCTGCGATGTACTCTTGGAATGTCTTGTGGAAGAAACTGTAAATTGGTTTCAGAACATGCGCAGAGTATTTGTTGAGAAGCCCAGTGTCCAGCAGTACTTGCACATGATGCTCAGAAAGCAAATCATCAAGAGTGAATTTAAATTCTTCCTGAAATACTCCATCCAAGGCCAGCTGCTTGCACCTCTCGATGCTCTCGCTAATCATATGGTTGGAGGTTCCATGCATTTTATAATGGTTCTTCTCAATCATAAGGTCATATAAGGTGCAGAAAAGTGCTGTTTGGGTTTTTGGTATAAAGCTGGTTTCTCCCATACGAATAGCACAAGTGATGACAACAAAGAGAGGTGTCTTCATCAACTCTTTCATAGTGCTGGACGCATGAAGTTCTAAAAGGAGAGTGTTAGACAACTCAGGCTCCAAGACATTTCTCACCAGTAGTGTAGCGTTCTCTACTGTGAAATCTCCTATTTCTGTGATTGTTTCACCATACTGTCGCACCCTTGATATTGACTCAGTACGGATTGTCAACACTACCATATTTTTGAAGTGAGTGTTCTCTTTTATAAGGGAGTCCAACTCTGGGCAGTTGGATGGTTTAAATTCATCATAGCTGTCCAAAAGGAAGAGAACCTCTCGCTTTAGCTCCGATATGGCTTTTGTAAAGGCTTTCTTTCCTATATCACTGTGCATTCCAAGGAGCTGCCTGCATACCGTTTCATAAATATTCTCAGTGGCAGTGCTTAACTGAATAAAGAACACTAACTTGAATTTTTTCAAAGGTGTGCATTCGCCAGATGCCCAGAGGACAGCAATTCTCTTCAGCAGAGTTGTCTTGCCTTTTCCAGCATCACCTTCAATGATGGTGGGACTCTTAAACTCATCTAGAAGCTTTGTGAACAACAAACATTTCAGTCTTCGGTTTAAAAGGTCTTTTTCCCAAAGTTCAGCATCAGTAAATGTTGTATTTAAATCAAAAATTATGTCAATGTCTTTTCCTAATGGGTGAAACCTTCGAAATGTTGCTGAGACGTAAAAAGCCTTTAAATCTTCAGCCATTTTTTCAATGTCCCTTTGAGTCATTTGCTGGGGTAAACCTGCACAAAATAAAATTATAAAAATAAAATAAGTCACTACATAATCTGTTACTTAACCAACTACAAACATACTCAATGCCATCATCAGAATCAGAATTCACTTTATTGCCAAGGTATTCTAATGTGTACTAGGTGTTTTGATAGCAATGCAACAACATACAAAAGATAACAATAAAATATTATGCAGCATACAAGGACAATATAAAAATATAAAGATACAGTAGGATAAAATTGACCAGGCAGTCTACTGTGCAGGGGCCTCATGTATAAAGCCATGCATAGAACTCACACTATAACATGGCGTAAGCACAAAAGCAGGAATGTGCATACAGATAGAAAAATCCAGATGCAGGAATCTGTGCATATGCAAACTTCCACGTTCTTCCGTTACACAAATCCCGATCAGTGTGAAAAGTAATGCACGTGCAAACGCCTGCTGCCCCACCCCAACTCCTTCCAGAATTACGCCTCTTTGAATATGTAAATCAATATAAATAGCCCTTAAGATCAGCCTTCTGTGAAATGACAATGGCAAAAGTATGAGGGAAACTAGTAGAATTTCAGCGAATACCAAGTGGAGGCAAGGAAAAACGTACTATTTGTTGGTTTAAACAGTGGTATAAACAACAAAAGGAAGTTGATCGAGTGACATAGCATGTCGGAGAAACACGAAAGCTCAAATTCATAAAGTCGTATAGTGCCAGTAATAAAAAAGAAGTTGTCACATATCAAAGTCGCCGTGAAAAGGTGAGTTGTAGCCCACCTTCTGAGTGTCATATGAAAACTTATTAGGATACAGAGAAAAAAAAAAGGCACACAGTGGGGAAAAAGCACAAAATGTCAACTTTAATCTTGAAATTTGCACTTTAATCACATAGTTTATTTAGTCATTCAAGTAGAACGAACCATCACCTTATCGTGGTGGAGGGGTTTGCGTGTCCCAATGATCCTAGGAGCTATGTTGTCCGGGGCATTATGCCCCTGGTAGGGCCACCCAAGGCAAACTGGTCCTAGGTGAGGGATGAGACAAACAGCGGTTCAACAAACCTCCGATGAAGAACAAAAACCTTGGACGACGTTTTCCCTTGCCCGGACGCGGGTCACCGGGGCCCCCCTCTGGAGCCAGGCCTGGAGGTGGGGCTCGATGGCGAGCGCCTGGTGGCCAGGCCTGCACCCATGGGGCTCGGCCGGGCACAGCCCGAAGAGGTAACGTGGGTCCTCCTCCCCATGGGCTCACCACCTATGGGAGGGGCCAAGGAGGTTGGGTGCAGTGTGAGTTGGGTGGTGGCCGAGGCGGGGACCTTGGCGGTCTGATCCTCGGCTACAGAAACTGGCTCTTGGGACGTGGAATGTCACCTCTCTGAAGGGGAAGGAGCCTGAGCTAGTGCGAGGTGAGAGGTTCCGGCTAGATATAGTCGGACTCACCTCGACGCACAGCTTGGACTCTGGAACCAATCTCCTTGAGAGGGGCTGGACTCTCTACCACTCTGGAGTTGCCCCCGGTGAGAGGCGCCAAGCAGGTGTGGGCATACTTATTGCCCCCTGACTTGGAGCCTGTGCATTGGGGTTTACCCCGGTGGACGAGAGGGTGGCCTCCCTCCGCCTTCGGGTGGGGGGAAGGGTCCTGACTGTTGTTTGTGCGTATGCGGCGAACAGCAGTTTGGAGTATCCACCCTTTTTGGAGTCTCTGGAGGGGTGCTAGAGGGCATACCTTCTGGGATTCCCTCGTTTTGCTGGGAGACTTCAATGCTCATGTGGGCAATGACAGTGAGACCTGGAAGGGCGTGATTGGGAGGAATGGCCCCCCCATCTGAACCCGAGCGGTGTTTTGTTATTGGACTTCTGTGCTCGTCACGGATTGTCCATAACGAACACCATGTTCAAGCATAAGGGTGTTCATATGTGCACTTGGCACCAGGACACCCTAGGCCTCAGGTCGATGATCGACTTTGTGGTCATGTCGCGGACTTGCGGCCATATGTCTTGGACACTCGGGTGAAGAGAGGGGCGGAGCTGTCAACTGATCACCACCTGGTGGTGAGTTGGCTTCGATGGTGGGGGAAGATGCCGGTCAGACCTGGTAGGCCCAAACGTGTTGTGAGGGTCTGCTGGGAACGGCTGGCAGAGTCCCCTGTCAGAAGTAGCTTCAACTCCCACCTCGGCAGAACTTCAACCACGTCCCAGGGAGGTGGGGACATTGAGTCCGAATGGGCCATGTTCTGTGCCTCTATTGTTGAGGCGGCTGACCGGAGCTGTGGCGCAAGGTGGTCGGTGCTTGTCGTGGCAGCAATCCCCGAACCCGTTGGTGGACACCGCGTGAGGGATGCCGTCAAGCTGAAGAAGGAGTCCTATAGGACTTTTTGTCCTGTGGGTCTCTGGAGGCAGCTGATAGGTACCGCAGGCCAAGCGAATGCGGCTTCGGTTGTTGCTGAGGCAAAACTCGGGCATGGGAGGAGTTTGGAGGCCATGGAGAACGACTTTGGACGGCTTCGAGGAGATTCTGGTCCACCGTTCGGCGTCTCAGGAGGGGGAAGCAGTGCAG